>NC_025997.2:74476543-74822304 GCF_000442705.2 Elaeis guineensis
ACTTATTTTGGCAGATGGGAGAGGAGCTCTCAATCCAAAAGGCCTCGAGTTTTACAACAATCTCATCAATGACCTACTAAAGCATGGTCAGTTTGATTTGTTGTTATCCTTGAGCTTGTTTGATATATGAATTTTCTGAGTTACGAACAAGGAGAAATTCTCCAAATTATACTTCTTGTATTGTATGAAGGTACAATAAGGTGGCATAACAGATTGACCATAGGAACCATCTGTAGGGCACATTTGGTTTGCGTTGAGGGTCGGAATTGAAATCGAATGGCCATATCTCCCAATACATTTGGTTTGTAACTGGAATAGGAATCGAAATTCAAATCAGAATGGGCTTTGAATATTAGAGAATAGTAGAGATTGGATTTTGGGGGATTGGGACTTTGTATTCCCCCCGGAAATGGAAAGAAAATGGAAGTCCTCCCAGCCAAATAGTTGAAATGAAAATCGCTCATTTCTATTCCCATTCCAGAGCCAAACTCCTCTCAACCAAACATGCCTAGAGTACCGAATCAAGTTATCAGCTGCCCTTTAATGTATTGAGCCTCTACATGAATGGTAGAACATGAACTTCCTGATAGACTAGCTGCATCATTCAACAGTCATCTTTTACCTTTGAAGGAGAGGATCATCAAAGAAATCAATTTAGAAGGATGCCTAATTTTTCCAAGCTGGTATTAATTTATGAATTGAGGTAAGATCCGTAAATTTAAAGACCAACTGTTAACCTGACATCAATTCTCTTAACTGATTCTAATTTCCTGGCAATGGTAACTTCCGTCAAGAGAGGATTTTCATGAAACTTAGAAGTTGAGTGACCCATTGAAATAAGGTAATCTACCACAAGCTTACATTAAAAACAGAGGATAAACATCATTTTGGCTCACTGAAAGGAAGGGTAAAAATGACACCAAGAAATTACTGGGTTCTTAGCATCATGTGAAAACTATCTCAAGCCATATGCATCGCTATGCGGGATCAAGACTTCATATCATTTCTGAAAGTACAAATGTTATGCACCATGTTTAGCATGACACAAAGTTTTAATTGTGCTCACATGAAGAGCTCAATGTCTTTGCAATACAATTATTGCATAAATCTTTTCCTTTTCTCAGTTTTTTTTTTTTTTTTTCTTTTGAATGAACTAGGAATTCAGCCACATGTTACTCTCTATCATCTAGATCTTCCCCAAGTACTTCAAGATGAGTATGGAGGATGGTTGAGTGCTAAGATAGTGTAATCTTTTCACTTCTCAATACTTCTTGTAGCTTTTCTTCCAAATACTCATGATCTAACCTTTGAGGACATAAAAATGTTATTCAGGGATGATTTCACAGCGTATGCAGATGTGTGCTTTAGGGAATTTGGTGACAGAGTTTCCCACTGGACCACCATTACTGAACCAAATGTTATCGCAATTGCTTCATATGACACTGGAACATTCCCACCCGGTCGATGTTCTTATCCATTTGGCATCAATTGCATGGCTGGCAATTCCACCACAGAGCCATACATCGCAGTTCACAACATCCTATTAGCACATGCATCAGCTGTCAAACTATATTGGACTAAATATCAAGTGAGCCATTTTATTCAAATCACTGCTTACATTTGTGCAATTATATGTGGATATATGCTTTAATGACTTTCCAAGGGGCTATGTTCGCATCGTAATGCATGTATCTTAAGGTAGAAAAGTGGAAGTGCGGAGGAATGCTTTGTTGCCATTAGGATATTTGTCAAGTATATACAGTTGCAAAGAGATTATGCCCTATGGGAAATATTTGTGCTAAATATGTATGTATAGGGTTATGCACAGACTCTACCTGTACAATCCACATGCCGTGCTTGTGACAGGGTTAGAGGTGCATATTTGTGGATAACACAAGCACTGTATTGGTTATAAGTAGAATAACCTACTAGTATGAATATCAGATTGAGCTGCAACAAACTATAAATCATTATTTATCAGTTTGAATTCACCATCTCTCTCAGCATCTCTTTGATAGTCATTGACAATTTCCAACACTTTGGTCATCAGCTCTACAGAAAATGCTCAACTGTAGAAATGTTGAATTTGGTACCATATGGAATGCATCATATCTCACATCAAAAAATGCTCTGATGCCTATATATCTCACAAGAAATGCTTCAGTCATTGAGATGCCAATCCTAATCTAAAGTAATCTGCAATGATAAGACTTGAAGACATCTGCTTGTTGGGCATGAATTGCAAGGCTTAACAATGTCCATTAACCCCAAACATAAGTATCAAGCCTGAAGTCCTTTTTTATTTGGTCGGGTATGTGTTTTCACCCTTTGGTAATACATTAAAATTCCCCATCATCACCACCTCTCTTGAAATTCCCTCACAGCTTTCACCAACATTTTCTACGGTCTTCTTCTCCTTCAATCTTATGAATTAGTTGCTTAAAATTCTTATCATCTCTCTCTCTCTCTCTCTCTCAGAAAACACATTCAGATTATGTAGAATATTACCTTTAATTTTTACCTCATTCTGATATGGGACAAAATTTCCATTTTGTTTGAAGAACATGTCCATGTTAATTATCGGTCAGAGTTACACCATACACAAGCTTTAGATCGAGAAGGAAGAGGCAGTCTATTGCTAACATCCTTAAATGCAGGCTATACAAAATGGCTGGATAGGCTTGAATGTATACAGCTTTTGGTCTTATCCATTTACAAACTCAACAGCAGATATTGAAGCAGCCCAAAGAGCATTAGACTTCATGATAGGCTGGTAGGTGCAAGGCATACATACTACCTACATAGTATTGATGCAAGCAGCTGACCTCATGGCATCCACTTCAGGATTATGAATCCCTGGTGTTTGGGGACTACCCTGAAGTCATGAAGAAGAATGCTGGCTCAAGGCTCCCACTCTTCACCAAAAACCAGTCCAGACAAGTGAAGGGTTCATTTGACTTCATTGGTCTGAATCACTATTTTTCAGAATATGTCAAAGACAACTCCAATGGTTCCAGGACAGGTCCTAGAGACTTTAATGCAGATATGTTTGTTAAATTCACAGGTTTGTTTCCTTTTCACTGTTAATAAGTTGATAGAAGCAGTATCTGATCTCTAACCAATGGCTGATAATGCATTGCAGTTTCTAAGAACATAACACCCATTCCACAGGTAAAAACGACATTGCTTCTTTTGCTGAGTGCTGGTCATCAATTTATTGCTTGAAATGGCTAACTTTTTTGAAATCAGCTTATTCCAATGGGCGCACCAACAGATCCAAGAGGGCTGCAATATATGTTGGAGTACTTCAAAGATGCCTATGAAAATCCTCCTATTTATATCCAAGAAAATGGTCAGTGCAGCTTCACAAATAGTAGCTTCAATTTTCTTACTCAAACAATCATGTTGGTGAGACCAGCACTAGCCTCAGAATTCCCTATATTTGGCAAAACACAAATGAGAAGAGAAAGCCACTGTCAATATATATATATATATATATATATATATATATATATATATATATATATTATATATATATATATATATATATATATATATATACACTTCAAAAAAGATAAGTATTTTCATATGCTTCTCTTGTTCTGTGGTCACTGAGCACCTTTAAACATCTCTCCAAGATATTTTGGAAACCAGCCATCTGAGAGCTACATGTCTCCGAGGAACAAATGACAAAATTATTATTCTTGGATGCTAAGATGCACTCTTGTTAGTGTTTGTACCCCTTAAGTGACAGATATAGCATTCAAATGTTTAATGAATTTGTCTGCAACTTTGCATTTTGTCCACCAGGTTATGGACTGGGAGTATTTAACAGCACTCTCCATGACACTGCCAGGATAGATTTCTTGAGTGGTTTCATAGGAAGTACATTAGATGCTATCAGGTAATGCTGTTATGTAGGTCAAAAACACTACAAGCCACCAAATCCAAGAAATAAGAAAGTTTGTGCCATACACCTTTTAACAACCTGGTTCTCTTCTGCAGGAATGGATCAGATGTGAGAGGATATTTTGTGTGGTCATTCTTAGATGTATTTGAGTTCTTGGCAGGGTATTCATCATGCTTTGGACTCTACTATGTGGATTTTGAGGATGAGAAGCGTGAAAGGATACCGAAGCTATCTGCATTTTGGTACTCCAACTTCCTCAAGAAGAAGAATGACATCAAAATAGAAAGGACTGGTGTCAATGCCAAATATAATGCTCAACAATGAGCTTTCTTCAGGTTATCTTCTGTTGGAGTGGAAATGGTGCAAAACAGAATTCAATGCATATAGTGGCTATTTGATGTGCACTCCATAAATGGCTTGATCCTTTGAAGGTTATGAGAATAATAAGGCACCCTAGGAAAAGAAATTTATGATCCTATTGCATGCTGTGCTTCAGTAAGCTATATTAGTTTTCATGTGATGGCATTTGAGCTATGAGTGGATTTTTTCTGTTTATAATTTTGAGAGAATTTTTTTCCATTATAATTACATACAAGTTATTCATGTTAAAAAAATGAACTTTTCCTCCTGGTAGCTAGAATATTTTTATTGATTGATTCGTTAAACATTAAGAATTATTTGGGAAAGCATAAAAATTGATGGAATTGAAGAAAAATATAAAAAATATAGTGTTCGTAAAGAATGGGAAACAAAGATCACATACACAAATCCAGTTTTTTGGATTGAGAAATTTTTTGTACATCACTTGCGATGTAGAAAATCTAATATGGAGTATACCACTTTCTCCGATTGGATTACAGTCATTCCTTTCCGACGTACATTTAATGTCTGTAGATTGATGTTTTTGTTTAAAAATTTTATATGATGAAAATGTCCTTCATGACTTCTTGATACTTTATATGACTTCGTATTATATGATTTTTTTGTGAATATATATGACTTTCTATGAATATATATGACTTCCTGTCATATGACTTCGTGTGAATATGGTATGACTTTCTGCGAATATATATGACTTTTTGTGATTTTTTGTGAATATATATAATTTTTTATAAATATATCTGATTTTCTATCAATCTATATAATTTTTTGTGGATATATATGATTTTCTGTGAATATATATATGATTTTTTGTGAACATATATATATCCACAGAATGTCATATGAACATATATGACTTTCTGTGAATATATATATTCAGTGAATATATATGATTTTTTATGAATATATATAATTTTTTATCAATATATATGATTTTTTATAAATATATATAATTTTTTGTGAACATATATAATTTTTTGTAAACATATATATATATATATATATTTATATTTATAGAAAGTCATGTGATTCTTATGAATGTATATAAATATTTATAAAAAATTATATATATTCATAAAAAATTATATATGTTCACAGAAAGTCATATATATTCATAAAAAAATTATATATATTTATAAGAAGCCAAATATATTTACAGAAAGTCATATATATATATATATATATATATATATATATATATATATATATATATATATATATATATATATGTGTGTTCATAAAAATCACAGGAAGTCGTATATATTCACAAGAAGTCAATCACAGAAAGTCATAGAAAATTTTTTGTGAAGGGATGTCATAATTTTGGATAAAGATATTTTTGTCATGTAAATGAAAATATCAATCTACAGTCATTAAATGTGTGTCAGAAAGCGATGGCTATATGATTCAATTGAAAGAAATAGTATATTCCACATCGAATTTTTTTCATCACAGGTAGTGTACAAAGAATTACTCTTTTGGATTTCATCTTCGGAAACCAACCTCAACTTCACCTTTCTGACGTGCTGAAAACATGGTATGTTAATGCTCAGATAATGGGATACTTTTCTGACTGCTATTTAACTCCCAAATTAAAGAGAGAACAGAATAAAAGTATCATGCATTTTTTTTACTTTATTTTTCTTCTTCTGCCTTCGAGTTAAATGGAAGCACTGAGCACTATTCTATTGGAACCCAACGCACTTGTACAGTTTTTTGAAAGATCACTTCACATTGCCAAGTGTACAAGTAGGAAATCTTTCACACGAAGCTATTGGATCTCTTAGCTAAGCCATTTGCTAACCTATCATAACAATCTATTGCAAGACTTTAACCATAGTTAACCACTGAAGCATGGCACCTTAATTTGAGTTTGCACCCCAGGAAAGACTCCGAAGAAGAAGAAGAAGAAGAAGAAGAAAACTAGACATAGCAGAAAGACGATGAGAAATTGAATACTGATGAAAATACATAACTTTGGATCATAATATGGCACAGACAACGAGGTAGACATACTGAAAACAAATTTCTCTCTGTTTGTTTTACTAATTCATTTTAGTTCTAAATATAATTTTGCCATACGGAGAGGTCTATAACCATGATAGATGGCGCATGGACTAGTTGACATATCTAACTTGTACCATGTCCCACAACATCCTTCAACATACATTTTTTTGGCGTTATGCTTAATATACCATAAGCACCCAAAACTTTGGCCCTTTAGAATGCCAATACTGAAAATTAGAAACCATAAACAATATATCTTGCTAATATTGCTAGACCTAGTCATTCTAGCCATGGAAACAGCACAGAATGAGCACAACATTGTCAAATACAGCTATGGAATCACTCCATCATTGATGATCCAGCACTCATTGTCATTCAATGAGCGAGATAACCGTAATCACCTATTCTGGATTATATGGACTGCGTATACTCAGATGACAATTAACTTAGATTATTGTCTTATCATGAGCCTTGACAATTCCCAACCGATAAAGAGAACAGCTAGCCCCCAATGACAAAGCTTGCATTTGACATAAATTGACATGTTTGCTAACTTGCAAATATTCCTCAGAATAAAGGTAATGTTGCGAAAGATTTTCGATCCCATACGAAAATAGCTGGAGTAAATGAAAGACCATCGCAGCGGCATTCCTGCAAAACAAGTTTTAATCGGAATTGGCTCCGACGAGGATCTTTCGACAGTCAAGTCAGGAATCTGGCACAACAGAGGAGAGAGAGAGAATGGAAGAACAAAAAGTATTTTCTGGAACACATACGAGCGTACCTGGGGGTCACCTTCTTACCTATTTTTATAGAGAGATTAGCGATGATGAGCCATGCTGATTATATCAGTTGATAAGTCATCTTTTCCTGACGTGTGATCAACAAAAGAGGCAATATGATATGGGCTCAATAAATAGGTGCATGGGTGGCAACTGGGGTAGCAGTGATGTGCCCTGACTTGATGTATTTGGACAAAAGTCATTATTAACCGTCGAACCTATTCGTGGGACGAATGGCTTGTAATTTGATGCACAATCCCCCTTTGGATGCCGAAATCCGGAAGCCAGCAAGAAAAACCATCATATTAAAGGCATTGGTTAAATAGGAGGGTTCAGTCGGTTGGCCCAAATTTGTCAGCCTGCCATTTGATGAGGACCAATTCAGCAATGCACATACGGACACCTAGAGGCCCCCCCCCCCCAAAGTCCTATTCTAAGGTTGATGTTTAAGAGGCCAATCTCTTTGGGATGATTAGTTGTGATAGTAGGGGACCCTTGGTCCGATTAGGGACAAGGATTGGCCAAGAATCCTGAAGGATGGTTGGTTCCTTAACTAGATAATTAGCAGTCAAAAGTTACCTTTAGGGGGATGGCTGTCAAGGGGTTCGAAAGGGGACAAGATCATATGGTGAGTTGGAGATCGGTACCATCATTTTAGTCAGGCATCTTCCAGAGAATTAGGATCAACAATGAAAGGATGGAGTATTATGATTGTCATGTTGCATAGAGTCGTGTGAGGTACTTAAATACCCCTGACAGAGATCATGAATTAGCTTGGCACGCAGCTAGTCGTGAAAGTAGTAACAAGATGTGGGATAGATGAGCAGAGCGATACAACTGCATGATAGGATTTTTGGTTAATAGGAGGCTTGTCAGGCGTTCTATAGCTTGAACCTCGAGTAAGGATTGGATAGGATGCGATGGCATCGAACCCCCTGGAGAGAGAGGGGAGATTCGGTTCTATGTGGCGAGACCGAACCCCTGGAGGGAGATTGATTCTGTTCGACAGCTGACGAAGGCGAGCTCTAACTGTAGTAAGGCATCTTTCTCTTAACAATTTTTAGTGTCATCTATTTTCTTTTCCCATAGATGGTTTTCGGGAACATCTATTTGGTGATTCTTTTAGACTAGCCACTAACGAGGATCCTGACGGTATTCAAGATATATCTCATCAAATGGGGTCTAGGATCTTTACAATTTTTGTTAGCCTGTAGTGGCCAACATATCATCCCCCAACTATATCCCCTACTCCCGAGTCCAAAGCTTAAAGGATTCGGGGGATGGGAGTGCCACAAGTAACAAACGGCGCATTAAGTGCGCTATAGGCTGAATATAGTTAGCAATGTTGGAGCACTTGTATCTCTGGGACCAATTTGCTAGAGCATCTTTTGACTTGCTTCTCATCTGATCAAATGGTTTGATATGAATTTTTTCCATTATTTGCAATCATTTGTTGGTGGTTTGATGGTTTGTTAGCAATGATGAGACGTCTGCAGAAGATCTGATTGACCATTTCGAGACCATTCGGAGTTAGAATGGTATTTTCTTGAGAAGGAGACCACCATATTGCCCAACCATTTAT
Source organism: Elaeis guineensis (assembly GCF_000442705.2). NCBI lineage: Eukaryota > Viridiplantae > Streptophyta > Magnoliopsida > Arecales > Arecaceae > Elaeis > Elaeis guineensis. The sequence continues at coordinate 74,485,206 of NC_025997.2, forward strand.
GGTCAGAGAGGGGGAAAATTAATTGGTGCCGGATTCAAAGGCTGGCGTACATTTCATTTTTGGGGCTTTTCATCATGAGTTGTTCCTTGATTTGTGCTGGCCAATAAAAAAGGTGTTGGTCATCACGCAATTATTAACCATTTAAGATTTTTATAGATTTGAATCACTGGTTATCCTTTTTAAAAAGAGTTTAAGGTATGTGATTTCTCCCTTTTTACTGTTTTAGATATTCTTCTAATGATTTTTTATTCCAGGAAGTTCTTTTCACCTTCATCTTCCAAGATCACCGATTGCCTTGTCAGCTTCTTTTTTTTTTCCTTTATTCTTTCGTTTCTTCAACCATCATGTGGGCTTTTATTTCTTCCCACCATTTCTCTTTTTCTTTTTAATTTTTTTTGCTGCTTTCTCCGATTTTCAATGGCTGGCATTGAGGATTCTATTGGGAGTTGGTCTTCTAGCCATTCACCGACGTCGAGTGAAAGTGTCGGAGGGGATGGTGTCGAGCATGAAGGGGGTTCAACTTTCACACCCGATGCGATGAGTCTATCATAGGTTCAAGGGATTTAGATTTAATTTGGGCTCGATTTGAAATTCTGTCTTCCTTCAAGCTGGAATCTCAAGCGCTGGTGGTAGGGTTGGTAATCCCCTAGAAGGGTGGATAGATCTTTTACGAGGAATCATTTCAGGCCAGGCTCCGATTACCTGTACATTTTTTCGTTGTAGAGGTCTTTCGCTTTTTCAACCTTTCTCCTTGCTCTTTAATTTCCAACTCTTTTTGTTTCATCATAGGGTTCATAGTTGCTTGTTCCTTGGCTAGCGTTCACCTTCCACTCCCTCTCTTTTGGTCTTTTTTTATCCTGAAAAGGCATACCATAGATTGATGGTATATTTCTCCTCCGAAGCGGGCTTCTGTCTTGATAAAGGGAACTCCTACTTCTGTCCATGGATGGAAGGAGGGGTTTCTCTTTATTTTGGATCCTTCCCTCGAATCACTAATGTTACTAAATTGGGGTTAGTCGAGGGAGGCTGTGTTCAATGTCCCGAAATTGAAAGAGGAGGATCTTTGTAGCTCTGAGATATTGCAGGAGTACAAGATCCCTTCCTTGAAGGATTTGCTATCAGAGCAAGCCCTCTTCCATACCGGATTAAATTCGATCACTCCAAGAGGTCAGTTCAACCAACCCTAATTTTTTTTTCATTTAGTTTTTTAATTCGTTAACTCTTGGGCTATGCAGGAATGCGGCCAGAAGAAATGGAAGTGCTTCGAAAGACAAATACCCAATGAAAGGCTAGGACACTTCAGAAAGGAGGCACCCAGCAGGAATAAAAGAGAAAAGGGGTTGTTCCAACTGCAACGGGGGTTGCAAAGAGGCCACAACCCACTAGGGTGAGCATCTTCAGCTTCCCAACCATCGACCGACATTCTTTTAGTGCCTCCTCCAGAAGTCACTGCCCTTGATCCAGAGGTCCATTTTGCCCCTCAAGAAGGAAAAACATTGGCTCACTCCCCTGACCGAGGGGTCTGCTAGGATGTTTGGCCAAAGTCCCTGACAATGCCACCTTCGAGGATTATAAAAATGCTCAAAGGGCCTTGGAGGGATGCTTCATGAGAAGTGTTGCCCAGCTATGCAACCCAAGAGGGGGGGTGAATTGGGTTTCTAAAAATTTTAAGCTTAACTTATGACTTATGAGAAATGTTTGACAAAGCTAAATAATAGGGAGAGTAAATTAATTCAAGGCTAATGGCTAAAGCAAGAATGCAAGAGAATAATGAAGAGATAAAGAAGAGCAATTAGACACACACAAACAAAAGGATTTATAGTGGTTCGGTGCCAACCTTGCACCTACATCCACTCCCCAAGCTCCTACTTGGAATTTCAATCCACTAATCTTGTATTCAACCCGAATACAAACGTCGAAAACTCCGACTCTAGCTATCCCAAGCTAGTCCACTTATTTTTCGGGTACAAGCCAACCCAATACACTCCGATTCTAGGTTCGGATCAACCTTCCCTTATTTTGGAACCCTTCCAAAATAAAAACAATAACACAAACAAAGTATAACAATAATAGCACAAAGAAAGCTCCTTTAATGAGCGAATATGAACTTTAAATACACTTTACTCAAGAGAAGAAGACCTTTTTGGATTTTCTCAAGGTGGTTGGAGACTTGAATGTGCACTTGAGGAGTTGGTGAGCTTGGATTAAAGGCTTCTTGAAAGCTTTGAATGAGCTCTTGCTTAGGGCTGAAAAGTTTGCTTGAAATCTTTTTCAAAATCTCTCTCTTGAATCTTTTTTGATTTCCACCTTTTTGTCCCTTTTATAGCTTTAAGAAATAGTGAAAAATCATTCTAGGCTGAAAAAGAGCCGTTAGACCACAAAAATGAGCATTAAAAGTATTTAAAATGGGTTAAAAACTAGCCGTTGTGAAAAATCCCATCACAGGGTCGACTCATGGTCGACTCATGTCGACTCATGCCTGGGGGTCGACTCATGGTCGACCTCTGTGGAAAAACACAGAAACAATCAGAAGATCATGGTTCTGTGATGGCCTAAAAACAGCAGGGGTCGACTCATGAGGGTCGACTCATGCCTTGGGGGTCGACTCATGGGTCGACTCACAGGTTGTGCCAAGCCAAAAATCTGCGTGCCAAACGCTCATTGTGCCATGAGTTGACTCATGGGTCGACTCATGATTTTTAAACATGCATATCTTTCAAAATACAAGTCCAAAATCAATAAAATTTTCACCATGGATCACAAATCTTTTGTTCTATCATTTGATACTTCAAATCAGGATTTTGGTAAAATTATAATTTTGCCCCTGAAGAGCAATAAGTCTTTTTCAAGTGAAAATCATTAGTACCCCTTCAACTGCTTTGTAATCATCAAAATCAATCTAAGGAGCAACAATCTCCCCTTTTTGATGATGACAAAATACTTGAACAAAAGCATTTATATGAATCAATGATCATGAATTTCAAAGGAATGAAATGCATTATAGGTAGTTTGAAGATAAATAGGAAATTTACTACCAACTTATAAGTGCATTTGCTTGAAAAGAAGATTGATTCTTTTGGCATGTGATACATGTGCCCATTTGCATAAATAATTTGCCTATTGCTTAATGATTTGAAAATTTGCTCATTTGATTATGTGATTTTGGTATCAGAGTAGAAAATTTATTTTTGTTATCAGAGCAAAGCAGAATTTACCTTAGGATTTGAAAATTGCGTGTTTGAAAATATCTCATTTGCTCATTTGCTTGTTTTTCAAATTTCTTAGCATCTTGAAAATTCGCTCATTCTCATTTGATTATTTAGTTTTAGTATCAGAGCATGTTTAACAATTAAGTGTATCAATGCATGTCTAAGAATTAATTTTAAAGTATATCAGAGCATGTCAATTTTAAGTGTCAGACATGTCTAAGAAGTAATTTTAAAGTTGCTCATTGCTTTGTGCTTAGCAATTCATCATTTTTTTAATCAATCTTGTTTGATATTTTAATTTCTCCCAATTCACTCATTTTATTTTTAAGTCTTTTTTTATCTTCTTTTGATACTTTTGCTTAGCAATTCACTCATTGTATTTTTAAGTCATTTAATAATCTTGCTTTTGATATTTTTCTTTAATTTCTCCCTTTTTGACATCATCAAACATTGTTAACTCCCCCTCTTTTTTTGAATACATTTTCTCTTTTGTTTCTTCAAACTTCTTGTGCTAATCATTAATTTTACTGTTAATGTTACTCCCCCTGAATACAGCAATCATAAAACAAAATATGCCATTGAGTACTAGAATAATATAGCAACAAAGAAAGAATAATTTAAAGGAATTTAAAACAAAGAGTAGATATATAATTAAAAGATGATTGATACCATAGTTTTTCAATACATATTCCATAATATAAAAGTCAACAGTTAATCATTACATGGCCCAAAAGATAGATCCTAGAAAGAAACAACAGACAACTAACAACAAGGATCTAGTAGAGCTCATGACTAGATGGATCAGAATCAGATGTATCAGAGATGGGGTGGGGAGATGATGGATCACGACCAAGACTCGTCCTCTACCCCGTCTGCCTCTGCCACGAGTGGAGGTGCTGGCACGAGTAGGTGGGCGAGATGATCCTGAAGGCTGAGAAGCATAGACTGGACTGCAAGAGAGAGCCTGATGGAATCAAGAACGTTCAGAGCTCTCGAAACAGACTGAAGCAGTGCAGTGAACTGTGTAGAAGCATGCTCACTAGAGCCTCTGATCTCTCTCCTCAAGAACAAATCCACCCTCCAATACACCTCTAGTCTGCCAGCCTCCGCAGTAGGTCTGTGACCTCAATAGTGCACTCCTGTGGCTGAGGATGGGCCAAGCTAAGACTTGCCCCTGCAAGTCAAGTACTCTCCCAGTCAGTCTCAAAATGTAATCCTCGAGCTGCTGAATCCGAACTGACTGATCTGAGATCATCTGAAATACAGTGGAGATATGGGGGATCAAGGTCTGATCAGATGCATCTAATGATGTGGATCCCGGTGCAAATGCTGAAGTGCTCCACTGACGAGAAAGCAAGGAAGCCACACGCTGAGAAATCTGCTCAATCTGATCATCAGCCAATCTGAACTCTGAGGGAGGTGCTCTGCTGTCTGGCTACTGAACTGGTGTGTGCCTCCTGGTGGACTCTGAAGGGCCAGCCTCTGGATCTGAAACCAAACTGGATGTCTGGAGATGCTGCCCTGAAGTCATGGAGAGGTGATGAGAGACCTTCTTCCTCAGCTCTGTCCTCAACTCTGTCCTCATCTCTCTCCTCAGCTCTTTCTTCTGTACCCTTGATCCAACACCATCAATTCTAGTGAATCCCATGCGGTGCAGAGTGTGTTGGTTGATGGTGTCAGCGTGAGAAAGCTAGCAGATGCCTCCCCCTCAAACTAACTCCAAACCTCCTGAATACCAGTGTGAGGGCCATGCCAAAGGCAGATGTGCCTTGGATCTATTCAGTGTTTCTCTCATGGCCTCAATCATTAAAGCAGGGAGGTTTAAGGGGGTTTGGGTGATCACATGAAACATTATACATATCTCGTCCAGAAAGGAGGTTATGTCTGCCACTTCTCGAAAGAAAAGCTTTGTTACTAATTGATGTAGATTCTCATTTCAATTGACAAGATCTTGGCTTCTAATTTATTTAGACTTCCCGAGTAAGTTCTCCTAAAATCACATTGATCCCTTCTTCCTTCACTGGGAGTTCCATGTTAGAATATCCTCACAGGGCAAATGTAGAATCTCTCCCAAAATAATAGGATCTAAGCAGATATCAATTCCCTTAACAGTAGAGGTTACTGTTCCATTGCCATAGTGCAGATTAGATAAAACTCTCTAACCAAATCTACATAGTAACTTCTTTGAGAGAACAGTAAAATCCCAACCTTGGTTTTTGATCTTTGACCCAAAGGAGAAACCTTCTTTTCAAAGAATCTGAAGTCCACATTCTTGCCGGTTTCTACCTTTCTGTCGGAGAGAGGATTTTGCTAGGGCTAAGAGGAGACTGAGAGAAACCTGGTGCAGATGCTGAAGCAGAAATGGGAGCAGAGGAGGTCTGAGAAGTTTGCCTTTTCCTGCACATGCCTTCTTCCAGCTCACGGACTGATTTCCTTCTTTGAGGGAGTTTCATTTTTGGGGTCATTCTCACCACAAGAGCAAGCAAGGAGACTCGAAAGATCAAATGGGTGAGGAGAAGGAGGGTTATTAGAAGATGGAAAGGGATTTTTGGCGGAGAGAAATCATGATTTTGAGAAGAACGGTGGAAGCTAGGGCACGCTCCAACCGCTTCAATCAAGGGAGAAAGATGCGAAAAGCTCCTTTCCAAAGGGGTGATTTGAGGTGGAGAGGTGATGGGAGAAGGATCTAGGGCTAAAGCTTTGGATTTGGATAGAACGAAGATGAGGACGACGAGTTTTGGAGGGAGGAAGACGAAGAAGGAGGGGTCGGCTCATGAACGGGCTTTAAGTTAAAAAGAAATGAACCCGTGGGATGTTGGCCAAAAATTTCAAGTATGCCATTGGGTCGACCCTAGGGGGTCGACTCATGATTCACAAAATTTCAGGAAAAATATGAATAAATTTTGAAAAAATTCAAAATTTTGGGAGAAAAATTTTTGCTCAATGACAAGTTGTGAGAGATATAATCTTGAGCGTTTAGGTCCAAGAGAGATGATGAAAATTGAGCTCAAAGAAATTTTGACATCGATTCCTTGGAATTGGAGAAATATTTAGGCAAATGGATCAAGAATTCCTAGATTTCTCCTAATTTCACAGAATCTATCCTCACTTAAGGCCTTTGTAAAGATATCGGCTAATTGATTTTCAGTGCAAACATAGTCAAAATTATATCTTTGTTTTGAACATGTTCTCTTATAAAATGATATCTTATTTCAATATGTTTAGACCTTGAATGTTGAATTGGATTTTTAGTAAGATTTATGGCACTAGTGTTATCACATCTTATGGGTGTTTCATTAAGTTTGATACCAAAGTCTTCGAGTTGTTGCTTAATCCACAAGATTTGAGCACAACAACTTCCGGCTGCAATGTATTCGGCCTCAGCCATAGACAGTGCTACCGAATTTTGTTTCTTGCTAAACCAGGAGATTAGGTTAACTCCAAGAAATTGGCAAGTTTCACTAGTGCTTTTTCTATCTAATCTACATCCAGCAAAATCAGCATCTGAATATCCTATTAAGTCGATTAATGAGTCCTTAGAGTACCATAATCCTAGAGTTTGAGTACTATTTAAATATCTAAGGATTCTTTTAACAGCATTCAAGTGAGACTCTTTAGGATTAGATTGAAATCTAGCACACAGACAAACACTAAACATGATATCAGGTCTACTTGCAGTTAAATATAATAGTGAGCCAATCATACCTCTATAATATTTTAAGTCTACACATTTACCTTCTTCATCCTTGTCAAGCTTACATGAGGGGCTCATGGGTGTGCCAATTGCTTTGGAGTTCTCCATTCCAAATCTTTTGAGTAATTTCTTGGTGTACTTGCTTTGGATGATGGAGATTTCTTCCTTTGTTTGTTTGATTTGGAGTCCGAGAAAGAATGTAAGTTCTCCCATCATGCTCATCTCGAACTCCCCCTGCATGAGCTTAGCAAAGTCTTGACAAAGAGATTCATTAGTAGACCCAAAAATAATGTCATCAACATATATTTGTATAATTAACATATCATTTTGATTTCTTTTAATGAAGAGGATTGTGTCTACATTACCTCTTGAAAAATTATTATTTAGTAAAAATTTGCTTAGCCTATCATACCAAGCCCTAGGTGCTTGTTTTAAACCATATAGAGCTTTATTTAATTTAAAAATATGATTAGGAAAAGCATGATTTTCAAAACCTGAGGGTTGTTCTACATAGACTTCTTCAGCAATATATCCATTCAAAAATGTACTTTTGACATCCATTTGAAATAATTTAAATTTTATAAAGCAAGCATATGCAAGTAGAAGTCTAATGGCCTCTAATCTAACAACAGGTGCAAAGGTCTAATCAAAATCAATTCCTTCTTCTTGATTATAACCTTTAGCAACCAATCTTGCTTTATTTCTTATTGCATTTCCATGTTCATCTAATTTATTCCTAAAGACCCATTTTGTGCCAATTATTGAATAATTTTTAGGTTTTGATACTAAAGTCCATACATTATTTCTTTCAAATTGATTAATGTTCCTCTTGCATTACATTAATCCAATTATAATCATTTTCAGCTTCTTCAATAGTTTTTGATTCAAGATGAGAGACAAAAGCACAATGATTAAATACATCTTTAAGTGAAGAACGAGTTTTTACCCCATGCATAGGATCACCAATAATTAGCTCCTTAGGGTGATTGTGAACATACCTCCATTCTTTGGGTAGGTCATTTGTACCTTGAGGTTGTTCTTGATGTTCTTCACCTCCCTCATCCTGTTTGTCTTCATGTTCCTTATCATCTTGAATTGTTGAATCTTTCAGAGTGATTTCCTTCATTCCTTCTATAAGAGGATCTGCATCATCAACACCTTTATTCTTCCTTGAAGGAAGATCGTTAGATTCATCAAAGACAACATGTATCGACTCCTCTACTACTAAAGTTCTTTTGTTAAAAACTCTAAAAGCTTTACTAGTGGAGGAGTAACCAAGAAAGATTGCTTCATCTGATTTTACATCAAATTTTCCAAGTCTTTCTTTACCATTATTTAATACAAAACATCGGCAACCAAAAATATGAAAATATGCAATATTAGGTTTTCTTTTTTTCTAAAGCTCATAGGGGGTTTTCTTTAAAATTTGTCTAATCAAAGCACGATTTAAAATGTAACATGCTGTGTTAATTGCTTCCATCCAAAAATATCTTGGAAGGTTGCTTTCACATAGCATGGTACGGGCCATTTCTTCTAAGGTTCTGTTTTTCCTTTCTACTACCTCATTTTGTTGGGGTGTCCTAGGTGCAGAGAAGTTATGGCCTATTCCTTTTTCATCATAAAAGTTTTCAAAGTCTTGATTTTCAAATTCAGTTCCATGATCACTTCGAATATTTTGAATTGAAAATCCTTTCTCATTAGTGACTTTTCGATAAAATTTAGTGAAAACATGAAAAGTTTCATCTTTGTGTGCCAAAAAGAAAATCCAAGTAAAATGAGAGTAATCATCTATAATTACAAAATCATATCATTTTCCTCCTAGACTAGTGGTTCTAGTAGGTCCAAATAAGTCCATATGCAAAAGCTCTAAAGGTCTAGAGGTTGAAACAACATTTTTGGATTTAAATGAAACTCTTGTTTGTTTACCTAGTTGGCATACATCACAAATTCTATCCTTTTCAAAATTCAATTTTGGCAAACCAAGAACTAATTCTTTCTTAATTAATTTTGAAAGAGAATGCATGCTAATATGTGCAAGCCTACGATGCCAAAGCCAACTAGTCTCATTAGTTTTAGCATTCAAGGATACTAGGCATTGCATGTTTATTTTGGCTAGATCATTTAAATCTACCATATAAACATTACCATGTCTATGTCCAATAAATTTAATGCCATCATTAATAGGACTAGTTACAATGCAAACAGACGATTCAAAAACAACTTTATATCCTTTATCACAAAATTAACTAATGCTTAGTAAATTATGCTTTAAACCATCTACTAACAAAATATTTTCAATGTATTTGGAGGGAGTGATACCAATGTTACCTATACCGATGATCTTTCCTTTACCATTATCTCTAAAGGTGACCATCCCTCCATTTTTAGCATCAAGAGTGATGAATTGAGATTCATCACCAGTCATGTGTCTCGAGCATCCACTGTCAAGATACCATTTCCTGTTTCCTCCTTGGGATGCTAGACACACCTGCAAGCAAAAGTCAAATTTTTGTTTTAGGTATCCAAGCTTTCTTGGGTCCTTTTTGGTTAGTCATAATGGTTCCTTTTGGAACCCATATTTTCTTTATATTTGAGTTTGCAGACTTGTTAGAGAAGCAAGTGTATGACTTATGTCCTACTCTACCACATTTGAAGCAAGTAATATTAGAAGACTTGTTACTTAAAGAGTTTACATAAATATTTTTCAGATATTTTTGTTTCTTCAAGGGGTTATAGCCAAGTCCAGCCTTATCATACACGGCCTTTTGATTTTCAAGAATCATATTAAGTTTATTTGAACTCAAGGTGAATTTTTCAACTAATGGTTTTAACTTGGCAATTTCATTCTTTAAACTTTGATTTTCTTGAAGCAGGGTGGATTTTTCAATTGAAATATTTTCATTTTGTTTCTATAAAGATTGATTTTTCAATTTTAGATCTTTGTTCTTCATCCCTAGTTTCTTTAATTCATCAACTAAATCATAAAAAGCTTCATGTAATTCTTCAAATGTAAAGTCACTAGGAGTTTCAAAAATTATCTCATTTTTGTGTGCCATAAGGCACAGGTTGGCTTATTCGGTTGAGTTTTCCTCTTCGGAGCTTGAGTCATCACTCGCACTCCAAGTGGCCATCATGGCCTTCTTCTTGTACTTCTTGGGACCCTTCTTCAGTTGTGGGCATTCGGATTTGAAGTGTCCCGGCTTCTTGCACTCGTAGCAGATAAGGGGTTGGTCTTTCTCCTTTTCTTTGCTCTGTTCCTCTTTTGGAATGGCCTCTTCCTCATCCCTTGTTTCCTTTTTCTCAAAAATTTTTTGAATCTTCGGGTAATGAGTGCCATTTCTTTATCCTGTTCTTCATCTTCAGTGTCATCAGTTTCTTCATCTGGTGGAGCTGTGGATTTGAGGGCAATTGTTCTTTTCTTTTTGACTTCTTTCTCTTAATGTTGCTTCATGCTTAGCTCATGAGTCATCAATGATCCAAGAAGCTCTTCCAAGGGTAGAATGTTCAAGTCCTTGGCTTCTTGGATGGTGGTCACTTTGGCTTCTCAAGTTCTTGGTAAGGACCTGAGAATCTTTCTTACAAGCTCACTGTTAGTATATGACTTACCAAGACTCTTTAAACCATTTATAATATCAGTAAAGCGAGTAAACATTTCAGTTATGGACTCATCATGCTCCATTTTAAATAATTCATATTTATGCACAAGCATGTTGATTTTAGACTCCTTTACTTGATTGGTTCCTTCATGGGTTACTTCTAACCTATCCCATATTTCTTTAGCAGATGAGCAAGTAGAAATGCGATTAAATTCGTTAGCATCAAGAGCACAATAAAGAACATTCATTGCTTTAGCATTTAATTGGGCCATTTTCTTATCAACCTCATCCCATTCTTTCTTGGGTTTGGTTGATTCCACTCCATCTATAATTTTAGTGGATGTGTGAGGACCATTCACTATGATACTCCATATATCATAGTCGAGTGCTTGAATGAATATTTTCATCCGAGCTTTCCAATAGGTGTAATTAGACCCATTGAAAAGTGGAGGTCGATTGGTGGATTGCCCCTCGGTTAGAGAAGTGCCGACTTGAGTTGCCATAGATCTTTGGCTCTTTGATTGTTTAGATCAAAGTAGGGCTAGAGCACCGGGCTCTGATACCACTTGTTGCCCAGCTATGCAACCTAAGGGGGGGTGAATTGGGTTTCTAAAAATTTTAAGCTTAACTTATGACTTATGAAAAATGTTTGACAAAAGCTAAATAAATAGGGAGAGTAAAATTAATTCAAGGCTAATGACTAAAAGCTAGAATGCAAGAGAATAATGAAGAGTTAAAGAAGAGCAATTAGGCACACCACAAACAAAAGGATTTATAGTGGTTCGGTGCCAACCTTGCACCTACATCCACTCCCCAAGCTCCTACTTGAAAATTTCAATCCACTAATCTTGTATTCAACCCGAATACAAACGTTGAAAACTCCGACTCTAGCTATCCCAAGCTAGTCCACTTATTTTTCAGGTACAAGCCAACCCCATACACTCCGATTCAAGGTTCAGATCAACCTTCCCTTATTTTGGAACCCTTCCAAAACAAAAACAATAACACAAACAAAGTATAACAATGAATAGCACAAGTAAGCACAAAGAAAGCTCCTTTAATGAGCGTATGAGACTTCAAATACTCTTTACTCAAGAAGAAGAAGACCCTTTTTGATTTCCTCAAGGTGGTTGGAGACTAGAATGTGCACTTGATGAGTTGGTGAGCTTGGATCAAAGGCTTCTGGAATGCTTTGAGTGAGCTTTTGCTTAGGGCTGAAAAGTTTGCTTGAAATCTCTTTTTCAAAATCTCTCTTCTTGATTCTTCTTTTTGATTTCCAACTTTTTGTCCCTTTTATAGCTTCAAGAAATAGTGAAAAATATTCTAGACTGAAATAGAGCCGTTAGACCACATTAAATGAGCATTAAAAGCATTTAAAATGGGTTAAAAACTAGTCGTTGCGAAAAAATTCTGTCACAGGGGTCGACTCATGGGTCGACTCATGCCTGGGGGTTGACTCATGGGTCGACCTCTGTGGAAAAACACCAGAAAACAATCAGAAGACAAGGTTCTATGATTTTTGGCCTAAAAACAGCAGGGGTCGACTCATAGGGTCGACTCATGCCTGGAGGTCGACTCACAGGTTGTGCCAAGTCAAAAAATCTGCGTGCCAAATAGCTCATTGTGCCATGAGTTGACTCATGGGTCGACTCATGATTTTCAAACATGCATATCTTTCAAAATACAAGTCTAAAAATAATGAAATTTTCACCAATGGATCACAAATCTTTTATTCTATTATTTGATGCTTTCAAATCAGAGTTTTGGTAAAATTATAATTTTGCCCCTGAAGAGCAATAAGTCTTTTTCGAGTGAAAATCATTAGTACTCCTTTCAACTGCTTTGTAATCATCAAAATCAATCTAAGAAGCAACATAAAAGAAGAAGCATCATGTATTTTTTTTGGGCATGGGAATTGAGAGAAGGCGACAAGATGCAAGTTAGAGTCCAAAAACCCTAGGACTCTTCACCCCTAGTCATTACACGCCTGATAAAAAGAAGATTGGGATCTCTTTTGTGCATGTAAGATAGAAGAGGAGTGCTCTTCACATTTGGGGTCTTGGGCATGAGTTTATGGCATGGAAAAGAGAGAGAAGAGTTCTCTTCTCTTGGGTGAGCGCAAGATCAAAAATCCTACGGTTTAGTCCTCAGGGTTTGGGAAGAGAGAAAAATAAGAAGAAAAATAGTTTTTTCTCTATATTTTTTTTTCAGATCCTCATCTCCTTCAAAAATTTATCTTCAATCTCTAAAAAAATTTTAGAGATTTGAAGAAAAAATTCAGATCAGTCAAGAAGAAGATCTTCATGCGAGCTAGCACTCCTGAGAAGATCGATCAGATCGAGACTTTGAGTGGACTTTCTGTAGAGACCGGACACATGTGCAGCTGCGAGCAACCAGCAAAGATCATCCTTACCATGTCTCTCACCAGCTGCCATCATCGACTTATGCTCAGGTATCGAGTTCTAAACTCATATTAGAAGTAGATGTGATCTATTGCTTACATCCATACATATAGATTTTATCATGTGATTATTTCATATTTTATATGCAACATATCATGTCATAGATCCTACAGTAGGTTAATTTGATGATTAAATCATATGCATATTAGATTAATTTGATTAATCTAATTATTTTTCACTATAATTTATTCAAAAAAATTTTAAAATACATGCATGAAATTACCTACGTTCTCTAACAGTGGTATCAAAGTTTAGGTTCATTATGACATGTTATATGTACATATTGAATCTGAAATTTAATTTTATTTAAATCTGATATGTAATATCTATTGATATTTCTATGTCGGGCATGCATGTATGTTTCAATTTTTTTTTTCTAAACATAGCAATGAAATAGAAGATTAAAATTCTTTTTAATCTATATCATACATGCATAAAATATAAACCACTAGAATCTACTTCATATGCTGAAATTGAATATATGCTGAAATTAATCATATGATCGAATCACATACTTATTTCGTAATTTTTTTCTTTAAATCTGGATCTGGAAGAGAAGAAGCTCTCTCTTAGCCGCGTAAATGCTCGACCTCTATAGGTATCCACTCAGGATCAACCTGGAACAGCCCTTTAAAAATTGATATTTCTTCTTCAAGAAAAATCAGCCTGCGAATCTGAATGAAGTCTGGATCGCGATCAACTCTTTGATCTTTTTCTTGATCTTTCTTCTTCTCTTCTTCTTTTACTTTTCTTTCTTAGATTATGAAGCAACCAGGGAGTAAAAACTAGCAAACAAGTGGAACGCCTAAACCCCTTTTGGGTGTGAAGATGGAGAACGTCCAAGGTGTGGGACATTAGACCTCCAAAGGAGAAGAAAAGAGGGGCATGGGGCTCTCCTAAGGGGGCATGGGGCTGCTGGTTGAAGTGTCTAGAGATCTTAGGGGAGACCCCTTTAAATAGGCATAATGCTTGAATCCTTTTCAAAACCAAATAACCACTTAATATAAGTCTTACTTGCATTGGGTTTTCTTATACCTTTAGTTATTTGACTTCTTTTAGGAAATCAATTAGGCATCAACTATTGGAGCCCTTGCACCTATAAAAATATTGAGAAATATATCCCAAAAAGCCAATCGTCAAGCTGTTGACGGTTGAGCAACCAAGTATTGTAATTAATTTGTTAATAAATAAAATATATTTAGCATTTTCATCATAAGCTTTCATCTTCAAATGAACTCCGTTGTTATGATGAAGTCCTTAGGACTATTTAGATTCGATAAAGAAAGAATTTATCGATTAGTCCTTAAAACAGTTCACGATCAAATGATAGACTGTTAATAAGGAGGACAGCTTCTATCGAGCATATGTCGCTGTAGGCCATATGGGTTGGTTGTCCTCTTAACCAAAGAGTATGGAGACACTGGTATGGCATACAGGTGAGATGTACTGATACATCATCATTGAATGTGACCAACTCCAGAGTATTCTACTGTCGAAAATATCTCTGATGGGATATAGATATAAGTGTCCCTTAGACCTGAGATCGCCTCAGTGACTTGCAAGCAACTCACTGTGCTTTGGTACTGGACTAACTGAATTTCTAATTTAAGGATGGAAGGCTTCTGGGCACAGTCAAGTACTTACGAAGTCAAAGTGTGATCGAGATGGGATTGACCACTCCAAGAGTTGGAGAAGAATGAATCACTGTATTTCAATTTAGCAAAATCTTGGCCAGGGTAATCCATCAGATGGATTTGATATTTTGAAATACAATGTGGACAACCTGATCAGAGTTGACAGTTGAACTCTGGGATGTCCTATGATCATTTTGGTCAAGAAGATGAATTATATGAAAACTATATCCGCATGGATTCTAAGGATGTTGTTCTACACATTCGACCTATCCGATCGTCGGGTACCATTGCTAGATGGTCACTTCGATTGGTACTGGAATTTATTTCTGTACTACCAGCTTAGGTTCGGACCTATGAGGTCACACACATTAGAGTTCATGATCCGATCGGATGGTTGATCAACGATTAAGAATCATTCTAGGATTAAATGATCAATACGATTGACATTTAACCCAGTGCAAGTGTTGCAGGAGGATCGATTAGCAATTCGATTGTTAATTGGCTTAATTTGATTAAGCCAATGGGCTAAGATTAAGTCTAATTAAATATGATTTAATTATATTTGATCTAGACTTGATTGGATCAAGTCCAATTAGTTTATTGGATAAGCCAAGTAAAAGAAAAAACTAGTCCTAGTTCAACTAGGACTTGGGTCAATCTAATTTCTAATTTGATTAGAAAATTAAATCAGATTTAAATCTAATTTAATCTAATTAAATTAGATTTTTAATTGGATTAAGACCTATTTTAATTGGATTGATCTAATTTTGATTTGATTTGGTTTGAGAAACCAAATTAAAACAAGTCATAAGATAGAATCCTAGTAAGACTAGGATTCCACCTTGCGCCATATAAGCCTTCCCCACGCTCTCTCTCTCATTCAATGCTAATCGCCTCTTATTTTATGCGACAAAAGCCCTCTCCCAGGTCTCTCTCATATTTACAAAAGGTTTCCTCTCTTCTTTCTTACATGGAAGGTGGCTTGGATTAAATCAAAGAGGAATAAGTTTGGATTTCGAATTCTATGAGATAGAGTTTTAGAAATCCAAAACTCTTTCAATTTTGCATCAAATTTATCCAATTTTTTTTTGAAATTTTTGTGACTTTTAGGGTATACATTGTGCACCCTTTTCTAGTAATCCATGTATGAAAATAAGGAGGAGGTGCTCAAGAGTTGGGCACCCCTTATCTTGCCATGTTTGGATAAGCCTTGACTAGGTATTTGACCTAGACAAGGACTCTATCATATCTCTCTCTATAAAATGAATTTCTTCATGAAATTTTTGAAGAAGATAGAGATTTGAGAGACCTTTGGGCCATCCAAAAATCAGAGAGAAAGACCTTTGGGTCATGGAGATATAATAGACACAAGATAGGATGTCTAGAGAGAAAAATGAGAAGAAGAAGAGGGTCTTCTTCTAGGGTTGTTTGTTTCATATCTTTCCTCCCTCCATCTTGAGTTTTCTGAGAGTGTCTCAGATCTGAAACTCCTCTTTCTATTTTTCATCTTTGGAAGAGTCCAAATCAAGAAGAAGAAGGTACCTGATCAACCATCAAAGAAGCATCAGCGTAGTACTAGCATATTGTGCTGATTTCCTGAAGCAGGACTTTTGATCGAGATTCGTGGGCTCGTGTGGATGACTCCTAGAGGCCGAACATGTGTGCGACTTGTAACATCATCCTCAAGCTCGGATCAGCGAGGTTAGAACGTCTAACTTGCAAGGTAATAGATCTGATCTATTATTTAATACATACATTAGATGTAGTATAGAAACATGTTGATATTATCAACATGTAGTTCATGCTGTATATATATATATTTTAATTTTTGATTTAATGCTATGTAATAATCATGTAATAAGATCTTAGATCTAGAGATTTTTTGATTTTAAAAAATAAATTTTGATTTATTTTAGTCTTTCGCTGTATGATCTTGAAAAAGTTTCAAGATCTAACCCTGAAACCCTAGATCTGGTTCCTTCAAAAAACACATCCTACTTTGCACCCAAGAGATGCCCCATGATGGATCCATATGCCCTCTAATGGATGGACACGCCCAACTTGATCAAATCAAGTGGCATCCAAAGAAAACTATCAAGGAAATTAATTAAGGACTTGTACCCTTAATTCATTTGATCCAAAATCTAAGGCACCCAACAATTGAAGCTCAATGAATCTAATTTATTTAGGTTATTAGTAAATAATTAAATTTAAATTAATCTTATCAAATAAAAAATTCAAATATAAAAAGAAAATTGGGTTCAACCATGTGCTAGCAAGATTATCCTGAACCCAATAGAGTTTCTCTAAACCCAATTGAGACTTCATAAGTCCAATTGCTTATTCCAGATCTAATCTTTTTGTTGTGTGACCCCATAGGTTCAATTCTATCTGGTAGTGAGATATATAATGATCACCATCATAGTATCATTGAAACTTTTTTCAATGGGTCAGAATAATTTCACTCTAACTCATCAAGGGTTGTTGATCCTGAGCAACCTTAGTGAGCTCTCACAATCCACCAGTGATACCTAGTAGTATGTGGTGGCAACCAATAGAATCGAAAACGAACCTCAAGGTGTAGTTAACATGTGATTCAGTCCCTCTATCATGAGTCCCGACTAGATGGTAGGTCATGGATAAATCATCAAACCTCATCATTAGTTATATGATAGATTCGATCAACTCAAGTCCAATTATGATCTTTATGATAATTTTTGTCCATCAATCACACTGTTGTGGCCACAGACTCTCAGACTTAGCCCCTCAAATTTTATAAGACTATTTTTTTTATTAAAATTGATAGATTTCATCTTGATGCATATCCTACTTCTACAGTGGATCAACTGTCGCTAACATCCACTACAAGGGCTTATTGAAACCATGTTTATGTGTCAGTCAAACTCCAGCAGTCTCATTACGAGTAGTCGTACCATTACAGATCAAAAGATTATTCACACAACTACAGCATTGAGATAATCACTGACGATTGAGTAGAAATCTAAGTGATCTCTCGTATGGTCATGCTCAGTACTAGTTGTTCTTTAACAACTACCCTACTCATCGCTCAGTGTCTCTATACTGTAGACCAGAGATTCATCTATTCTGAAGGAAGCGATCTGTGTGCCGATCTATCCAGATTGATCACCATCCTTATGATAATACTATGACCAAGAGTATTTAGGAATTAAATACATGTCCCTAATTTTCAACACTTTGAAAATACGTATCGAAATATTAATTCCATGGACGATTCAAAGATACATCACACTTGAATAAAAATTAAACTTATCATTTTTATTGATCAAATCAATATATTAAGTACAAAATTATGTTTTAGCTTGATTACAATGTGTCAGTCATATTGACTTCTAGGATATACATCTAACAATCTCCCACTTGGACTAAAGCCAATTGGCTATTAATCTAAGTCCCATCCTCTCAAGGTAGACTTCCATATTTGGCTAGCTCAATTACTTTGTCAGCGGGTCTACCATGTTATCTGTGGAGTCTACTCTTCACACTTCGACAAGTTTCTTTTCGAAATAGTCGCGCATGATATGATACCGCCATTCGATGTGCTTTAATTTCTAATGAGACTTCGACTCTTTAGCAAGTACTATAGCTCTATTATTGTCGCAGTAAAGTGGTATGGTATCCAATGTCATAACCCCAAGTTCTACGATAAATTTTTTGAAACAGAAGCCTTCCTTCGCAACATTCGAAGCAGCGACATATTCAGCTTCTATGGTCGAATCCGCTATGATGGGTTGCTTGAAACTCTTCTAGCTGACTGCACCACCATTGCAAATAAGCACATATCTTGATGTAGACTTTTTATCATCAGAATCAGACATGAAATTTAAATCAGTATACCCCTCGACTCACAACTCAGAACCTCCTCCAAAGATCAAGAACAAATCTTTAGTTCTTCTTAAGTACTTAAGAATATTCTTCACAGCTATCCAGTGCTCTTTGTCTGGATTCGACTGATACCTGCTTGTGATACTACAGGTAGAACAATATCAGGTTGAGTACATATCATGGCATACATGAGACTTTCTATGACTGAGACATAAGAAATCCCACTCATGCACTGAACTTCCTCAGATGTGGTCATTCTCATCATTTTGGAAAGATTAATACCATGCCTAAGAGGTAAAAATCCTCTTTTAGAGTTTTTCATGCTGAACCTCTTCAGCATCTTCTCTATGTACAGCTTTTGTGACAGACCTAGTATTTTTTTAGATCTACTCCTATAGACCTTTATTTCAAGAATATAGAATATTGTCCCTAAGTCTTTCATGGAGAATTCCTTGGACAACCATCTTTTGATTGTGGTCAACATGAGAATATCATTCTCAATAAGGAGAATATTATCCATATACAATACAAAGAATGTTATTGCGCTCTTACTAACCTTTTTGTATACACAAGGTTCCTCTTTGTTCTTGATGAAATCAAATGATTTGATCGCATCATCTAAACGATGATTCCAACTCCAAGAAGCTTGCTTTAATCCATATATGGACCTTTGCAGCTTGTAGACTTTGTGATCACTATCACCAGATGAAAAATTCAAAGACTGTTGGGTTTCGACCATGCAGTGAAAAATATTTTTTTAAAATTTTAAAATCAAACAAGTCAATAGCTTTAACGATTAAAACTATCTAGCTAAAATTCAAATCCTAGAATCACCTTGCTGATGTCGATCAAAATAAAACAAGCATGCAAAAGGGATAAAATTTTTACTTTCACCAAAAAGACAATGTGGCATATTGGTGATCTCCATGAGACTCCGAAGTAGAAGCCCTCTAATGGTGATCCACACGAAAGTTGGCCAAGATCCTTCCTAACCGGTGCGCTGCCGCAGCCTTGTCTTCTCAAGAATATTATCAGCTTCGAACTCAATAAACGATCACGCCAAAGCCCAGTTGCCTCCAAACTTGCCACCAAGATCACGTCAAGAAGACACTCTTCAGATGTCTCAAAACCTAAAATTTGATTTTTAGCTTCAACATATGAAAAAATCAAACCCAAGGGCACACTAGTAATACTTGCTAATTCTCTCACCACCCTTCTTATAACTTTTGCCTCTCAATTTTTCCTTATTTTTTTCTCAGATTTTTTCTAAAATTTTTATACTAATTTACACACCTCTTATCTCTGGTTTCTATCCAAAAACCTAGCACCTGGACCGTATAGGACATCCCATATATATAAGGGACCAAGAGATGTGAGAAGGGGCCAAGGAGTGCCAACCTTTGGCGCTTCACTTTCTCATGTGGTGAATAAATTCATCATGTAGAATTTTTAGTGCAAGAGATCCTTCACACAAAAGGGCTCTCTCTTTTCTATGTGTTATAAAAATCCCATCTAAAATTGGCAACAAATCATTAGAGTTCTGGTTGATCATTTAAGGCAATGCGTTAAGATAAGTTGCTTCATGAAGAAGGACTCTCCATCTTCACATGCTAAAATGATAGGGCGGCAATTTATTTTTGGTATGGCATCTGGTGGGCATAGAGGAGTCCTTCTCCACTTGAAACTATTTCAAGTTGGATAAAAATCCAATCAAAATAGACCCAATCCCATTAGGTCAAAGATAACTGGTCTAGGTTAGCTCAAACACTTTGATCTAAACCAATTTAGGAATTTGGGTTAATACAATATACTAGCATATCAAATTAACCCTTAAAATTTATATTAAATTTTAATTAAATTAGATCAAAATTAAATTCTAAAGTGTATGACCTATTGAATTTCAAATCTAGCCAGCAGCAGACCAAAACTTTCGACGTAATCCTAATCTGATTAGATTAGGTCACTCGAAGAGTCTCAATCAATTAGGACTCTTTCTAATTAATTTTTGAATTAAATTCTTTTAATTCTGATGAGTCCATAAGTCAAGATTGACGTCTAGCAACGTGTCATGAGGATCTGAAAGATTTAAAATTTTGATAAAAAATTATCAAAATATCTTTCAGTGGCAAGTTACCGTATAATTTAATTCTTCAGTCATACAACATCCCAGATGAGCTATAGGCATAGAAACATGTAGAACCCAATCACTTATTTTCATGTATTTCGATCTAAAGACGATGATTTAGGTGATGATATATTAGAAATCTTTTTCTAATTATCATTCTGCTTTGGCCAAAGACTTCCAGAATCACTGACCTATGATACACATAGGATGTCGCTCCCCTTATTAGGAGTGACTGATCCCTTATTGATCACTCACAATCTCCATGCATACTTCACCATATCCAGAACACCCCATATAAGGATCAGAGAATCAAGTTAGGAAGTGAATCAAAATATGGATCCATGTACACAAGGTACCATGATGATCTCAGGTCAAATGATTATTGACACAACTCCCACTAGAGAATCATCAGTTGACATATAAATAAGACTCTATCTGATATTCTCTCACAGATCTATTCAGTGAACTCATTCTTTAATAAGCACTCATATCTTTGTATTCGTGTCACCAACAAGTGGTTATGAAATCAACCACTCTCATTTCTGAGCATACATAGGATATGCCAGTCTTACCGGTATCATTGATCTTTGACTCAATGAACCAACGATTAAGAATATTTTAGATCATGGCTATCAAAGATTTAGGTCTCACTGGCGTGATCTCATCACGGCCCTAAAATCATTGTCCAGACCTAAGGGGTTCATTATAATCTTAAAAATAATAAGATATAGCATATAATGAATCAAAAATATCTAATTTATTAATAATATAAATATCAATTATATGAGTCTGGAAGATAAATTATAGAAAATACCCTTCGCATCTCATATGTGATTAGCTTGTAGAACATTATTCTTTCAATCTCCCATTTGCACTAAAGCCAATCGCTCCTATACTTGATGCCTATGCTATCAAGGTGGCGGTCAAACTGCTGCATTGACAAGATCTTAGTGAACGGGTCTGCTATATTGTACTTGATGTCAACTCGCTCCACGATCACATCGCATCTTTCGACTAACTCCCGAACGAGATGAAATCATCTTAGGATGTGCTTAGATTTATAATGAGATCTTGGTTCTTTGGCTTGAGCAACTGTCCCAGTATTATCACAATAAAGGGATACTGGTTGTTCAATCTCTGAAACCATACCTAACTCTGTGATGAATTTCTTTATCCAGACGGCCTCCTTAGCAGCCTCACTAGCAGCAATATACTCAGCCTCAGTAATCGAGTCAGCAATAATTTACTGTTTGAAATTTTTTCAACTTATTGCACCACCACACAGAGTGAACACATATCCAGATATAGATTTACTATTATCCGGATCAGATTGAAAACTAAAATCAGTATAATCTTTAATTTTAAATCAGATCTACCATATATTAGAAAAATATCTCTAGTCCTTCTCAAGTACTTGAGTATATTTTTCACAGCTTTCCAATGATTTTCTCCAGGATCATTCTGAAATCTACTTACAATGTCCAAGGCATAAGCCACATCAGGCCTGGTACATAATATAGCATACATAATTGATCCTACAGTCGAAGCATAAGGAATAGAACTCATTCTATTTCTCTCTTCAGGTGTCTTAGAAGACATCATCTTAGAGAGTAGTATGCCATGACCTATGGGCAAGTAACCTCTTTTACTTTTCTCAATATTGAACCTCTTCAACACAAGGTCAATGTACCTAGATTGGGACAAATCTAGCATTTTTTTTTATCTATCCCTACAGATCTTTATGCCAAGTATATGGGATGCTTCACCCAAGTCTTTCTTGAAAAGCTTTTGTGATAGCCATATCTTGATCGATTGTAACATCGGGATATCATTCCCAATGAGCAGTATGTCGTCCACATACAAGATCAAGAAGATAATAGCACTCCCATTAATCTTCTTGTATACACAAGATTCATCCACATTTTTGATGAAGCCAACGATTTGACTGTCTTATCAAAACAGATGTTCCAGCTCTTCGATGCTTGTTTTAATCCATAAATGGATCTATTCAGCTTGCATACCTGATTTGCTCTCCCACTAGAGATAAATCCCTCTGGCTGAATGATATAGACTTCTTCCTCAAGATTTTCATTGAGAAAGGTAGTCTTGATATCCATCTGTCAGATTTCATAGTCACTGTATGCTGCAATAGCAAGTATTATCCAAATAGACTTGAGCATGGCTACCAGCGAAAAGATCTCTTCATAATCAACACCTTATTTTTGTTTGAAACTTTTTGCCACCAGTCTGGCCTTATAGGTCTCTACCTGGCTATCTACTCCAATTATCTTTTTGAAGATCCATTTACAGCCTATTGGGGTCACACCCTCAGATGCATCAATCAAAGTCTAAACTTGATTGGTATACGTGGAGTCCATTTCGAATTTTATGGCATTGAGCCATTTGTCAGAGTCACTACTCATAATAGTTTCTGAATAGATCATGGAATCATCATTCTCAATGATGTGGGATTTGTTGTCATTCTCAATGACAAATCCATACCTGAGTGGCACATTACGCACTCTACTTGATTTTCGGAGAAGAGGTATGTATAGTAGCTGTGCCTCAATAATGGACACATCTGGTTGAGAACAATTTTGTAAAATCTGGATAGGTTGTAGGTTTTGAACTTCCTCAAATTCAACAGACTTCCCACTGCCTCCTTCTTGGATAAACTCTTTCTCCAAGAAAATGACATGCCTACCAACAAATACCTTTTGTTCAGTAGAGTTGTAGAAGTAGTATCCTATACTCTCTTTAGGATAGCCTACAAATCTGTATTTTTCTGATCTAGCATCCAGCTTATGTCCATCAATATTTTTTACATAAGTCAGACAATCCCAAATCTTAAGATGCTTAAAATTGGGTCTTTGTCCTTTCTATATTTCATATGAAGTGCTAGAAACAGATTTAGAAGGCACTTTATTTGAGACATACGCTGCGGCCTCAAGAGCATATCCCCAAAATGATATCAGAAGATCCATGAAACACATCGTAGACCGTATCATATCTAATAAGGTGCGATTCCTCTTTTTTTTAATTTTATTTAATTATGGAGTATAAAGAGATGTCCATTGAGAGAGTATTTCATTTTATTTTAAATAATCGAGGAACTCACTAGACAAGTATTCTCCTCCTCGATCAGATCGAAGAGATTTAATACTTTTATCAGTTTGTTTCTCAATCATTCTTTGATACTCTTTAAATTTATCAAAGATTTCTAATTTATATTTTATTAAATACACATATCCAAACCTAGATCTATCATCAATAAATATGATGAAGTAAGAGTATCTACCTCTGGTCTGAGTCAACATTGGACCACAAATATTAGTATGTACAAGGTCCAATATGTCATTTGCCCTTTCTCCATATCTAGTAAATGGAGTCTTGATTACTTTTTCTATGAGACAAGATTCATAAGTTCCATATGATTCATAATCATAAGGATCAAAAAATTTATCTTTGTATAACTTATTAATTCTTGGCTCATTTATATAGCCAAGTCGACAATATTAGAGGTATGTGATATTCACATCCTCTTTTTTTCTTTTCTTCATATTATCAATATGAAGTATATTATCATTAAGTGAAAGAAACAAAAGATCATTATCAATATAAGCACTTTCATAATATTCGTTAGAAAAATATATAGAACAACTATTGTTTTTAGTTTTTATTTCAAAATTTTATTCTAATAACAATGGTACAGAAATAATATTTCTAACGACATTAGGAATATAATAATAGATCTTTAGTTCTAAAATTTTATCTGCAGGCAACTTCAAAACCCTAGTTCCTACGACTTTGATCTGATTGGACTCTCCACCAGTGCCGAAACAGCTCAAAGTCACCTCTATTCAGACTCTTTATTTCCTGTAGATCCTGCAATGATTTGTAAAGGTGTGAATTACAGATGATATCCAATATCCAAAAATCTGAAAATAAAATACTTAATGATAAATTCATTTGTATCATATACAAATCTTTGATAACGTTTGCCAGTTTCACAGTTGTAAGATATTTCTTGCAATTCCTTTTTTAGTAACTCTCCTTGCTATAGTGATAGCAAGTATCTTTGGCGGAGACCTTCTTCGCCTTCTTCTTGGAGATGCCAACCTTAGGGTGAAGGAATCAGATCTAGAATTTCAGGGTTAGATCTTGAAATTTTTTCAAGATCAGACAGTGGAAGACTAAAATAAATCAAAATTTATCTTATAAAATTAGAGAATCCCTAGATCTAAGATCCTATTACATGATTATTATATGGCATTGAATCAAAAATTAAAATATAAAAAGCAAGAACTACATATTGATCATATCAACATGTTTCTATACTACATCTAATATATGTAAAATATAATAGATCAGATCTATTATCTTGCAAGTTAGACATTCTAACTTTGTTGATCTGGACTTGAGGATGATGTTGCAAGCCACACATACGTCCGACCTCTAGGAGTCATCCACACGAGCCCACGAATCACGATCAGAAGTCCTGGTCCAGAAAATCAGCACAGTATGCTAGTACTGTGCTGATGCTTCTTCGATGGTCGATCAGATACCTCTTTCTTCTTGATTTAGACTTTTTCAAAAATGAGAAGTAGGAGAAGGAGTTTTAGATATGAGACACTCTTAGAAAACTCACAGATGGAGGAAGGAAAGAGGTGAACACAGCAATCCTAGAAGAAGATCCTCTTCTTCTTCTCTTTGCTCTAACCCAAACACATAGTTTTGTATCTATTATATCTCCATGCCCCAATACCCTTTATTCCTAATTTTCACACACCCCAAAGGTCTCTCAATGCTCTATAATCCACAAAAATCTTAAGAAGAAATTCATCTTAAATCATGAGATATGAAGAATTCTTGTCTAGGTCAAATATCTAGTCAAGGAAAATCCAAACAGGGCAAGACAAGTGGTGCCCAACTCTTGGGCGCCCTCTCCTTCTTTTTCTATCATGGACCACCAGCAAAGGGCACACAATATGTACCATAAAAGTTATAAAAATTTCAAAAAAAAATTGGATAAAATCAGTGCCATAAGGAAAGAGTTTTGGTTTCCTAAAATTCTATCTCATAGAATTTGAAATCCAAACTAATTCCTACTTTGACTTGGTCCACAACCATATTCCATGTAAGAGAGAAAGAGTGAAAAGCTTTGGGCATGCATGAAGGCCTGGGAGAGAAGATTTTGTCGCACAAAATAAGAGAGAGTGGGCATGGGGGGCTAAGGTGGCGCAAGGTGGAATCTTAGTGCTACTAGGATTCAATCTATGACTTGTTCAAATTTGGTTTCTCAAACTAAATCAAACCAAAATCAAATCAATCCAATTAAAATATATCTTAACCCAATTAAAAATCTAATTTAATTAGATTAAATTAGATTTAAATCTAATTTAATTTTTTAATCGAATTAGAAATTAGGTTGACCCAAGTCCTAATTGAACTAGGACTAGTTTTTTCTTGCACTTGGCTTATCCAATAAACTAATTGGATTTGATCCAATCAAGCCCAAACTAAATCTAATTAAACTATATTCAATTAGACTAAATCTCAATCCATTGACTTAATCAAATTAAGTCAATTAGCAATCGAATTGCTAATCGATCCTCCTGCAATACTTGCACTAGGTTAAATGTCAATCGTATTGATCGTTTAACCCTAGAATAATTCTTAATCGTTGATCAACCATCCGATTGGATCGTGAACTCTAATGTGTGTGATCTCATAGGTCCAAACCTAAGTCGATAGTATAGAAATAAATTCTTGTACCAATTGAAGTGACCATCTAGCAATGGTACCCAACGGTCGGATAGATCGAATGTGTAGAACAATATCCTTAGAACCCATGCGGATATAGTTTCTATATAATTCATCCTCTTAACCAAAATGCTCATAGGACATCTCAGAGTTTAACTGTCAACTCTGATCAGGTTGTCCACATTGTATTTCAAAATATCAAATCCATCTAATGGATTTTCTGCTTAAGATTTTGCTAAATTGAAATACAGCGACTCATTCTTCTCCAACTCTTGGAGTGGTCAATCCCATCTCGATCACACTCTGACTTCACAAGTACTTGACTATACCCAGAAGCCTTCCGTCATTGAATTAAAAATTCAGTTAGTCTAGTACCAAAGCACAGTGAGTTGCTTGCAAGTCACTGAAGCGATCTCAGATCTAAGAGACACTTATACCTATATCCCATCAGAGACATTTTCGACAGCAGAATACTCTGGAGTTGGTCGTGTTCAATAACAATGTACCCTTACATCTTACCTGTATGCCATACCAGTGTTTTCACACTCCTTAGTTAAGAGGACAACCAACCCATATAGCCTACAATGATCTATGTTCAATAGAAGCTGTCGTCCTTATTAACAGTCCATCATTTGATCGTGAACAGTTTTAAGGACTAATCGATAAATCCTCTCTTTATCGAACCTAAATAGTCCTAAGAACTTCATCACAACAGCAGAGTTCATTAGAAGATGAAAACTTGTGATGAAAATATAAAAAATATATTTTATTTATTAACAAATCAATTACAATATAAGGTTGCTCAACCGTCAATAGGTTGACGATTGGCTTTTGGGACATATTTCCCAACATAGGGTTCAATTTTTTCTTAAAACCCTTCTTGTCTTCCTTCTTATTGATCTTATCGATAAGTACCGAAGCCCTTTCACCCTTGAAATGGCTCTCTGCTATTTTTAACATGTTTAGCAGCTCAGACAGACTAGTATTCAGTTTGTTCATATGATAATTTATAACAAATTGAGAGGAGTCAGAGAGAGACTGTAGGATTTGATGCCAAAACTAGCTATTTCTAACCGTTGGAGGTGGAAAATCATTGTTGAAAACTTGTTTAGACGAAAATAGGCTCACTGCAGAACTAGCCGTTATGCTTGTCAGATGACGTCGAGTCGGCTCGAATTAGTCTCAAACCAGCTCTAATTGAATTTGGGCCTACTCTGTCGCATTTCGAATCAGCTCGACTTCGAAACTCAGAAAATTTGCAATCTGTCCCACTGAGAGAGTGGACTCCGATACAGGTCGAGTCGGATTGACTCTCAGTCATCTAAATTTCAGCTTTCTATTTCACTAAGAGATCCAGCTTCGATTTGGATCAAGTCAGCTCGACTCTCAGAATTCGAAAAATACCTCTCTATCTTTCTGAGTGAGCATACTCAATTTTATTTTGAGCCGGCTTAGCTGCATACCAAGCCAAGGTTTCAGTCCTGTTTCATGCCAGAGCTGGTTCGGTTCTTCAGTGAGTCGGCTCTGATTCTTTAGGAAGATTTTTCTTGTGCCGTTTGGCTCCAAAATTGATTTTGCTTGGCTTAATTGATCTTCAATCATACTTAGAGTCTTCCAACAATGATTTTCTTAACAAAAATATTCTTTGACATACTTGAAAAATATTAGTATCAATTTATGCTTTAATATTTTGTAATCATCAAAATCATTTTTGGGATCAATAAAATATCATGGATCAGGCTTAAATGCTCCCATCTAGGTGGTCTCTAAGTCGCTTGACCTAATCCAAGTCCTCACCAAATTAGGTTAGCCAAATGGCAATGTTCAATCTAAATCTGGTCACTCAAGGAGTTAGGATTTGTCATACGTGCTAGCATACTTACCAGCAATCTGATTAAATCTAAAATTTCTATCAACTATATCCAATAGATCTCTGATTAATTTCTTATATGTGTGATCCATTGGATTTTACATCTAGTCAGTAGTAGGTCCGGATGTAATTTGACCTAATTTGATTAGAACCTTTCTAATCGATTAAGATCTAAACTATACCAATCCGAGTTCAGTAATTAGAACTCTTTCTAATTAGTGATCGAACTAAATACTTTAATTTAATCAAATATACAAGTCGAGATTGATGTCTAGCAATGTATTATGACTATCCAGAAGATGTAAAATTTGATGAAAATTTCAAATATATCTTTTAGTGGCAAATTATCATGCAATTCAATCACTCGATCATCTCGCATCATGAACATATTCATAAGTATGGAATCATGTCAAACTCAAATATATATTTATATTAATTCTCCATCAATTAGTAATGACTCTAATGATGAAGCATTAGAAATCTTTTCTAATTTCATCCTGCTTTGGTCAAAGACTTTCGAAGTCATCTAGAGATGAGAATGCATAGGATGATATCTCCTCTTACTAGGAGTGATCGATTCTTTGTTGACCGACTCATAACCTTCACACACATTCTACAATATTCAGAATATCCCATACATATCTTTATGTCATGCTTAGGTATGAACCAAAATATAAATTTATGTGTATAAGATTTCATGGTGGTCTCAAGTCTAAGGATTACTTGCACAACTCCCACTTAAAAAATCATCTTTTGACATATAAGGTTTCATAAGATGTTCTCTGCCGGCGAATCAATTCAGTGAATTTATTTCCTAATAAGCATCCACATCCTTGTATTAGTGTCCCACATAAGTGACCTGTGAAATCAGCCATTCTCTCCATTGAGCATATAAAAGATATGCCAGTCTATTTGGAATATTGATCTCCTACTCAATATTTTTGTGATTAGAAATGTTTTAGATTAATATTTTAGGATTTTAGGTTTCACAGGTATGAACTCTTTATGGTCCTAAAATCATTATCCTAATCTATGGGGATCATCATAATCTTAAACATAATAAGATGCAGCTATAATGATAAATCAATGCCTCATTTATTTTTTAAATAAATAATATCATTACATGAGTTGGAAGATTACAAAAAAAAATTCCATCGTATCACTCATACGATTAGCTTATAGAGCACTATTTTTTCAAATCCTACGTCTATACTTGAAATACATGATTAAACTCATAATTACTCAAAATTGGATAATCATCAAAATCTATCATAGGGTTAACAATATTGTTACAGATAATATATTATCTGTGATGACTTTCTAGTGGTGTATTATATGTTGTCACAAATTGTATAATTTTTGTGACCATATATGATGTTGTCACAAATGATATATTATTTATTATGACTTTTTATCGATGGATAATATGTCACTACTACTACTCGATCTATTGTGACGATATTGTATATTGTCACTATTATACTCGATATTAATGACAAATATTAATGCCATTACTAAAAACTTAGCAATAGCGTGCAACTTTTTATATCGTTACTATTATGTTGCCACTAATACTCTCAATTATACTATGATTAAGATATAAAATAAAATATTAAAATTTATATTATTTTGAAAATATCTAATAGAACTTAAGGGCACTCTTATCAGGATGGTACAATAGATATGGAATTTACCAAATAAACAAAATAATATTAGATTTGCAAATTAAAAAATACATATTTTTTTTCAAATTCTCAAAGAATTGATTTTGGATGATAATTTTTAAAAAATGTGAAAATTTTGGTCAATTTTCATCTTGATAAAGAATTTATTAATAATAATTTAACATTGCATATCGTACTAATATTATTGCATAAAATGATTATATAAAAAAATCAGAGATACAGATCGGCTGTTCAAGCATCGGACAGCAAATTTTCTATTTTATCGCCTCACAGTTAATAAACTCTATCTTATCGCATAATCAACCCGTTTTAGGTAGGGATTTTTTAATCTCCATTCCCTGTCAATGCTATTATGAACCAAACACCAACTTGTGATTAGATGGTCGCGTTGCACGCATCTGCAACGAATTCAAGACGGGCACGGATTGCTTGTGACCAAGGACTCGCTTTCCCGTCTCGGTTTTTTGCGCCTTTATCTATCCCAAACCCTCCACCTGTTGCAAACGCTCCAATCCCCCAAATCCTCCTTGATTTCCCCCACGTTCTCTATCGATTCCGTTTCTGGGCGAGAACTTATTCTCTTGCCTACATCGATCGATCGATCCAAGGCCAGTTCGGTTTTCGGTGCTGCGAACCGGTACATCATTTTGATTTATTATATCCAATTACGTTTTCATCTCGATCGATCTGTGATGTTCTTTCTTCGTTCCTTCGTCGTTTTACTGACATGGCCATGGGAATTTGCCTTGGCAATCGCCGGAGAAAGAGATCCATGGCGAGGAGTTCTTTTAAATTGGAGCATCCTCTCGGTTTGTGGCCCTTAGCCCCTCTTTGTTTTAAAAATTCTTAATTCATGTTGTTGTTTGTTATTCTTTTGCTCCTGTTTTAAATCTTTGTCGAGCGTTTGATGTATAGTTCACCATGTGGAGGTAGATCTTGTATACTTATAGGGTTTTTCCCCGTTAGCTTACTGTGGAGAATAAGCTTGTACGGTAGCTATGGGTGGGTTTCGTTTCTGAATTTTATGAAAGAAGAAGGATTTCAAGTGCGATTAAGGTTGTGAAAGATATGATTTAGACTAGTTATTGTATCAGTATCTTTGTGTTATGTTGTAGAGCGATGCAGAACCTAATTGTGCACATCATGCCATCATGTTGCTCCTTAGATCATATTTGAAGGACGTAGAGTTCTAGCAATGATGCAGTTCTTAGCCTTTGAGTTGTTCCTTTCTGCTATTTAGAACATTAGAGACTCTTCCATATTATTATTCTTTGCAGTTTGCAATGCAGAGTAAAATTCATGCTTCTTTAATTTTGTACTGTAGATTGCCATGATATGTGACTCTAGATCCATCAGTATTATAAGCATATGTAAATTAGATCTTTTTTTTTTGGGTTTAATTTTATATGGTATGGTAACCAGATAGTGTTTTTTTGACTTAATGAAAGGTTGAAAGTATGCAGTTTAGATTCCTTAATCCCTTATCAACATACATTGTGAACCCCTTCTTGAATATGTGAAGATATCACTCTCCAATGGGAGCATTTATTACAACAGCTGGAAAATGCATTTTGACTTGTAAAAGGCCTAACAACATTCAATTTAGGTTTCTTTGTGACATCTTGAACTTTTTTTTTTTTTTTTTGTGGACGTTCACATTGAGATGTTTCTCTATGCTAGGATTTTGCTTCTTTTTCTACCTTTTCTGCCTTTTTCTCTTTCTTTAAGATTTCATTCTTAGTCGAACATTTAATGCATGGTTTACTTCATGGCTGACCAGATGTTGGAAGTTTCTTGTGTTCTTTGTTAAACTGATATGGAGGACTTGCGTCATGTACTCTAGATGCTTGGTTGGGATTTTTTTTGAAAATATATCTAAAGGATTTCAGTTGCATCATATAATTAAGATTGCTGATAACATGATTTAAATGCTTTTAATATCTCGGTCATTAGTGATTATTTGATGATGTGATACATTAAACGATAAATTAGGTACTAGTTTGAGAAAGTTGATTCAAAGTTGAAACAAAAAGAACATAATGATGCTAACTGTATATGGGCTTTTTTTGAACAGCCATTATAAATTTAGGGTTAACCTTTTCTCAAGATTTCGAGAAGCTTAAAATTGTATTGAAAGATATGGGTTGTGGCAATCTACACCATCATTATGTTGAGGTCAAGGATTTGAAAACCGGTACCGGTGACTGTCTCGGTCATCGATCAGTTCAGTACGATACTGGTTCGGTACTGTACCGATATACGGTACGGGGCGTGTTGGTCAAACCGGCACACCAATTTTTTTTGGCTTTTTTCTTTTTTTTTTGGGTGGGAGGTGTCTAATCAAGTGTTTATGGATTATTAAATAATTTAAAATCCAAAATGATATTAAGTGATATTCATTAATGTTCGTATCACTCTGATATATCTTTAATCGCGTGTAACACGAATCTAAGCATAATATTATGACATAATATTTAGCATCTTAAATAATTAATACATGGACTAGATATCATTGGATTCTAAAATATATAAAATCAATTAAAAAATCTAAAAATACTTAATATATACCTATCATCAGAATCTGGTCGATCGTCAATGTCCATAAATATTAGGATCACCTATATCTTCAGGAGGATCATCGGTCCATCTCTCTAGCCACATAGGATGATAATCTTCTGTGCTCATTCCATAAGGTAGGCGTGCTGGATCATAACTCATTCTTGATTCTTCACTGAGATCCTGGTTCTAAAAGCTATCATCGGGCTGATAGGCTGGTTGTGAAGAGGCCCATCTAAATATATCGACAGCAAATTTCGATCCATATTACACTCTGGGCTGCACAAGATGGTAGCCACTAGAAGATGATGTCTCCGATGCATCATATCCATATCCATAGGGATCTTAGGCTGTCTGTAGCTATGGGTAAGAGGATGCAGAATAGGAGGACGAACCTGATACATCTATGGATCCTACTTCACGTGTAAGGTCATCTGTAGCTGCATCATATCCTGAATGACCTCATGGAGCCCATCGTCTATATGAAATCGTATTACCACGAGCTCTACCAGCTTGGACATCGCGGTCCCTATCCTACGTGGCGTGCATAAATTGAGACTTACCAGTAAATGGAAGACTACCAACCGGCTGCATCTCCTGTCCTCCGGTCCCTCCATGATCATCAGATCCATGAGTAGCTAAAGAACTATCATCACTGCTCTGTTGGTGTCTATATCTGAGTGAATCGAATGCTCACTCTCTACTGGAGCTGCAACTGACTTTTCTTTTCTTTTGTTTCTGGCTGTCTGCCCTCTCGTCATGTCTTGCTCTGGCTGTTTAGACTGTGAGGACGGATGCTGGGCGTATCGGCTGGAGGCTTATGTGGAATGTTGCTACTTGCCCATTCAGAGGCGTCCATCCTAGCCTCACTAGCAACAAAACTGGCAGGTCGTAGAGGCGATCTCAGCTCATCAAGCTCTGGCTTTTGCTGCCGACTCATAACCTATCCGATCATCAAATTTTCATCTTCATCAACAAAATCACTTGTAGTTGGATCTGAGTACTTTAGCTAAACTTCCTTCTCAATGCATTTGAGCCTCAGCCTCAAATTATAATGCACATACATAAGATCATTGAGGCATTTCTGTTTTAGATGGTTTCTCTGCTTGTTGTGGATAAGGGCAAAGGTCGATTAGTTGTGCTCACATCCACTCGATGAAACCGTCTGAGAGAGGATCTTAATGGCAATATCTTTCAAATTTCGTGCAGATCCACCAAAATGCATCCATCATTTAGTTGCAAAATCATTAAAATTTAGCAAAATCAAAAAGAAGATTGAATATGTTAATATGATAATAGATTTATTAATGTATATCTGGATGCATCTTTGATTTGCTTCTGATTACTATATTACTTCCAAATGATTTTGTGCCCTCTCTAAATATTTTTGTCTGTAAGAAAATTATTTGTTATAAAATTTTAATTGTTGAAGATACAGCTCCGTTGTTATAAAATCATTGAACTTGTTCAAGACATATAGCCGCGATGTCTGGATCGGGCTCCATCTTGTCTATTACATTTCGCAGGATGGACAAAAGCTTTTCATCCATGCCAATAACAGGTATGGAGTACTGGAGTCTCGGATTTAGATAATAAGCTGCACATAGATTTTCATAATTGATTAAGTTTATTTATACAAATTTTGAAAGAATTTTTGATTTGCTACTTACCTACTAAATGTAACTCCCGACCCATTTGATAGTCTCATTGATGGTTGATGATCTTGATATACTCATTGGCATGCTGTGGATCTGCCATCTTGATTTGTTCCTTTGCCTTCTCTATCATATAATATAAGAAGTCCATCTGGGGATATCTCTCATCATCCACGGTCCGAAGTACTTCATATAGAGGCTTGATAGCTGCTATTATTTTCTTGGTCCACTGTCAGAATGATTGTCTCGTCACTAAGCACTCCACATTGCTCCTCTCAATGCCTGTCCGGGCATATCTGCTTTGTTGCCACTCAGGACTGACAAATATCTGATGTAGGTATATATTTTTTCAATCAGGCTATCAAGTGCTGTATAATTAGTAGTAAATCTTGTGACCCTTGATCTTAGTATATTACCCCCAGCAAACTACCGCATCAATGATAGAACCCATGTATGGTTGTAGATGAATCTAATGATGCTCTGTGTTGACTCCACTACCTTCTGCACCCTACGAATCTTTCCAATATCAAACAACATCAGATCGATACAATGTGCAGCATATGGGGTTCAGAAAATACGCAAGCTGTTGCTCCATCAATATCTCCCCTGCGATTTTATACTGTGGTCCGTTATCTGTAATAACCTACACGATATTCTGCTCTTCTACCTGATAAATCACCTCCATTAATCTGAGGATGTAGCTGGCATTCTGTACCTCAGCAGAAGCATCAACAGACTTGTGAAAAAATGTTCTTCCATCACAATATGTCAAGAAGTTGATGATGCTTCGTCTAGTAGGATCAGTCTTACTATCACACATCATAGTCAACCCATATATCGGCCACTTGCTCCGATATGAGGCAATTTATTTTTCAAGATCCTTCTTATTCTGGCCAAGAAGCTCACTATGGATATCCTTTGATCCTGGAGGATCTACACTTGGACCGACAGCTTGTATAGATGATATGGTAGAGCGATAATATGGATTGTCTGCTGCATGCGCTGGGAATGACTGAAGTGAAATCAAGATCCAATTGCTTGCCATATATCCTTCTTCTTATCTTTCTTCAATATAATATCGACACTTTATTGTTTGGAATCTCTACTAGAAAATGCGTATGGATCCAAGTCGTGGATAGTGGCTCATATTGGAATCTTTTTAGAGGACTTCTTTTTACTGCCAAATGCTCCTAACATGGATATAAGACGGTTAGTGCCTCTACTGACAAGCTCTCTGAGGATATTCTCTTGAATCGTGACTCAGACTTTGCTGTAGTGCTCCCTGAGCTTGACCTGCTCTTATAAGCTAATGGTCCAAATCGAGCTCTGCGCCTGACTACCTCCTTTAACTGCCACTGATCATCCAAGCTTGTCTGAATGGCAGCATCGATCTGTGCCTGCTCATCATCTGGAATAGATCCTTCTTCTGACTTCCTAAAGTGATAAGAAGGTGGTTTTGCTACTCGACGATCCACCTCTACTTTCTTCATCAAATTTTTTTTCTTTCACTGCTTTAAAATCAGCGAAGTATTTCTTGATTAATTGACGGACTTCTTATGGACACTTATGACACAGCTACATCCGGATAGTCGCTAGCCAAATGTTGCTTCAACCATGTAACTCTTCCCTTGAATTCTATGTTACACCATTTACATCTCCAATGATGTCGATCTAAAAGCATCTCCCTATGCTCCCAATCGATGTCACGTTCTGGATCCTTTTTCTTGATGAATTCATTCTTAAAAATTGATAAGCACATCACTTCAATAATTACGTGAAAGTGGTAGATTTCGTTTATCTTTTTTTTATAATTTTTAAATTATTTATTTATTTTTTAAAATTTTTAAAAATAAAATATAATAAAAATTTTAAAAATTATGAAAAAATAATTTGACCTCAGATCCATGTAGAATCTTACCATGGATACTACATATAATTTTCTTAGATGGTGGACATGCATGAAATGCTGATTTTTTTTCAAATTTAGGCCTAGGCCACTCTTCGCAAGATGCGTTAAAACATTGATACATGGACACCAAATTTATGTCAAATGTAGCTTACAAGTCTCTAAACAATAATATGATTTTACGGTTATTTTTTGAAATTTATTTTTTTTTAATTTTTTATTTCAAAAATATATTTTTAATTAAAAAAATATATACTTAAAGAAAATAATGATTTTAGTGTCATCATGTAGATCATCCATAGATCTATAACATATATTAAAATCATGTCAAAAAAAGTATTTTTGACATAGTTTTCTCTTGTTTATCCATTTTTCATGAATTTTAAAAAAAAAAAGAGAGGAAGAGAGGAAAGATTAGCATGATTTTGAAAAACATATCGTAAAACCTTTAATCCACTTGAATCTTCGGTGTTAGGGAGTAAGAAACAGAGAAAGAGCGTAAGAGATGCTTAGAAACACAGAAGTCGAAAGACTTCTTCTTTGTCACCTAAAATAAAAGAACCCACGCCAAACTGAGCGGTTCAGCTTGGTAAGGCAGCGTACCGCCCGGTTTGCACCGAAACGGCCCGATTCGGGCACAAACCGGGCGGTTCTTAATTTTTTTTTAATTTTTTTGGGTTGGGTGCCGGAAATCAAGGCCGAACCGACTCGGTTCAGTGCCGATCCAGTTCGGTATGCCCCGAACCGGACGGTTCGGTTTGGTTTTCAAAACCTTGGTTGAGGTTTGTAATGAATTGAAAAATTCCACCAGGTGTATGAAGACTAATTTACTGAAAGAATTGCTAAGATTTTCTAAGAAATGCACCTATTGTTGTTTTACTTTTGTATTTTCTTTATTGCCCTTTTTCCTTCTACCTATGCTCTATTAGTTTATGATGGTCCAAAGATACTTATTTCTTACTCTTACAGCTTTTCTAAGTACTTTAGATTGCAATGGTTGATAAGTGTAAGCTTGCAATTTTTCATTGCCATTTTATATTTTTGGTCATGAATGGTATGATTAATTAATCATTGTTTAGATATACTGTTTAATTTATGTAACTATATTAAGGTTGCCGAGGGAGATATCCACTTGATGCCATGATGGAGCTGGTTGGGTCATTTTCAATACATATTCATTTTTGGTAATGGTGGAGTTCTTACACTTCAGAGTGTTTCTTGTTGATGTGTAGAGCTTTAGAGGCCCTTCAATTTGTTGCTTTGCAATCTGTAGTGCAGAGTAAAAGTTCGTTGTTTTATCTTATGTATTCCTTGTAATTTACTATGATATGTGATTCACTAAGTGTTACAATGGCAACCTTAACCAGTCACAAATCTAATTTGATTTAGCCCTATTTTGATAAGGCATGTAATCAGCATAGTTGGAAACAAATAGGACAGTTGACTGGTCACAAATCTAGCTTGATTCAGCCTTATTTCGATAAGGAGTGTAATATGCATAGTTGGAAACAAATATGACAGCTTAAGGATTTCCATTTCAATTTGGGAACAAATCAGTAATAAATCAGTAGATCAGCAAATAAAGCAATAAATTAGCAAATAAAGTAAGAATGGCTAACCAGTGGATCAACAAATAAAGCAAGAATGGCTAAAATTATGAGCCAGCCCTAGCTGTTATTTTTCTCTTTGTTTTCCTTATTAATTTAGCTAGTGTAGAAGGCTATAAATAAGTCTGGCCGGCAATCTTTAAGGGGCATGGATTGTTATATTTCTCTTGTTTCTTTTAATTTCCAGCATTAATATTATTGCCTTCGGAGGCCTTCTCATCCTCGAATTTGAGAGACTCTTGTTAGGGGAGCATAAATCCTAACAATTTGGTATCAGAGCCCTACAACAATCCACTCTTCTTACTGATTTCTTCTTCCATGTTCATGGCAACTTCTCCAACATTTGAACCTATGACGAAGAAGAACGATGCTTAAGTTGAAGGCACTCAAGCTCCATCGATCGAACAATCTCTCCAAAAGATATTATCCTTCTTAATGCCTTGACGTGGTGACTGGAGAAAGTTAAAGATAATCAAAGATTCTTCAAACTCTACTCTCTGGTGCCTGATAGTATCACAAAAACAACGCTTGCAGTCCCAATGTGGCATACTTCAATTGGATCCCTCATCAATGTGCAAAATGTTTCGGGCAAAAGTAGGGTTGCACGGATAAACGCTTTTCCTCCATCTCCTATTTTTATCATCGAAGGAGATGTGTCCCCACAAGTCACCGGCTCCTTTACTGCTAGAGGAGGCACTTCGGTGCGCCCCACATAATTGGTGCACTTTTCGGCCAAGGAATAGTGTTGGGACACGATGAGAAATCCCTTGTTTCTGATTTCGGAGATTTTTTCAGCAAACCAGCAGTCTAAAGGTTTGCATAATCAGCCCATTTTTACCTACGCATTGCTCTTGCAAGATCCGTACATTGGTGAAAAGTATGATGATGAATATTTGGAGGACTATGGGCCGACCACCTTTACCATCGAGGTCGGTCAGTCTACTACTATTTCAGGGCAGCAAAGGGCTTTTCGCACTTCCACGACTTCCAACTTTTACTCAAACAGAGATACGAGTAGCCCACCATGAGGTTCTATCTTGATAAGATAATGATGGCCGAAATCCTTATGATCATGGCCGTAGACAGCGAGGGGTTGTAGGAAACAACGTGAGATTCGAGCGGACTCTGTGGACTCTCTTTGGCCAACCCTGGATCCCATGCAAGTGAAGTGAAAAATTCCAATCAAGATCGGATTGCCAGGGTGCATCTGAAAAGTTTTCTATTCTAAAACTTTATAACCCTTATAAATTACTTTGTATGCAGTGGAGTAAGGATCAAAATCCTCAGAGGGTTACTTGAATCTGATGCCTCGCAAGGTCTGAGAGCACAGATCCTCTCAATCTCATCGGTAGTATTCTTTGTTTTGTCGCACAAACAAACTCGTAACTTTCGATGGTTTGAGTCCCTCCTTTAAATAGATGAGACGCCCATATCTGATCAAAGATCCAATTAGTTAGGACTCCTAACCTTATCCAAAAAGGAAACCCAATAAGAAAAGGATGCCCACCATTGCACGTCATGACTTTTCACGTGCACATACAAGAGAGGGGCGGAAATATTCAGCGTTCCCTGTTTTTCATGGTCGGCAACTTATGAGGGAGAGTTCTAGGGTTTTGGGACTCCGTGGAACTAATTCAATTTGGGTTCAATTTGAGTCAATTTGAACCTGATTCGAACTAGATTCGAACCAAACTCGAAGAGACTTGTCAATCCCAATCTGATTAGGATATAGATTTAAGTTTAATTTGGATTTTTAACCCAATCAAGCCTAATTAAATTAGATCTAATTTGAAATAATTAGCACTTGAATTCAATTTTTCATAAATTCCTTGGATCATAGATCAGATGATTATCATCTCTGGAATTAAACTTGCACCTCATGTCCAGTGCTAACTAGACATAGTCAACTGTTTAATTCCGTATGACTTCTAACTTAATTCTTAATTAAGTTAATCTATTTGTTCAATCAAGTCACGTATTTTCAAATTGAATGCATAGACTTAGATCAATTCTTTCCTACGTTGCTTGACTTTGTGTGTGACTTCATAGGTTCGAACACTAAGCCGGCAGTATAGGAACAGTTTTCTGTACTAATCGAAATTACCATCTAGCAATGATTCTCGATGTCTGGATAGGTCGAATATTTGTAAAGCAATATTCAAGAACCTATGCATATGGTTACCGCATAATTCATCTCTTTAACCCTGAATTCTCAGGACGACCAAAGATTTGCTGTCAATCCTGAATAATGTTGTCAGGATCGGATCTTTCCTTGTTGATCGTAGATCGTGGAAACAACAGTAAGGATGGGAGGAAAAGCTTCTTGGCGGATCAGATTGGGCCTAGAAGAACTTTAGGCGTGAGGAAGAAAGAGAGGAGAAACATGAGGGGGGAGAGACTAATTAGGGAGAAAAAGCTTCTATTCTGATTCCATTCCATCAAAATCATATACAAAATTTTATATATACATGGTCAATTTGATCCAAACCAAAAACTCTCCAACTAATCCAATTAGGTACAATTTCAAAGCCCATGTACACCCATGACTTGTCTTGCACATCCATTAGACTAAACCCTTAGTTTAATCTTTGGATTAGCTCCCTAAGACCTCCAAAATCAAGGTCTTAAGTCACTAGAATTAAATCCAATTCTAGCCCAAACCAGAATACCAAAAGTCTTTTGTCCCTGCCATCAAGCTGGCTTTGTCAGGGTCTGAGCCAGCCTGATATGTCTGATCCACAGCGTATCGAAAACACTACTTTTTGTCTCGTTGTTCGAGCCGGCTCTATCAGGCTTTGAGCCGACTCGATCTAGCTCACAGCTCTCTATCTACCGTTCGAGCTGGCTCTCTCAGAGCTCGAGCCAACTTGACTACTGTGTCATCCTTTGGTGCTAGAAACATAGCTCTCTGTTTGCTATCCGAATCGGTTCTCTCAGAGCTCGAGCCGACTCGACTGCTGGCTGATGTTCCTGATGCTTTTTTCACACCTTATTTTTTCTTCATTAGTTTCCAAAGCTTGGAAGTATCACATCTGAGCTCACAATCTTTACCTTTGTGCTCTCAAGTTCTTGTGAACTCAGTCCTATCCATCAGCCCCATCCATGCCACAATAGCGAAAACTGTCCTGTGGAAGTATCTTCGTGAGTACATCAGCTGGATTCTCCTTGGTGTGAATCTTCACCAGCTCCACTTCAACATCTTCCACAAGCTCTCTGATCTGATGGTATCTTATGTCAATATGTTTCATCTTTGCATGATAAACGGAGTTCTGTGCAAGTAACAAAGCACTCTGATTGTTAGAATATACTCTGACAGCCTCCTATGGGAAGAATATTTCCAAAGCCAAGCCCTTCCACCATAAGGCTTCCTTAGCTACCTCTGTGATGCCAATGTACTTTGCTTCTGTAGTAGACAAGGCCGTTATGGGTTGCAAGCAAGATCTCCACGAGATTGGACCTCCATACATGCTGAACACAAAATCTGTCGTTGAGCGTCGAGTGTCCACATCTCCATCAAAATCTGCATCCACAAACCTTTCTATAACCTCTTGAGCCTCCTTGGACATGTTGGAGTGTCCATCAGCATCTTCTTGCTGACCATAGCAAATACTAACTCCAACTGTACCAATCAAGTATCTGAAAATATCTTTTAGTGCTCTGTAGTACTTCCTGCCAAGCTGCGCCATAAACCTGCTCATCTGACTCACTGCATGGGCTATATCCGATCTACAACACATTATAGAGTATATAATGCTCCCCACACTAGAGGCATATGGTACTTTCCATTTTTTGAGCCTCCATCTCAGTCTTTGGCGACATAGTCTTCGAAAGTCTGAAGTTCCTGACAAGTGACAGCTCTGTTGGTTTTGCATCCTTCATCCCATATCTTTCCAAGATCTTCCTTATGTAGCCTCCCTGAGATAAGTGCAACAGCTTTTTGGATCTATCTCTGTTGATCTCCATATCTAAGATCTTCCATGCAGGTCCCAAGTCCTTCATCTCAAACTCCCGAGACAAAGCTTCTTTCAACTCCTGCACAACTTTACTCTTGCATGCAATCAACATATCATCTACATATAACAGTAAATATATCCTAAATCCATCATCCAAAGATCTAACATACACATATGAGTCATAATCATATCTGGAAAGGCCAATACTCCTCACATAGGTGTCAAATACTGGTACCACTATCTAGAAGACTTTCAATCCGTACAGCGATTTCTTCAGCAAACAAACCATTCCATCTGACCCAAGTTCTCTAAACCCCTTTGGTTGCTCCATATAAATGCTCTCCTCCAAATGACCATGAAAAAATACCGTCTTCACATCCATCTGCTCTAATTTCAGATCCTGTGCTGCTACAATGCTCAACAGCACCCTAATAGATGTATGCCTGATAATCGGAGAGGATATCTCTGTATAATCAACTCCTCTCTGTGATTATCCTTTGGCTACAAGTCTAGCCTTGTATTTCACTCCATCTTGTTCTGAAGGTGCCTCCTTTCTGGTATAAACCCATTTGGAGCCAATGGGTCGAGCATCTTCCGGTAGATCCACCAACTGCCATGTTCTGTTCTTCCTGAGAGACTTCATCTCTTTCATCATGGCTTGCATCCATGACTCCCTATCTGGACTCTCCATGGCCTCCTCGAAGGTCTCTGGATCACCATTGGCAGTGATGAAAGCATAGAAAATTATCTCATCAATGTTATACGTAATCGATTTATGAACAGTGTGCTTCGGCATGTGCAGTGCCACTCCCCTTGCTGTATTCTGCAAGTCTGTTGTCCGTGGCTACCTCTGCACTTTCTCTCAGACAACATCCTCTCCTCGTTGATCCTCCACAGATGTATGACCATGCCTTCCCAACTTCACCTCAAACTGAACACGTTTCGAGCTTGAAATTGAAAGCAAATCATCTGACTGCGAGTGTTGTTCACTATTGCCTTGAACTATCTTTCCAGCTCCATCCGCACTTCTTCGCTTCCTTAAGATGCTCTTTTCATCAAAGATCACATTCCTGCTAATGACACACTTCTGGGAATGTGGATCCCACAGCAAGTAACTCTTCACATTTGCAGGATACTTGATGAAGATCATCTTTTGTGATTTTGGGTCCAACTGGCTCTGTTCGGCTTCCTCCACTAAAGCATAAGTCGGACAGTCGAATACCTTCAGATGGCCAAGCTTCACCTTCTTCCCACTCTAAACTACTCGAGAAGTCCTCCATCGAGTGATCTATGGGGAGATCTGTTAACAAGGAAACAAGCAAATGTTAGAGCATCACCCCAAAAAGACTTGGGTAGTGATGCTTGTAGCCTCAAGCTCTTGGCCTTCTCAGTTAGTGTTTGGTTCATCCTCTCCGCGACATCGTTCTGCAGAGGGGTCATCCTCACTGTATAATGGCGCTTGATGCCATTTTTCTCATAGTACCTCCTGAACTCCAAGCTTGTGTACTCTCCTCCATGATCAGATCTTAAACACTTCATTGGTTGTCCTATCTTCTCCACCTCAGCTCTTCAGACCTTAAATTGGGCAAACACCTCTGATTTTTTCCTGCTCAGATACACCCAAACTCTCCTGGAGAAGTCATCTATAAAGGTGACAAAGTATCTAGCTCTACCCCGAGCCACAACAGGTGTCGGTCCCCTCATAAGTCTAAGTGAACAAGCTCTAAAACAGCTTCACTCCGCTTGATACTACTAGCAAACTTCACCCTATGCTGTTTGTCGTAGATACAAGGCTCACAAAAGTCATCACCCTCCTTGAGTGCTGGAATCAGTCCTCTCCTACTCAATTTCGTGAACCCTTGGTCACTCATGTGATCCATATGATAGTGCCATGGCTGGTAAGTGAACTGTTTCTGTACTGCTACAGAAGCCTCTGCACTATTAGTAATCACTGAGTCTTCCATCCTATGTAGGTTATTGCTCAGTCTTCTCCTTTTCATCACCATGCACCCTTGGAGATCCTCAAATACCCACTCCCTGGCTAACAACTGAAAGCATATCCCTGCTTCTCCAAGTAACCCAGGGATATCAAATTCTTCTTCAGTTCCGGCATATGCTTCACATTGGTAAGTATTCGTATGACTCCATCATATATCCTCATCTTGATAGCACTAACATCAGCCACTCTACATGGGTGATCATCTTCAAGACTCACACCACCACCATTTGATTTCTCATAGGAGGCAAATCAATCATGATGTGCAGTGTAGTAGTGGGAACATGCTGAATCAAGTGTCCAATGGCTATCAAACTTTACTGCCCCATCTGAAACTATCAGTACATCATCTCCACTATCTTTAGATGATAGAGCACCACTCTCACTAGTTGATCCAACCTTGCCCTTCTCCTCATTTTTCAGAAGTGGGCAATTCCTCCTTAGATGACCAGGTTGATGACACTTGTAGTATTTTACAGTCATCAAATTTTCTCGAGACTTCGATCTACCTTTAGACTTATCCCGAATCCTCTCTTTGGGTGTTCCTTGCCTTTCATTCACAGCAAGTACCTCTGAGTTAGGGCTACTTTTACATAGTTTCTCTCACTGCTTATTTGATCTGAGAACTCCAACCATTTTCTCAAAATTAAGGGTCTCTTTCTTATATACCAAAATAGTGATGAGATCATCATAAGAAATTGGCAACGAACACAACAATAGGAGAGCTCTATCCTCATCAATCTTCACATCAAGGCTCGTGACATCCAAGCAAACTTGATTGAATTTTTGGATGTGGGCAATCAGATCTTCTCTTTCGGGCATCCTCAAATTATACAGTTGCTTTTTTAACCACAACTTGTTTGTCATGTTCTTGCCGATGTATGTGTTCTCAAACTTCTTCCAGAGCTCTTTC
Source organism: Elaeis guineensis (assembly GCF_000442705.2). NCBI lineage: Eukaryota > Viridiplantae > Streptophyta > Magnoliopsida > Arecales > Arecaceae > Elaeis > Elaeis guineensis. The sequence continues at coordinate 74,529,694 of NC_025997.2, forward strand.
GGTGTAGTCTCTGTGCTAATCTCAAGCAAAACCTCATCAGCAAGGCACATTCCAATTGTGCTAAAAGCTATTCTCTCCAATTCCTCTCAATCTTCAATAGAAATCTTTTTAGGCCTATCCCTAATCAAAATCTTGTAAATTCTGTTATGAACTAACAGATCCTTCATCCTTTGCTGCCAAAGGATAAAATTTCTCTTGCCATTAAACTTTCCAAAGGTTGTCTTAAGGGTACTCGACGCCATTTCACATAGATTTCAATTCCACACAAGGAATACTCACAAATCTATGTAATTTTGGATAAAATAGGACAAATTACTCAAGATCAAGGCAAATCTTTATCCAAATCACGTGTCCAAGACCTTTCCTCCACCAGATCTAACTCCAAAGCTTTGATACCAATTGTTGCCAGGGTCGGATCTTCCCTTGCTGATCGTAGATCGTGGAAGCAGTAGTAAGGATGGGAGGAAAAGCTTCTTGGCGGATCAGATTGGGCCTAAAAGAACCCTAGGCATGAGGAAGAAGAGAGGAGAAACATGAGGGAGAGAGAGAGATTAATTAGGGAGAAAAGACTTTTATTATGATTTCATTCCATCAAAATCATATACAAAATTGTATATATACATGGTCAATTTGATCCAAACCAAAAACTCTCCCAAGCTAATACAATTTGGTACAATTTCCAAGTCCATGTACACCCATGATTTGTCTTGCACACCCATTAGACTAAATTCTTAGTCCAATCCTTGGATTAGCTTCTTAAGACCTCCAAAACCAAGGTCTTAAGTCACTAGAATTAAACCCAATTCTAGCCCAAACTAGAATATTGAAAGTTTTTTGTTCGTACAGTCGAGTCGGCTCTGTCAGGGTCTGAGCCGGCTCGGGCATGCCTAATCTGCAGCGTACTGAAAACACTGCCTTCGTCGCATTGTTCGAGCCAACTCTATTAGGCTTCGAGCCGACTCGATCTGGCTCACAGCTCTCTGTCTGTTGTTCGAGCCGGCTCTTTCAGAGCTCGAGCCGGTTCGACTGCTGTATCATCCTTTGGTGCCAGAAACACAGCTCTCTGTCTGCCATCCGAGTCGGCTCTCTCAGAGTTTGAGCGGACTCGACTGCTGGCTGATGTTCCTGATGCTTCCTTCACACCTTGTTCTTTTTTCATCAGTTTTCAAGGCTTGGAAGCACCACACTTGAGCTCACAAATAAGTCATCCACATTGTATTTCAACCTTTCAAATCCATCACATGGATTATCCTGGCCAAAGCTTTACTAAATTGAAATACAGTGATGCATTATCTTCTGTAATCTGGAGGGGTCAATCCCATTTTGATCTACACACAGACTTCGCAAGTATTTGCTGCACCCAGTAGTCTTCTGTCACTGCATTAGAAATGCAGATAGCGGCACCAAAGCATAGTGAGTTGCTCGCAAATCACTATGATGATTTCAGGTCTGAAGGACACTTATGCCCATACGTTTCGTGAGCTGCTCTTGACAGCAGAGCATTTAGCAGGTGAGTCATTTGTTCCGTAATGATGTACTCCTACATCTCACTTGTATGTCGTATCTGGATCTCCACACTTTTTGATTACGAGGACAACCAATCTATATGGCATACAATGACTTACACTCGATAAATGTCATTGTCCTTTTAATGATGTATCATTTGGTCGCGAACATGTTGAAGAATTATTCGATAAATCCTTCTTTATCGATTGTATTATGGTTCTAAGGACTTCATTATAAAATTAAGAGTTCTATAGGGAAGATGTCAATATGATTTACTTGCCAAAATAACTTTTATTCATTGATCAATAATTCATATACAAGAGCCCAATTGTTTACAATAAGTCAATTGGCTTTAGGATACAATTCCTAACAGTGAGCATCATTGTCCTCAACAAGCGGTGCAACCTTGATCTTCAAAGGTTGATTTTTCGACGTTCGATAGTAAGACAAACCTACAAGTTTTGCTTTTTGCTACTGAAAATTATTTTAAATGCACAAACACGTTGGAAGATTGCAAGGTGGTAATCGCATTGCTTTATTTGGAGGAGGCCGCACAATGGTATAAATGGTACTTTGCACGAATGGGGCAGCCGGTATGGGAGGATTTCAAGCAAGCAATTGTGACATGATTCGGGTCAGATTGAATGACGAACTACATGGTGGCACTTCACCAACTTTGACAGAGGGGGTTTGTTGCTAACCACCAAGCTGAATTTGAACGGATGTTCGATATGCTGCCTAACATCTCCGAAGATGCTTTGATTGGCTTCTTTATTGGCGGCTTGAAGGAGTCTCTACAGGTGGAGGTGTTTGCCCATGAGCCTACATCGATTTTGGAGGCTCACAAAGAAGGAAAAGTGGCGGAGAAGTTGGCTTTGACGGTCCCATCATATAAAGCTCATCCACAACTCCAATTTCAGCCGACAAATAACTATAATAACCAACTAGTAAGCATACTTGCTGGCCGACCACCTCCAAGGCCCTTCTATGGTGGGTCGGCCACTAGTGGAGCCCATAAGGCTCCAACCAATGCCATGCGAAGCTTTACCACCTCAGGTTGAGGAAAGAAGGAAGAAGGGGCTCTGCTTCTAGTGCGACGGAAAATGGAAGCCGAGGTACAAATGCAAAACTCAACTATACTTGGTGATGCCTGACGATGAGCATTGAGATGTCGAGGAAGCCTACGACAAACAGTCACAAGAAGGCGAGGAGGCATTACCTGAAGATTTCGAAGAACCCACGATGATCTTAAGAAGAAGCAACTTGGGTGGACCATGATGATCTTGCCCTTTGCTTTCCCGATATTGCACCTTGGAGATAAGGTGTCTCGAAGGGGTGGGGAGTTGTTACAATGGCAACTTTGATCGGTCATAAATCTAATTTAATTCAGTCCTATTTTGATACGGCATATAATTAGCATAGTTGGAAACAAATAGGATAGTTGATCAGTCATAAATCTAGCTTGATTCAACCTTATTTTGATAAGGAATGTAATCTACATAGTTGGAAACAAATAGGACAGCAAAAGGTTTTTCATTTCAGCTTGGGAACAAGTCTGCAATAAATCAGCAGATCAGCAAATAAAGCAATAAATCAGCAAGTAAAGCGAGAATGGCTAATCAGCATCAACAAATAAAGCAAGAATGGCTGAAATTATAAACCAGTCCTAGCTGTTATTTTTCTCTTTATTTTCTATATTAATCTAGCTAGTGTAGAAGGCTATAAATAAACCTGATCGGCCACCTTTAAAGGGCATGAATTGCTATTTTTCTCTTGTTCTTTTAATTTTCAGCATTCATACTATTGCCTTCGGAGGCCTTCTCATTCTAGAATTTGAGACTCTTGTTAGGGGAGTATAAATCCTAACACTGAGCCATTTGTATTATAAACATTATAGTATTGCAACCGGATTAAAGGTTGCAAGAATGCAGTTCAGATCCCCCATCCCACGCCCCCACTAACATCATGAACCCTTTTATTTGAAGTTCCCATGAATCATTATTTAATGGAAGCATTTATTAGAGCATCTAGAAAATTTGTTCTAGTGTATGATGCAAACTCCTGTGATGTTCTTGTGCATGAGCTATGTCTGATTTTCTTCACCTCTTCCACATTCCCGACATTACATTTTTTATCCCATAAAAGATGGGTAATATAGTATAGGTTTGGAAAGGATGCATGGATGTTATAGGTTCAAAGATAGAAATGGAAAAGACTATGCTATTTTGGAGTTCTCGATGAAATATGACCCGGTATTAGCTAACATTCACTATAGAAGGGTTCTTATTTGATAACCTTTAAAGTGGGCATAATGCTAGTCAATAATTTTTTTTTTTACTAGAAAGACTGTTAAGTTTTGCGTAAAAGTTGCAAGGCTATAGCGGGTGAGAGTTTAACCATCAAATGTAGATTAGTGGTTTTTGATGTGTGTATTAGGAAATGGAAGAGAAGGATTAAAGGAAATAGGAACCTGAGGAATAGGTGGTAGATTTTGTTAGGGGGAGAAATGACATTTAAGGATAGCATGTTGAAGGAAGGAAAATGGGTGTAGATGAGGAAATCAATATCATGTGGGATGAGATGGTTAATAGTATTAAGAAAATAGCTACGATGGTATTAGGAGAGTCAAAGGGAAAATTGCCCTTTGGTAAGGAAATTTGGTGGTGTCATGAGAAAGTTCAGTTGGTGGTGAAGGCTAAAAGAGAGTGCTGTGGAAGACTAACCACGTGGGAAAAGATAAGCATATGAAAACTATAAGGTGGCTAGGAAGGAAGTTAAGAGGCGGTACGAGAAGTTATATTCAAGGTCTATGAAGAGTTATGTCACAAATCAGCAACTAAAGATGGGGTGGAATATATAGAAGGGAAAACTAGAGGCTTAACTCATGTTAAAATGTGTCAAAAGGCGAAGATCAAAAAGTTTTGGTGGAGGATGAGTTTAAGTGTTGTCAAAAAATGGGTAACTCTAGGATGTTTGGCCTTTCACCACAAGTTGAAGGTTTAAGTCCTACCTTTAACATTTATCATCATCTTTTATTCAAATAGTTTTTATTAAAAATATTTAAAAATATGATTGCATCTCGTTATACTCATAGCATTTATTATTATTTTTAATACAAATTACATGTCTTACCAAACATAAAAATAAAAACCATGTGCATAGCACTTGCAGTTTAGGGTTATCCTTGCATGTTGAGCCCTTCTCTTCAAATTTGGTATCCTTCTCTAATGGAAGCATGCATTTATTATGGCAAGTGGAAAGCATATCTTTTAATTGAAGTTCAAATTATATCCTTCTTTAATTGGTAGTGTTGTAAGTTATAGATAATTTTAGCATTAAGATTAAGCAATAGGGAAGAAATGTTCTTTTGTTCTGTTCTGCTACATGTTGCTCATTTTTAGACCCTCTGTAAATGAAGGATAATATGTTTATCCTTTGAAAAGAGGCAGAACTTTCAAGATATGTTTGCCCATGTTACATTGGCATTCTAGTTCTATAATATTCCTTGACACATTAAGTGTTTTTGGATGCTTGGACAAGACATAACAAGGCACCTGGTACTCTTGAAAATGTTTGTCTTGGGACAATGTTTTAGGGTGTCCTGCAAGGAATAAATAACCTGATTTAGAGTAGTTGGCAGCATGTCCTATCCTCTCCATGTCAAACATTGTAGCTTTAAGTATACTGATAATTCTGGTGAAATGACACGACATTTTATTTCTATTTTTTCTAAATATATTGTATCACATGGCACATTATTGTGTCAAGTGCCAATTCTGGGTATTTTTGGAGTTGAATTTCTGGATACTTTGGTTAGCTTAAGGCAAGCGTCCAAGTAACACTACTTGGCTGCTTGCCTGTTTGCCTGTTTTATTTTTATGTGCAATCCATAATAATATGCTGAGATTTTATTATAAGAAACCAACGATTTTCATACGTTTCATTCTGATATTTGGAAAACATTTAGTATGGTCATTTTAGAGAATAGCATGTGTTTTTCCATTTCTGAGCTGTTAATGATACAATTCTATAGTATTACAAACTAGTATATGATAACATAACTACCAGGTGACATATATTGTGAGCAGAAGTTCATTCTCGCTTTATAGCAACTGGATAATTCAAGTTCCAATTGAATCCATAGATATACTATTTTTTGAAGTAATTTATGTTCGATGCTTGTTGTAGCTTATTCTTTTCCTCTTGTGGTTATATGCTGAGTTGTATTGACATTGTTGTAAACCTAAGCATAATGTTGCATATTTGTCCATCCTCCCCACGTCCTAGGTATTCACACAATCATGATTCACTGTGGTAAACAATATTTGCGATAAAGCTTTTGAACAATTTGGTTGGTTATGTTTGTACTGAATATTTCTAGCTTCTTAGGATCTCAAGCTAACAGTGAAATATATGCACTTGAATATGAGTTTATATCGATAAGACGATAACATCATTGGGCAGCCTAATGCGCATATTAGGAGTGTGATGTACTCAACTATAGTTGGTGCTGCTCTGCAACAATGACTACATGCGATTTATATGTTTGTCTCCACCAGACGGAACACATGTAGGGGGCATCTGATTATAACATTGTCTGTTAGTCCTGCCACATAAAACCATGTTAAATAATAAATGTTGTTTATCTCTAGTTATAGAATAAAAAAAATGCTTGATTTAATTAGAACAGCAATGGAGTGAGCCACATAATGTAACAGGTCTGAAAACTTGGTAGGCTTAATACTGTACTAAAATCAAGCCTAGTCGTGGCCCTTCTTAGTCTACAAACAGTCTGGCCAAACCAGGCCAGTAAAGAGGGAATTAAGTTGGATGCTAAGCTAGGACTTCTGAAAGATTGTTATTTGGATACGTCCAAATTTTAGTATTTGTTCTCTAGGTTTTGTTAGAGAAAACAGAGTTCAGGGCTCGCCTGCTATTTGTAGTCTGTTGGTAAAGTTCACAGCATAACCCTTGTGCTGTATGATGGAATTTATTTGTCCTGTTATTCTCTCTCAGGATGTCATCTGTCAGGATATAACCATTTTATCTCTTGTCTTCTATGAGGTTAAAGCAGTCCTGCAATCATCTGTTAGTTCCTGATTTTGCATCAACTTTACATATAATGGATTTCGTTCTTTTTCTCATTCTAGTGTGATTCTAAACTATGCATCTGTACCTCAGAGAGGAGACAGGCAGAAGCTGCTCGTATCAGAGAGAAGTATCCTGATAGAATTCCTGTGAGTTACTCTTGCATTCTTGTCTTACATGTTCCATGACCAGTCTGTTTAGTTATGTAACTTTTTATTTAATATAGGTGATCGTTGAGAAAGCTGAAAGGAGTGACATACCAGACATTGACAAGAAGAAGTCAGTTAACTGCATGCACTTTTAGTACTAAGGGAACTACTGATTATTCATGTTCATGTTTATTATTATAACTACTACCAATACATCGAACCAAATTTATTTTGTCATGACAGTTGTTTACATGTCGAGGACTCTATTCACCTTTAATAGTGATTGCTGTAATTTCTGGTGGGTGAAGGGCTAAATTAAACTAAGTTCTTTTTCTTAATTTCTATCTAGTACAATAACTATTCACCCTTGGAAATTCTACTTTTGATGGTTGTTTGTGCTAATTTACTCTATCAATTTATGACTTGGTTCCTTTGTTTGAGTGGTTGATATCAGATTCCTATAGGACTTCATATTCAATAGATTTTGCTGTACTTTCTGATAATGCTTATTAAACACAGACACATCAGACCAAGGTCTGCTATCTTGGTATTAGGTACCGTATTGGCGTTTTACTAGTTTGGTACAGTATTATTGGTATGGTATGGTCGGTACGGTGTGGTACATTTTCTGTATTGAAACAGCTCTTTAACCATTTTTTTCACTTTTTATCTTGGTATGGATTGGAACACCCTGGTATGGGTTAGAACTGTTAGATGTATGTCCTAGAAGCCAGATTGACTGATATATGTACACTTTCTGAGACATAATTTTGCAATTGAATTTTTGAAAATTAATAAAATTGAGTTATTTTTTTATTCATATTATGTATATTTTTGTATCCATGAATTGTTTAAGGAGTTGACCTGACAATGACACCTATTCTTAAGAGTTGAAAATTTTAGGCACATTATTTGGGGTTAATTTTTAAATGCTTCCGATCGATGGATCATCATGGAGACGGTGAATGATCCGGATTGAGTGGTGCACGGATCGCTTTCCTTTTCGGATGGACGAATCTCGAGTCTACAGTGTGGAGACACTGGAGTGAGAGTGCAGGTGCTTGATAGAGATCAAGGATACTGAGCATGACCAGCATGAGAAGTCATTTGGATGGCTATTCACTCGTCAGTGACTTACTCGATGTTACAGTTGTGTAGATAGTTCTTTGACCTGCGATGCCTCGGCTGTTTACAATGGGGTTGCTGTAGTTTGACTGTACAATCACTTGATTACCTAGTTATTCGGAATATTGTGATGTATGTTGGCTACAGCAGGTCTATTATAGGAATAGGATGTGCATCAAGATGGGATCTGTCGATCCTGGTAGATAGAGAGAGGTCCTATGCAGTTCATGAGACTGAGTTTTAAAATCCATGGTCATAGTAGGTGAATGATGGAAAGGAGTTTTCATAAGATTTCACACGAACTCGAGTTGATTGAATCTGGTATATGACGGATGAACCGATTTAACGAGTTATCCTTGATCTGCGTCTTGTCGGAACTCACGACAAAACAACCGAAATACATGATAACGCATCTAGAGGTTCAATATTCCATTCTGCTGGATTGCCATTGTGGATTGTGAGACTCGTCGAGCGTCGTCTTGATGATCGATGACCCTTGATGGGCAGAATTGGAATCGTTCCAACCCGTCAAAAGAAATTTCGATGATATTGTAATAGGGATCACAGTATATCTCACTACTAGATAGAATAGAATCTATGGGGTCACATTCAAAAGAGATCTTGTCCGATCATATGGTTGATCTGTGATTATGAATCATAGAGAGATTTAATATTAATATGATTGATGATTAATCTAATGTAATTGTTGCAATTGTCAAATTTGCTAAGAGTTAGTGAGTTGTAGGAGGATTAACTAGCAATTAGATTGCTAATTGGCTCAATTTGAAGTAATAGGATTCGGATCAAGTCTAATTAAATTAGATTCGATTTGGCTTGATTTGGATTTGATTAGATCAAATCTGATTGGATTATGAGATAATCAATCTCAAGGGAGATCAATTTCTTGTTTAATTAGGATTTGAGTTTGATCCAAGTCCTAATTGAATTAGGATTTAACCAAGAGGTTTTGGGTTCCTATTTGGACTAGGAATCCTTCTCTAATTGGGTGCAACTAAACCTTAATCAAATGGGAATTGAATTTGGGTTTGAACCAAGCACCAAGAGGAGTCCCAATTGACTGGGACTCTCTCCTTAGCACCCCATATGAAACCCTAACGCGCAATAACCCTAGCACCTTCATTCCTTCGCATGAAAAAGGGTTTTCACATTGAGTTTTCATCGCCCCACACACTCTCACGCCTCCCCTCTCTCTTATGGATAAGGATCTAGGGTTTGAATCAAATTCAAACCCTATCCTTTCTAGATGCCACCTTATTAAAAGAGATTGGGGCGTGGGTGAGAAGTTTTTAATGCAAAAAGGGTTCTGAAAATTAGCGTGAAAAATTTGAGATCCAAGAGAGTGGGGCATGGGTTCTTATCCGTGAGAAATAAGGGAGGCATCCATCTCTTTTGGGCCGTGAGATTGGTTGAATCTCTTCCTCCTTGTGGCGTGTGGGTTCCAGGGAAGAAAAGAGATAGGATCTCTTTTTCTTCCTCTCCCTTCTTTTATTCTCCATCATCTTTGAGAGGGTTTGAGAGAAAATGATGCAGAAGTTTTTTATCAACCATCAGAAGATTTCTGCAAGGGAGCTAGCATTCCGGTGAAGTCAGGAGCCTCTGATCGCATTCGAGGATCTTGTGTGGATATCCGTAGAGGCCGAACGCGGGTGCGGTTGATCGAAAAATCTCGAAACATATCACGATCATCAGCATTGGTGTTCATCGACCTGCGTAAAGGTATAAAGATCGGATCTCCGATTTACAGATGTTATCTCCCATCTGATTTTAAATTTCAGAATCTTAATTTCAGCATATGAACGCTCCTGATTGTGTAGATTAGATCTATATTTTGTATGCATGCTTGATTTAAAAAAAGTTTTAAATCTAGATCAGTTTAATTTTTGCTGCAATTTGATTTCTGCATGTGTATCCGGAAAGTCGGACTTCCTTCAAGTGGTATCAGAGCCAGATTTAGTTTCACATGCATGTTATTAAGATCTAAAAATCAGATCTTTAGATATGAAAATCAGATTTGGTAAATTAGATTAGATCTAATTTAAATATGTATGATGTATTAGATCTTGTTTATACATGAGATGTGTGAAATCTGTGTTAGTTTATGCATATATGATATATGTAGATGTAGATTAAATCTTCGTAGTCTAGTACTCTTCGAGATTCATAGTAAAGGCCGTCCTATCATAGAGGACTGGTGGAAGGGATGCCTGTGTGAATCAAGAAGAATCGTGAAAAGAAAGAATTTACTTTTGTACAAAATCCTGCATCCAAAATCGTTTAGGATCTAAACATAAATCTGAAATTTATGTGGTTATGTATGAGATACATGATTAAATATTTAGATATGAAAGTAGTTTCAACATCTAAACTAAATCTCATGTTCATAATTGCACTTAATTAAAGATCTAAAATTAAGTATTAAGGATCTGAAATTAAGATTAAAATCTGAAATTGAGAATTTAAGATCTTAATCTTAAACATGAGACTTTGGGCTTGGATAGTTCAATTAGGTCTAGTAATTCGATTACTTTTGGATAATCGATTAGTACGTGGTAGGGCTCAATCGAGATGAGCAGTTGATCCAATCCAATCAAGAGTTGATTAGGATTAGGTCAAGAGTGTTCGAGATCAATCTAATAGTTGTAGATTTGTCACATCGATTAACAACCACATATTGGATCGATTAATTTAAAGATCTATTTGGCTCAATGGCTCGAGCCTGAATTACACAAGCTAACCTATTTGAAATTGATTGACCTATTGGTATTTAAAGAAAGTAGTTTGGCTCGATCTAAAGAGAGGTGGTTATTTAATTGATTTCGTTCGCTAATTTGGTCAATTTATTGGTATCTAAGGAAAGCAACAGGGGGATCCCCATTGATCTTATATTTTCTGGCCAATTTGGTTGATTAATTTTGATGTGGTTGCTTGGTGATTCGAGCTAGCCCATGCCCTTAGGGTTAGTCATAACAGTTATGACTATTTAGGATTAAAGAGATCTAAATTAAAAATCTTGTTAATATTAAGTCGTAAGGTTTTCCACCATGTAGAGTGTCGTGTCCTCTCTAATGTTGATTGTTCTCGGCTGGACATAGTAGTTCAGTTGCATCAGGAGAGAAGCAATCACTCTACTAACATGAGATGCTGCGAGGTGGAGATGGAGGTAGGCCCAATAACTGTCAGATGAGGGTCTCAATGACGGCTTCAGTCGCGCTCAATAGTGGATTTGATTGAACTAGGAAATGAGATCAATAATTTATCAGATGAGGTTTCAGGACCTAGAGACCAGATCTAGTGCAATTTGCTTGAAAAGCATTAGTCAATAGTTGTCCACCTATTGGTTAACATGTTTATCAATAATTGTTAGATGAGGTAGCATGCCAATCAGTGGGATCGCAGCACCTGTTAGGAACCCTAACTTGCGAAGGGATTCTCGTTTCCTCACTTGAGGAGTGTAGGGATTCGCTGAAATAGTGGGAGGTAGTTTATTTTTAAAATAAAATCTCTAAAACAAACTAATTATCAATTATAAAAGTCTAACTAGAATCTTAATCTCTCTGTAGAAAAATTATCTACCTCTAAGTGACTTGCCCGCTTCTTTGAGTACAACTGATTGTTAGATTCTAATTTTAAGGATTGGTTTAAAAACTTGAAAAGTGTTTTGTGTTTTGAGTAATTAGGTTGTCTTTGACCAAGAAATTATGTAAGGGATCGTAAAGAGTTCAAGAGACACTTTTAAAAGATATGTCGGATTTGTTTGTGATTGAGACTAATCTTACGATTTTTTCTACAAGCAGTTGGGTTATAGACTCTGGTTCTAGTGTACACTTGTGTACTTCAATATAGGATCTTAAGAATATAGAAGGTTGAGGCTAGGAGAGATAACCCTACAAGTAAGCAACGGAGCAAGAGTTGCTGCTGTGATCGTAGGGACCTATTCCCTTTGACTACCGTCTGATTTTTGTCTAAAATTAAGAGATTATTATTATGTACTTGCTACTAGCAGAAATTTGATTTCTATTTCAAGCTTGGTATAGGATGACTATGAAATTAGTTTCAATAAGGATTATTATACTATTTATTTTAAAAATAAAATGGTTGGATGTGGTCACTTAATTAATAGTCTCTGTCATTTACATGTCGATGCAGATGAATCAGTTAACCTATCCGAGCAAATAGTGAGTGTCGTTGGGTCTAAGAGATGCAGAGATGAGATTGATCTAAAGTACATGTGACATATTAGGTTAGGTCATAAGGGAGAGGAAAGGATTAACAGACTGGTGAAAGGTCTTTTAGACTCGTTCTCGGATTAGTCGTATTCAGTCTGAGTCCTGTCTTCAAGAAAAAATGATCAAGCTATCCTAAGTAGGACATGGAGAAAGGACCACTGAGGTGCTTGCTCTGATACATACAGATGTGTGCGGTCCATTTGATGTACCGATTAGAAGAGGTTATCTCTACTTCATCATTTTTATCGATGATTTTTCACGATATGGGTACGTATTTCTTATGAGACAAATTCAAAGTCTTTGAGAGGTTCAAAGAATTCAGATCTAAGGTAGAGAAGCAAACTGAAAAATTACTTAAGATATTTCAATCAGATCAAGGAGGAGAATATCTAAGTGAAGAATTTCTTGATTATCTCAAAGAAAATGGCATAATCTCTCAATGGACTCCACCTGAAATGCCTCAGCTCAATGGGATTTCAGAATGGAAAAATCAGACTCTATTAGATATGGTTCGATCCATGATGAGCTTTATTGATCTTTCTATTTTTTGGGGGGCATATTTTGTTAACAATCAATTACTTAATTAATCAGATTTTCTCTAAATTTATTTTTACCACACCATATGAGATATGGCCTGATAAGAAGTCAAATTTTAGTCACCTCAGAATTTGAGGATGTCCGGTCCCTGTCAAATGACAACAGACGGATAAGTTAGAGAGTAGGTCTATGAGAACTTATTTCATAGGATACCCAAAAGAGTTTTTGGGAGATATTATTTTTATCTTTCATAGGATCACAATGTGATTGTGAGCCGGTATGTCATATTCTTAAAAGAAGAGTATCCAAAATGGAGGCAGTAGGAGAAAAATTGAGTTTGAAGAGAGTATCTTTGAAGAGCAGTGAGTCATAGAATCTAAAGAATCTATTCCACCTCGTAGATCCACTAGGATCTCATCCTCCTGAAAGGTATATCGGTATAGTGATAAGGATGAAGAAACGTTCCTCATGGGTGATATAGATCATATTGATGATCCTAAAATCTATGACGAGGCGATGTTAGACATCGACTTCGAGAAATGGTTGGAAGCGATGAGATCAGAGATTGACTCGATGCATATTAAGTTTGGACCTTAGTAGATCCACTAGAAGGAATAGTTCTTATTGGATGCAAATGGATCTTCAAAAGAAAGATTGGTTCAGATGGAAAGGTGAAGATCTTTAAAGATAGGCTTGTGGCTAAAGGTTATAGTCAGCGCGAAGGTATTGACTATCAGGAGATTTTTTAGTCAGTTGTCATTGTTAAAGTCCATTCGAACACTGCTTGCTGTTGCAGCGGCTTATGATTATGAGATTTGACAGATGAATGTGAAAACTGTCTTGTTGAATGGATATTTTGAAGAAATCTATATGGAGCAGCTTTTGGGTTTCACGTCCAGTAATAGAGATCATAAGGTCTGCAAAGGTTCATTTATGGACTAAAGCAAGCATCTCGAAGTTGGAATACTCGTTTTAACGATGTGATCAAATTGTTTAGTTTCATCAAGAATGAGGAGAAATCGTGTGTTTCGAGAAAGTCAGTGGGAGGGCTGTCACATTTCTCGTATTGTATATGGATGACATCCTCCTAATTAGAAATGACATTTTCGTGATGACTTCTGTTAAGTTATGATTGTCTAAAGAGTTCTCCATGAAAGATTTTGGAGAAGCATCCTATATTCTGAGAATAAAAATCTATAGAGATAGATGTAAAAGAATGTTTGGTCTTTTACAGCAACTATAGATAAAGTATTGAAGTAGTTCGACCAGGAAAATTCCAAGAGATCTATTGTCCTTCAGGCATGGAGTTCTTTTCAAGAAAATATGTCCTAGCACATTTGAGGAGATTCAGCGTATGAGCAAGATCCCTTATGTTTCTACTACAGAGAGTCTCATGTACGCTATCTATATATTCGACCTGATATTTCTCTTGTTGTGTGTCACGAGCAGATATTAGTCGAATATAGGAGGATCACTGGATTGCTGTGAAGAATATCCTTAAGTACTTGAGAAGGACTAAGAATCTATTCTTAGTCTTTGAAGGAGACTTGTGGGTGCAGGGATACATTGACTCCGACTTTATGTTTAACATTGATGATAGAAAGTCTACATCAGGTTGTGTTCCTGTGTAACGGTGGTGTGGTTGGCTGGAAGAGTTCCAAGCAATCGATCATTGCAGATTCCACCATAGAGGTAGAGTATATCGTCGCGTCGGAGGCTGCTAAGAAAGGATTCTGTTTCAAAAAGTTTGTTGCGGAGCTGGGTGTGATGCCATCAGATGCGATCCCACTCTTCTGCGACAATAATGATGTCATAGTGCTCGCTAAGGAATCGAGGTTTCATCAGAAGTCCAAGCACATCGAGTGACGATTCTATTTGATTTGCGAATACCTCGAGAAGTTCTTTGAGGTACAGAGAGTTGACTCCACAGATAATGTGGCTGACCTACTGACCAAGCTGCTAAGCCAACAGAAAACTGAAGTTCATCTTGAGAAGATGGGGCTTAGGTTTATGGTCAATTGGCTTTAGGTCAAACGGGAGATTGTTAGATGTATGTATGCCCTAGAAGCTCGATTAGCTGACACATATAGACAATTTTATAATCGAATTTTTGAAATTAATAAAATTAGGTTATTTTTTCATTCATGTTATGTGTATTTTTGTCCATGAATCATCCGAGTTGACCTGACAATGATGCGTATTCGCAACAGTTGAGAATTTGAGGCACGTGTCATTTGAGATCAATTCCCAAATACTCCCGATCGATGGATCATCACAGGGACGGTGAATGATCTGGATAGATTGGTGCATGGATCGCTTTCCTTTTTGAGTAGACGAGTTTCAAGTCTACAGTGTGAAGATACTGGAGCAAGAGTACAGGTGCTTGATAGAGATCAAGAGTACTGAGTGTGACCAGCACGAGAAGTCACTTGGATGGCTGCCTATTCATCAGTGACTTACTCGATATTGCATTTGTATAGATAGTTTTTTGACCTGCGGTGCCTTGGTTGTTCACAATGGGGTTGCTGTAGTTTGACTGCACAATTACTTGGTTATCTAGTCATTCAAAATCTTGCGGTGTATGTTAGCTACAGTAGATCCATTGTAGGAATAGGGTGTGCATCATGATGGGATCTGTTGATCCTGGTAGATTGGGAGAGATCCTATGCAGTTTATGAGACTGAATCCTAAAATCCATGGTCATGGTAGGTGAATGATGGAAAGGAGTTTTCATAAGGTTTTTCATAGACTCGAGTCGATTGAATCTGGCATATGACGGACGAACAGGTTTGAAGAGTTATTCTTGATCTGCGTTTTGTCGGAACTCACGATAGAAGAATCGAACTATACGGTAACTGCACCTAGAGGTTCAATATTTCATTCTGCTGGATTGCCACTTCATACTGCTAGGTATCACTGATGAATTGTGAGACTCGTCGAGCGTCGTCTAGATGATCGATGACCCTTGATGGGCAGAGTTGGAATCGTTCCAATCTGTCAAAAAAAATTTCAATGATATTATGATAGGGATCACAATATATCTCATTATCAGACAGAATAGAACCGATGAAGTCACATACAAAAGAGATCTTTATCCGATCAGATGGTTGATCTGTGATTATGAATCACAGAGAGATTTAATCATCAATATGATTGATGATTAATTCAATGTAATTGTTGCAATTGTCAATTTACTAAGAGTTAGTGAGTTGTAGGAGGATTAATTGATAATTGGATTGCTAATTGACTCAATCTGATTGAGCAATGGGGTTCAGATGAAGTCTAATTGAATTGGATTTGATTTGGCTTGGTTGGGGTTTGATTAGATCAAGTTTGATTGGATTATGGGATAACCTAATCTCAAGGGAGATCAATTCTTTGTTTAATTAGGATTTGGGTTTGACCTAATTCCTAATTGAATTAGGATTTAATCAAGAGGTTTGGATTCCTATTTGGACTAGGAGTCCTTCTCTAATTGGGTGCAACTAAACCTTAATCCAATGGGAATTAAATTTGGGCTTGAACCAAGCACCAAGAGGAGTCCCAATTGACTGGGACTCTCTCCCTAGCACCCCATATGAAACCCTAACGTGCAATAACCCCAGCGCCCTCATTCCTTCGCATGAAAAAGGGTTTTCACGTTGAGTTTTCATCGCCCCACACCCTCTCATGCCTCCCCTCTCTCTTGTGGATAAGGATCTAGGGTTTGAATCAAATTCAAACCCTATCCTTTCTAGATGCCACCTTATTAAAAGAGATTGGGGCATCGATGAGAAGTTTTTAACGTAAAAAGGGATCTGAAAATTAGCGTGAAAAATTTGAGATCCAAGAGAGTGGGGCGTGGGTTCTTGTACGTGAGAAATAAGAGAGGCGTCCATCTCTTTTAGACCGTGAGATTGGTTGAATCTCTTCCTCCTTGTGGCGTGGGTTCTAGGGAAGAAAAGAGATATAGGATCTCTTCTTCTTCCTCTCCCTTCTCTTGTTCTCCATCATCTTTGAGAGGGTCTGAGAGAAAATGGAGTTCTTCATCAACCATCAGGAGATTTCTGCAAGAGAGCTATCACTCCAGTGAAGTCAGGAGCCTTTGATCGGATCAAGACCTTGTGTGGATATTCGTAGAGGTCGAATGCGTGTGCAGCTGATTGAGGAATCTCGGAGTATACCACGATTATCAGCTGTGGTGTTCATCGATCCTCGTAAAGGTATGGAGATCCGATCTTTGATTTATATATGTTATTTCTAATCTGATTTTAAATTTTAGAATCTTAATTTCAGCATGTGAATGCTTCTGGTTTTGTGTACATTAGATCTATATTTTTTATGCATGATTTAAAATGATTTTAAATCTAGATCAGTTTAATTTTCGCTGCGATCTGATTTTTGCATGCGTATCCTAGAAGTCGGACTTCCTTCAGGAACACTCTAGTATAGGGCAGTATACAACTTGATATGCTTTGATACAGGGTGGTATGGGACCTATACCAACTTGAACTTGAGTTTCATATTGTTTTCTGCTTGGTATGGTATAGTATGCCTTGTATTGGGTGGTACGGTAGTCCATGCATCAGACAAAGGATAGAATGGTCTTTTTGGCAGATGTCTTTTACAAAATACTGACCGAAAATGTGGATGACTTGTTGGATAATGGTGGTCAGGTAATCATACCAAATGTGGTAAGACACGTTAGATAAATTCAGAACATATGATAAGTTGATAATCAAAGTGTCTAGGATCCCTACCCACCAACTTGTTGGACTCTCACTGGAGAGGGGGCTGTGGTTAAAGAGATTGGATTAAGCTGTCGAAATGCTAGTTCTTCAGAAAATGTATGAGTAGACTGTGGACAGTACGGAACTACAAGGACAAAAATGGAATGGAGGGGTGATTATTTGGTGGGTAGGGGCGGATTTCATGTGTTGCTCTGACATGTGGATGGATGTTTGATCAAGATTGTGCATGATTTAATCAGGTAGAATGCGGAAGATGGAATGATAAGGAAAAAGGAATGCTTTGGCCTTTAAAGATTATTTCTTGTTGAAACATGAAGTCATTTTTACAGAACAAAGATCCAGAAAAAGAAGCTCATTTAAGGGTTAGGTTTATTGTTCTGGGTGCTGAATGCTAGCTGTCCATAAATTTGGTTGGCAGATGACATTTCAGTAAAAAGAGAGCGGTGGATGGAGCGGGTTTTTTTTAAAAGATAGGGTGAAATGTGGATTTGATATGTTGGATTTTGCAGATCATTTAGTACTGGTGAACAGATATCAAAAGAAGGTTTGAAAGGTTATGTGCTGGAGGATATCTGAAATAGTTGTCCAGAAAATAAGGCTACATTTGGATTTGGTTTGAGTTTTTTTGGGGATAAGGAAATGTTATACCAGAGGTATTAATTTATACTCACATAAACAAGTGTAAAGCTCAATGGTGTTATAGCAAGCAATGGTTGCAGTTATTCTCTCTACGTTTGGATGCTAAGATGGGATTAAAAAAGTGCTGTTTTATGTTGGGGATAAATGGATGGAGAAAAGTGATTTTTATGAAATTGAACAAGTTTGCACTTCAACTACCTATTATTTCATAATATAATAATATGTTTTACAATATATAATGTATTAGAATCATGGTTCATCGAACTGCCCCGATCCATCTTGTACCGACGGCTAATCGATGCGGTTCAGGCATTTGATTCAAAACACCAGCGAAAAATGGAGCGAGGGAGAATGAATGAGAGGAAGAGAGAGCGGAGGGGAGGGAAGGAAAGGGAGAGGCTGGCGGTGGCCCGCCGAGGCCACAAGAGGGCCACCGAGGTCTCCGGAGCTCTGCTGCCCTCCATAAGAGAGAAAGGTAGAGAGAGAGGGGAAGGAAGAGAAGAGGAGGGAGGGGAAGGTGGTGGGGAGGCTATTGGCGGCCCGATTGATGGCTATCATAGCCGCTGGATGGCCTAAAGTAGTCTTGCAGCTGCTGCGGATTCAAACAAGGGCAAAACCTCTGTTTCGTTGCATTTTTTAAAAAAGCACGAGACAGTTAAGCCGGTAGCCTCCCCGTCGTCTTCTTCTTTTCTCTCGCGGAGGATCATGGAGCTCGAGAGGCCTCAGTGGCTCCGTGGTCCTCCGGCAGCCTCTGTAGCCCTCCGATGGCCACTATGGGTGTCTCCATCGGGCTCCCTTGCCTTCCCTCCCTCTCCCTCTCTTTTTCTTTCTCCCCGGTTCATCCCTCGTTTTTATATTGGTTCAAACCTAATATGGTCCATTATGGGAGCGTATCGACTTGTACTGCCGATCGGTCGGCATGGAGTTCGATTTTGAGTCGGTGATTCTTGATTAAAATCTTATGCTATCATACTATATTATACATTATACTGTTATTTCGGGTCGGTTCAGTCTGTACCGAATCATACCAATTTTAACTCGAGACGGTTCAACCTCTTTGGTCGGGTTAGGCTCCGGTTTATAAAATCCCTCCCTTGGACCTCGTTTGTTCGGCTTCGAAAGCCCTCCTAAGGGTCTCTCATTCTCTTGATCACTTCTTCAAGGGTTTTGTGCCAATCTCGCCCTCGCCAACCACCCCTCTCCCCCTCCCTTTCCTTCGCTCTCCATCTCTCTCTCTCTCTCTCTATATACATACACACGATAGCCCTCCTCTCTTAGATTTCGGCTTGCTTTCTCCCCTCTTTCTCTCTCCCCCCACCCCAGCCTCTCTTTTTGTTTTCGATGTCCTGGAACGGCACAGTATGGGTGTCTACCATACCAAACTGGTCGTTCGGTACAACCTCTTATATAGATTCAACGAACCTTGTATTATATAATAATATTGTAATATTATAATATTATAAGATATTAATATTATACTATATATTAGTATAATGTATAACAAGGTTATAATAATATTTAATATGATACTATATTCAATATTATCAACATTACAATTTAATGTATACTGTATTATAAGGGAACTCTGTCTATGTTTTGTATATGGCTGGTGCCGAGCCGGGATAAAGGAGGGTAGTGGTAGGTTGACAACTAGTGTAAAACTATAGTCACTTTCTATGAACATGAATCCATATAACAAAACTATAAGGGGCATTCCTTACTAGCGATGTATTGCATCAAATGCCAAGTGTAGTGAAAAGTGAGCAGGGGCTGGCTGGGGCATTCTTTAGAACTGACATGGGTCTGGATGTGTCAAATTCGTGTATGGTAACTTTAATGCATGTTCAGGAAGTTGGTGTGGGTGGCCTTGGCCTATTGAGGCTTACTTCAAAACCTCCTGTTTTGGCTGCTCCCCTCCACCCACTTCTTCAATGTATTTTCGGAGAACATGCATCATCTATCTTGTCTCTTATTGCTATAAATTTTTGTGTTCTAGGGATGGGATTCCAGCATTCACCCTGTTGTGTGAGTCTTTTGAATATTGTTGGGTTCTCACACCCTGTTGTCCATTGTAATTAGACTTAAGGGTGTAGTAGGTGCTAGTGATTTCAATGAATAATTCGTGATCCTTGCCTCTCTTCCACCAAGAAAATATTGCCGCAATATTGTTGGGATCTGAAGGAAAACTTTTCACCTCTCTGTTTCCCGTACGTGGAAAATGATTTCAAGAGGGTGAAACAAGTCACCATTTGAGCAGAGGCAATTTTGAATATTGTTTGCAGTTTGGCGGGTTGCCGGGTTAATGGAAAGCAGGGCTTCCAGGTTCCACCTACCGCATGGGTACCTTAAGATGTGGTGTTTCCACTTGGTGACTCATAAGATTTGGCCTTACATTTCCACATGCAAAAAATTCTCAAGGGAAAAAATTTCAACTTGCAAAAATACTAGGAGCAGGCAAGAGATGCAGGATGAAAGTTAAAATTTTCCATGTGATTGGTTATGGGAATTTAAGAGTGAATTTGCTTGCTTTTAGCACTCCAAATGCTACAGTTTTCTGTTTCATCAAGGCCTTTCGCTCTTCTTGTCATCAATTGTTACTAGTTGATGGTAATTTAAACCTCCTGCGACTTTGTATTATGGATGTCTTCTGTTTTATATTATCTTGTGCAACTAAGATTGTACCCCTTGATGATGCAGATATCTAGTTCCTGCTGATCTCACTGTGGGACAATTTGTCTATGTGGTCCGCAAGAGGATCAAGCTCGGTGCTGAGAAGGCCATCTTCATTTTTGTCAAGAATACTCTTCCACCCACAGGTCAGAGAAATCCAACTGCAACATCATAATGCAGTTTCCTTTACTCTGGTTATTCCATGATGGGATGATGAATATTTTCATTGCAGCTGTGATGATGTCTGCAATATACGAGGAGAACAAAGATGAAGATGGTTTTCTGTACATGACTTACAGTGGGGAGAATACATTTGGGTCGTTCTAAGCCAGTGGAGCATCTCTGCAGATAAGACCTGAAAACCTGTATATTCCACCCGGTCCCCCTTGTTCCTATGATGTGTTTTATGTCGTGTCGTCTGTCTTCAAGAATCCAGGGGTTCAGGATATTTGAATTTGATGGCTACAAAGTATGTTTGACATTAAAGCTTATATTAGATGTCATGGGTTTGAATATGTGATTATTATATCACGTCAAGGGGCTGATTTACGTGCCATATTTCAGGTAGAATCTTTTCCCGTCTCCATTTGTAGCATATCCCTTCCAGGGAAACTGACATTAGCTTCGTTATCAGTTTATCTTGTGACATGCCAACGGTTACTCCAAAATATATTAAAAATAAATCTTGAAGGATTGCTCAAATCTATTGTATGTAGAGGTGCAATCTAACCGAGTTGCATCGGCTAGCTTGAAGTTCAAGCTTGATTCCATTTGGAATTTTCGGATTCGAAATTTGATTTGAGATCAATAGAGCTTGGAATTTGTTTTATAAAAAAAAAAAATCAAAATCAAAATTGAAGCCATATTGGAACTTAAGATTGAGTTCCAAATTTAGCCTCAGCTTACTATATATATAAATATATATATATATATATATATATTTTTTTTGAATCTGTTCCATGGGTTTTTAAGTATTTTGTTATTCGAGTTTAATAATAATTAAGCCAAGTTGGGCTTGGGCTCCGATGAATTTTGTGCAGCTCGTCTTGTTTGCACTCTTAATTGCATATCTAGTTTGCACTCATAATTGCATGTACTGGAGAATATGAATGCAGAAGGCAAGGCTCGTTGAATCAAGTTGCATCCGTTCATAGTGTGATAATGCATGGGAGGAGGGGGAGGAGATGAACTTCCATCCGATCTGAAAAGTTGGCATGCTCTCATAATTAGTGTGATGGCTGATGAGAAAGATGTGCCTTCGTGATTAGTGCGATGGCCAAGAAAGATGTGCCATTGTCGTCCTTGAAAACTTCAGATCCTCTCAGGTTTCTGTTGGATCTGGAGAGGGCTGGTGATTGGATGGGCCTCGCTTGTATGCCTCCATATGTATGGTGTGGTGCCTCCCAATAATGGGCCATCGTGCAAATCAAGGATAGCCGTGATTGCATATGGATGAAATGGAGGATTCCGGCTCCTTGGAACTACTAGATTTCTACCCCTTGGCTTAGTTTGGATCATTGTTTGTGGATTCTATTACCTAATTATGTCAGTTACCACCAAGAGGTTGCTCGGATGGGATCTTCTTTTATAACTTGTGCAAGGTGTGGGAGTTTAGTTTTTGTTGGTATCGGTCCTCCAGTGGGGTGGGGTGGGGTGGGTATTGAGCGAGGATTAGCTTCTCCTAATCTTGAGAAGAAAAACATGGGAGTCGTTCATAAATAAACAGTGGAGAAAAATAAAGGCAAGGGCCACTTAATTAGAACCAATACCTTGCAGTGTACTTGCTCGGATGGTTATCATACTTTGCCACTTGGGAAAGGGGGTGGGGATTCAATTCTCGTTTGCATTAGCTCTTAGGGGAAGATTAGCCTCTCCTAATCTTCAAAAGCCATTATAAAACCTAAGTCAATGAACAATGGAATAAAGATAACAGCAAAGGACTACCATAAACCTAGTATGCAGTGATTGGATGTGGTAGTGCTGGTTTTCAACAAAATGTGATAGTGCTAGGAGGCATAATTCTGTTTGTAGGCTGTTTGAAAGCTAGATAAGTCCACCTTATCCTTCATGAAGAGTTCGAAAATCCACTTTGTTCGTATCAAAACTGGAGAGGGCCGGTTTTCCAATCATGACCATCCTTAATTAGCACCATGCTTGTGATTGGATGGGCCTCACTCATATATTCTCGTATGTATGGCATAGGGTCTATCCAATCATGATATTATGCTAACCATGGAACAAAAATCATATGGGATGAGCACTATAGAATATCATACAGAGTGGACTTTATAATTTGTCATGTTTTTCTTAATACTAATCTTAGAGAATAAACTTAAAAATCAAAAAAATTTTCTACTAACAGAGTCAAATAAGTTTCGTGACTCAAAAAAAATGCTATTCTCTTTCTTCCCCATTTTAAAAATATACTTTTTACCGGTATATACTATATGGCTATATGATATATAGCAAACAAATTAATCATCAAATAAATCAATACATATCTCTAAATAAATCTATACGTAGTTTACAATATAGATTTCACCAATATACAATATACGGCCATATGATGCACAGTTAACAAATAAGTCATTTAGCAATTCAATATACATCTTTAAGTAAATTGATATAGAGCTTTTAGAATATTATATTCCAGTACACACTAAATGACCTGCTGATACACACTTATGACTTCTTGATGTATATTGTAAGTTTTTTGATGCACACTGAGCAATGATCTAATGCATATCCCCAGATAAAAATAATATCTCTAAAATTATGTATCGATTTATCTAGTGATATGCATTGATTATTATTAGGTGTGTATCAAAGAAGCATGCAATATGTATCAGAAAGTCAATAAGTGTACGTCATCATACTATATAGTGTGCATTAGTGAACTTTAATTTTTAGAAACTATGTATCAATTTGTTAGAAAATATATATTGGGTTGCTAGATAACTATTTTACTAAGTACATGTTCCCTGTACTATATAGTGCTGGACTTTATATTCTAAAATTTATGTATTGATTTATCTAGAGATGTGTATTGGATCATTGCTAGGTATGTGTATAAGAAAAGTTTATAGTATGTATTACGTGTTGGGAATAGTGTCCCAAAGCCAATCGTCAGCCTGTTGACGGTTGTGCTCCTTTTGTATTAGTACATGAATTATAAATAAATAAAAGTTATTTTGGTATTTTTTCATCACAAATGTTTCATCTTCTAATGAACTCCTGTGTTGTGGTGAAGTCCTTAGGACTATTTAGACTCGACAAAGGAGGATTTGTCGTTTAGTCCTTAAACATGTTCGCGACCAAATGATACGTTGTTACCAAGGACGACAATATTTATCGAGCATAGGTCGTTGTGTGCCATATGGGTTGGTTGTCCTCATAACCAAAGAGTGTGGAGACACTGGTATGGCATACAGGTGAGATGTAATGGTACATCTGCACTGAACGTGACCAACTCCGGAGCTATTTCTGCTGTCAAGATTTGCTCCGATGGGATATGGGTATAAATGTCCCTCCGACCTGAGACCGCCACGGTGACTTGCAAGCAACTCACTGCACTTAGGCACTGGACTACCTGAATTTTTAATTCAGTGACGGAAGGTTGCTGGGTGTAGTCAAGTACTTGACTTGTCGGTGCGTGTGTCAAGATGGGATTGACCACTCCAGTTTAGGAGCTGTGTACAGTCGTGTTTCAATTTAGCAAAACCTTGGCCAGGGTAGTCCTAGTGAGGAGTCACAGGACTAATTGAGTTGAGCACGATTCGGATGATATCATCAGGGTTGACAGTTTAACCCTGAGTCATCCTAAACACAGGGGTCAAAAGGGATGAATTATACGATAACCATATTCACGTAGGTTCTGAATGTTGCGATTGCGATTATTCGACCTATCCGGTCGTCGGGTACCATTGCTAGTGGTCACTTCAATTAGTACAGAAATTGGTTCCTGTGCTACCGGCTTAGGTTCGAACCTGCGGGGTCACACACATTAGAGGTTCCTTTCTGATCTGATGGCTGATTATGAGTCTTATCTATCTGGAACTCTATGATTGAGAATTAGAATTCTCTAATCATGAGTTCCACACATTTTGGGTACCGGGGTCAAAATTTTGAATTTCGAATTTTGAATTTGAAATTTGAACTCTTTGATCAGGGTTTCATATCGATGGTCTCTGATGCCTGATTGCCCATCGGATTTGGACTCAACATTTATGAGAGGTTTAATTAGTGATTTAATCATTAATTAACTCAATTTGATTGAGTAATTATTTTTGGATCAAGTCCAATTGAATTGGATTCAGTTTGGATTGACCCGATTAGGTTAAATGTTGACCTAATCGCTAAGGTGGTTTAGTCCCTGATTTGATCAGGGATTAGGTTTAGTTAATTCCTGATTTGATTAGGATTTTATTAAGCCTAATTAAGCCTAATTATGTTGGGTTTAATTTGATCTAATTGTGCTCAACCTATTTTAAACTAGGTTGGCTCAATTTGAATCAAACCACCTTGTTTTAAATTCCCTGCGTCACCCAACTTCCTTGCACCCATTTGAATTCACGAGAAGAAACTTCTCGTGAAATTTTTCTCACGCAAAACCCTTCCCCACGTCCTCATTTGTGCACCATATGGATGGATAAAATAATTAGTTAGCCATTCAAATTCAAAGCATGTTTGAATTTGAATGGATAACTTATCACTTGCCCTTTCATCCTTATCCATTTTGTGCGCCACATTACTTACACGAGAAAAGGTTTCTCGTGAAACTTTTTCTACGCACAAAGAGCCACGCCCCTTCTCTTCTCATGCCCAAAAGGATAGGGATAAGTTGGTTTTCGTTTGAATTCAAATTTGATTTGAATTCAAATGTGTAACCTCTTGTCTTTATCCTCTCACGCGGATAAGACACGTTCGACATTGTTTTAAAAAGAGGAGAAAGGTGGGACGTGCGTAGAAAAATTAGGAGAGAAACTTTGGGGTGTGAGGAAGGCTTCTGCACAAGGTGAAGGTCCAAAACCTTTCGAGAGAAAAAGAAAGAAAAGAGAGAAAATTGGGCGCAGGGTTTTTGGTGTGTACCCTAGGGTTTCTACCTAGGGTTCGGGAAGTGAGATTGGTGTGCCACGAGTGTCGTGAGTCCACCAAATTTCAGAGAGAGATCCATCAGCCTCTCAAGTAACTATGCAGACGATCCAGAGCATCCGAGAAGTCGGCACATATCGATCGAAGGAGTTCGATCAACATCTGCCATCAAAAGGGTGAAATCACGAACTAGCATTCGTGAGGAGCTGATCAGACGGGAGCTTCGTGTGGACGATCCGCAGAGGCCAGACAGTTGGGTGGCTGCGACGTGATGATCAGAGCCCTCCGACGGTGATCAGATTACGGTGATCGACTACCCGCAAAAGGTGATGTGTTCTGAACACAGTACTGTAAAACGTTTACTGATTCAAATTTGAATTTCAAATTTAAATGCATGCTGTTGTATCGTATTTAGATCATAGTGTAGGGTTAATTAGTATTAATTAATGAGATTAATTAATAATTCCACTGTAAAATAGTAATTTTGAAAAAGTTTTAAAATTACCATTTTGCCCCTGCACTAAATTTTCGCTTCAATTGGTATCAGAGCAGGTTCTAGAATATGATATACATATGCATGCGTAGATTAAGGTGTAATCTATAAGTTTAAATTTGAAATTCAAAATTCGAAATTCGAAATTCAAAAAGATTTGAAATTTGAAATTTGTTAGAAGTTTCAAATTTGAAATTCAAAATTCAAAATTTGAAATTTGGTTAAAATCTCAAATTTGAATTTGAAATTTGAAATTTGAAATTTGAAATTCGAAATTTGAAATTTGAAATTCAAAATTCAAAATTTGAAATTTGAAATTTGGTTGAAATCTCAAATTTGAAATTTGAAATTTGAAATTTGAAATTCAAAATTCAAAATTTAAAATTCAAAGATTGAAAATTCAAAATTTGAAATTTGGTTGAAATCTCAAATTTGAAATTTAAAATTTGAAATTTGAAATTTAAAATTTAAAATTCAAAATTTAAATTTTGAAATTTGTATATTTAGATATACTTGATCCAAGTAGCAAGTAATCTAATTGGGTTGGTTGCCATGGCCGTCCGGTCATAGGAGAAAAGTAGGGTTTAAAGGCCCTCTCTTCCCATTCGATGGGGTCTCCTATGGTGGTAGGGGTGCCGATGTAATTATATCCCATGCCGATGAAGCAGCGAAAGGACTTAATTAAGAAATTTATCATGAATATGTTAGATTAGATCTAAAAGAAAATTTATGATTTATTTTGAGTTATTTTCTGTTATGAAATGAGCAATAGAATTGCTGTTTATGAAATGTGCTGACCCGTTTGTGAAATGAGTTAACACATTTGGTGAACAGAAAATAAAATCTTTCAAATTTGAAAATTGTTTTCGAAATGCCAAACCCTGACCCATCAGCCCAAGTACTTAATTAAAGGAATTAAGTGTTGTCTAGTAGGTCTAGAATTGTGAATTAAGACCTAAGACAATTGCATAAACTTTTGGGTCAATGGGTTAGATGAATTAGGTCCATAATTGGGTTAGACCTAAGGTTAGTTTAAAAAATGGACGAATTGGAGTAATTGGTCAAATCTAATCAAAAGTTGAATTAGATTAGGTCAAGGATACTCTAGACTCAACTTCAATAGTTGTAGTTGAATGGGTCCATGTCTTTAACTAGACCAAGATGGACTTAATTCATGGCTACGCGGTGGAGCTCTATTTACTAAGTTGATCAAAATTAAAACTAATGAACCGGTTGGTGTCTAAGGTAAGTTCGGCAGTTTTGACCAGTGGTTCTTAAGCGGGAGCTACTCGCATTGATTCGATCATTGACGAGTTAATGACAAATCCCCACCACTGATCTCACTTATCTGGCCAATCTGGTAAGTTAGATTTTGATTAGATCACTTGGTGATTAGAGCTCACCCATGTCATTAGGTAAATCAGTAAGACTGATTTAGGTGCTCCTAATGCCAGCTTTAATTAAATCCTTTTTAATCTGACTTGGTGAAGTCAGTGGGAGGATTGAAATTGGCTGGATGATTTCTTCTCTACTATTCTTTAATAAAATCTTCAAAATTATTAGGTCCCTAAAATGATTAAGTTATAATGATAACTAAGTCATAGCCTCCCATTAAGTGAATGATAATGAGTCCATTAGTTTAATGATCATTGGAGGCCCAAAGGCCTGGTGCTCATTGGCCAATAGAATTATTATTCATAATATGATAATTTGATTGAGTCTTTCTGATGGTGGTTAGGTTGGCCGGCCAAAGTCGGGCCTGATCATTTATTGGTCCGATTCACTAAATTAAGTCATGTTAATGGTTGGATCTAACCAGATCTTTTCAGTGGAGGCCAAAGCCTACTGATTAGGTTCTGGGGCAAAATCAATTACTAGAAGTTGTTTAGAGAAACAACTGGTTAAGAACCTACCCATAGATGCACATGGGTTGACCAACCAAAGTTGGGCTCGTGTGTAGTCTGTGTGGATTCTAGTACCCATTAAGGAATTAAAGTAATTCCTCGAATTGGAGGATGAGGCTACCAGTTCGTAAAAATATTGGGAAAAACTTTAGACTAAAGTCCAAGTCTTTAGTATTAATTTATGTACTAATAGAGGTCTCGTTTTCCTTTAAGCAGCTATGGCCACTACCCTGTAGCTCCGGTCATTATTAGATAATGACAAGCTCATAGGACCCAATTTCGATAGCTGGTATCGAAAATTGAAAATCGTCCTTGAGCATGAGCGGATCCTTTATGTAGTAACGGATCCAGCACCTGAGGAGCCAGCTTCGAACGCTAGTAAGGCGATCCGAGATACTTACTTGAAGTGGCTCAATGACCGCACCACCGTTCGATGTATTATGCTGGCAGCAATGAATGACGAGTTCAGCCGAAGGTTTGAGAACGCCCAGCCACAGGAGATGCTTCAAATATTGAACGACTCCTTTGGCACGCCTGACGATGTTGAAAGGCACAAAACTAGTTGTGCTATTTTCAATGCTCGGATGAGGGATGGGGCCTCAGTCACTGATCATGTACTGTATATGATCGAGATGATTGAGTGCCTAAGCAAATTGGGCTTTCCTCTGCACGAGCAGCTCGGTAAGGATGCGATCCTTAATTCCTTGTCCAAGTCCTTCCTCCCATTTCTTACTCATTTTCGAATGACAAAGCCTGCAGTAAACTACCATGGATTGTTGGGGTTGCTGCAGAACTTTGAGAAGGATCACCAACTCCATAAGGAGTCGGTGAATGTAGTGGGAGGGTCTTCTTCTCGTCGTCAACCCTTTAGGAAGGGGAAGAAGAACAAGAAGAAGAAAAATAAGAAGGTGCAATCTCATGCTGGGACAGTAGCACGGAGTCAGACCAAGAAGTGCAAGCATGACCAGAGCCAGGCGGAGTGCTTCTTTTGCAAGAAGCACGGGCATTAGAAGAGGAACTGTCCTCAATACATTGCCTCCCTGGACCCGAACAGGCCAAAGAAGAAGCAAGGTAATTATATGATAACTCCTTGCAACTTTTCGATTTGTGATACTACTGCCTGGGTATTGGATACCGGAAGCCCTTATCATATTTGTAATTCGATGCAGGGTCTGCAGGTCAGTAGGAGATTTGATGAAGGCGAGAGGTTCCTGAATGTTGGAGATGGAAGCAAAGTTCCAGTTCTAGCTTTAGGAATCATGAATCTTGTAATCAATTCTCGTAATGTAATTCTGAGTGAATGTCACTATTGTCCAAGTTTTTTATTAAATATTATTTCTGTAAGCCTTTTGGCCATGTACGGTTATGATTTTTTAATAAAAAGAAATATTTGCAATATCATTTTGAATGGTGTTACAATATTTGTTGGATAATTAAATAATAGAATTTACTTACTATCACAGCCTGTTAATGTGGTTCAAAAATTCGGTAAACGCTCTAGAATAGATAATGTGTCAGAAGTCTACCTTTGGCACTGTAGGCTAGGTCATATCAATAAGAACAGGATAAACAGGTTGGCTCAAGAAGGAATTCTTGAAGTTAGTGATTGTGAATCACTTCCAACCTGTGAGTCCTGTCTTCTTGGAAAGATGACCAAGTCACCTTTTACTGGAAAAGGTGAGCGGGCCAGTGAACTCTTAGGTCTGGTACATTCTGATGTATGTGGACCTATGAGCTCAAGTGCAAGAGGTGGATTTTTCTACTTCATAACCTTCACAGACGACCTATCTAGGTGTGGGTATGTCTATTTAATGAAGCATAAGTCGGAATCATTTGAAATGTTCAAACTATTCCGAAATGAGGTAGAAAAACAAACTGGGAAGTGTATTAAAACTCTTCGATCTGATCGAGGAGGTGAATACCTTTCCAATGAGTTTCTGACATATCTAGGGGAGAATGGGATTTTCTCTCAGTGGACTCCTCCTGGAACACCACAGCATAATGGTGTGTCTGAAAGGAGGAATCGGACCCTGTTAGACATGGTTCGATCCATGATGGGGTTTGCTGGTTTGCCAATCTCCCTCTGGGGATATGCGCTCGAATCGGCTTGTTACCTTCTAAATAGAGTTCCGAGTAAGTCTGTAGCCAAAACGCCATATGAGATATGGATAGGACGTAAGCCAGTACTCTCGCACCTTAGGGTTTGGGGGTGTCCGGCTTATGTTAAACGTTTAATTACAGACAAGCTTGGACCTAGGTCTGACAAGTGTAATTTTATAGGGTACCCAAAAGAGACCAAAGGGTATTATTTCTACCTTGCTGATGAGCAAAAGGTGTTTGTCAGTCTTAAGGCAATCTTTTTAGAAAAGGAGTTCCTTAGTGAAGGAACTGTTGCCTCTAAAGTCGAACTTGACGAAGTTCGACAGGTGGAAAAACCGACACATGTTACTGAACCTGAACCGGATTTGATTAGATCAGATCCGGAGCCCATTGATTATGCACCCTTAAGGCGGTCTGGTAGAGTACCACATCAACCAGACAGATACTATGGTTTCTTGATCCGGGATGGTGATCCTATCGAACTTGATGAAAACGATGAGGATCCGATCACCTACATGGATGCAATGCAGAGACCTGACTCTGAGAAATGGCTAGAGGCCATGAAATCCGAAATGGAGTCCATGAAGGTCAACGATGTGTGGACATTGGTTGACCCACCCGAAGGAGTAAAACCCATAGGGTGTAAGTGGGTCTTCAAAAGGAAGAGGGGCGCAGACGGAAAGGTGGAGACCTATAAAGCCCGTCTGGTTGCCAAGGGATATCGTCAACGTTATGGTATAGACTATGACGAGATATTTTCTCCTGTGGCAATGCTCAAATCCATTCGGATTATGCTTGCGATAGCTGTCCATCTGGACTATGAAATCTGACAGATGGATGTGAAGACAGCTTTTCTAAACGGAGAGCTGGACGAAGTGGTGTATATGATACAACCTGAAGGGTTCACATCCACAGATGAGTCTAAGGTGTGCAAGCTACAGAGGTCCATTTATGGACTTAAGCAGGCTTCTCGGAGTTGGAACATACGTTTTGATAGGACGATCAAAACGTATGGCTTCGTTAAGAATGGAGAAGAACCCTGCATTTATAAGTGGGCTAATGGTCCAGCAGTAGTATTTCTTGTATTGTATGTGGATGACATTCTATTAATCGGAAATGATGTCCCTGCATTACAGGGAATAAAGATTTGGCTATCGTCACAGTTCTCCATGAAGGATTTGGGAGAAGCTTCCTACATCCTAGGGATGAGGATCTATAGGGATAGATCCAAAAAGTTGCTTGGCTTATCCCAGTCCACGTACATTGATACTATGCTGAAAAGGTTCAGCATGGAAAATTCCAAGAAAGGCTATCTACCGATAGGCCATGGAATTTCTCTCTCGAAGAGGGATTGTCCGACAACACCTCAAGAGAGAGAGCGTATGGGTAGGATTCCATATGCTTCGGCAGTGGGATCTATCATGTACGCCATGACATGTACACGACCAGATGTGGCATACTCACTAGGGGTAGTGAGTAGATACCAATCTGATCCAGGAGAGAATCACTGGAAGGTTGTTAAAACCATCCTGAAATATTTGAGAAATACTAAGGACCAGTGGCTTATATATGGAGAATCGGACTTGAGACTTATAGGGTTTACAGACTCTAGTTTCCAGTCTGATCGAGATGATAGCAAGAGTGTGTTAGGATTTATTTTTACCCTTAATGGTGGGGCTGTCTGCTGGAAGAGTTTCAAGCAGCACACTGTGGCTGATTCAGTATGCGAGACGGAGTATATTGCTGCATCAGATGCTGCTAAAGAAGCGGTGTGGCTGAGAAAATTCATCACCGAGCTCGGAGTAGCACCCTCCCTTGTTGGTGCAGTTCTGCTCTACTGCGACAGCTCTGGAGCCATTGCTCAGGCGAAGGAACCAAAGGCACACCAGCGGACGAAGCATATTCTGCGCCGCTACCATCTCATCCGGGAGATCGTGGATCGAGGTGACGTCGACCTTCAGAAGATCGACGGGAAGGAGAACCTGGCCGACCCATTCACTAAAGCCATTGCGGTGAAGGAGTTCAACGACTACAAGTCGAAGATGGGTATTAGATACAGCACCGATAGGCTTTAGGCCAAGTGGGAGATTGTTGGGAATAGTGTCCCAAAGCCAATCGTCAGCCTGTTGACGGTTGTGCTCCTTTTGTATTAGTACATGAATTATAAATAAATAAAAGTTATTTTGGTATTTTTTCATCACAAATGTTTCATCTTCTAATGAACTCCTGTGTTGTGATGAAGTCCTTAGGACTATTTAGACTCGACAAAGGAGGATTTGTCGTTTAGTCCTTAAACATGTTCGCGACCAAATGATACATTGTTACCAAGGATGACAATATTTATCGAGCATAGGTCGTTGTGTGCCATATGGGTTGGTTGTCCTCATAACCAAAGAGTGTGGAGACACTGGTATGGCATACAGGTGAGATGTAATGGTACATCTGCACTGAACGTGACCAACTCCGGAGCTATTTCTACTGTCAAGATTTGCTCCGATGGGATATGGGTATAAATGTCCCTCCGACCTGAGACCGCCACGGTGACTTGCAAGCAACTCACTGCACTTAGGCACTGGACTACCTGAATTTCTAATTCAGTGACGGAAGGTTGCTGGGTGTAGTCAAGTACTTGACTTGTCGGTGCGTGTGTCAAGATGGGATTGACCACTCCAGTTTAGGAGCTGTGTACAGTCGTGTTTCAATTTAGCAAAACCTTGGCCAGGGTAGTCCTAGTAAGGAGTCACAGGACTAATTGAGTTGAGCACGATTCGGATGATATCATCAGGGTTGACAGTTTAACCCTGAGTCATCCTAAACACAGGGGTCAAAAGGGATGAATTATACGGTAACCATATTCACGTAGGTTCTGAATGTTGCGATTGCGATTATTCGACCTATCCGATCGTCGGGTACCATTGCTAGATGGTCACTTCGATTAGTACAGAAATTGGTTCCTGTGCTACCGGCTTAGGTTCGAACCTGCGGGGTCACACACATTAGAGGTTCCTTTCTGATCTGATGGCTGATTATGAGTCTTATCTATCTGGAACTCTATGATTGAGAATTAGGATTCTCTAATCATGAGTTCCACACATTTTGGGTACCGGGGTCAAAATTTTGAATTTCGAATTTTGAATTTGAAATTTGAACTCTTTGATCAGGGTTTCATATCGATGGTCTCTGATGCCTGATTGCCCATCGGATTTGGACTCAACATTTATGAGAGGTTTAATTAGTAATTTAATCACTAATTAACTCAATTTGATTGAGTAATTATTTTTGGATCAAGTCCAATTGAATTGGATTCAGTTTGGATTGACCCGATTAGGTTAAATGTTGACCTAATCGCTAAGGTGGTTTAGTCCCTGATTTGATCAGGGGTTAGGTTTAGTTAATTCCTGATTTGATTAGGATTTTATTAAGCCTAATTAAGCCTAATTATGTTGGGTTTAATTTGGTCTAATTGTGCTCAACCTATTTTAAACTAGGTTGGCTCAATTTGAATCAAACCACCTTGTTTTAAATTCCCTGCGTCACCCAACTTCCTTGCACCCATTTGAATTCACGAGAAGAAACTTCTCGTGAAATTTTTCTCACACAAAACCCTTCCCCACGTCCTCATTTGTGCGCCATATGGATGGATAAAATAATTAGTTAGCCATTCAAATTCAAAGCATGTTTGAATTTGAATGGATAACTTATCACTTGCCCTTTCATCCTTATCCATTTTATGCACCACATTACTTACATGAGAAAAGGTTTCTCATGAAACTTTTTCCACACACAAAGAGCCACATCCCTTCTCTTCTCATGCCCAAAAGGATAGGGATAAGTTGGTTTTCGTTTGAATTCAAATTTGATTTGAATTCAAATGTGTAACCTCTTGTCTTTATCCTCTCACGCGGATAAGACACGTTCGACGTTGTTTTAAAAAGAGGAGAAAGGTGGGACGTGTGTAGAAAAATTAGGAGAGAAACTTTGGGGCGTGAGGAAGGCTTCTGCGCAAGGTGAAGGTCCAAAACTTTCCGAGAGAAAAAGAAAGAAAAGAGAGAAAATTGGGCGCAGGGTTTTTGGTGTGTACCCTAGGGTTTCTACCTAGGGTTCGGGAAGTGAGATTGGTGTGCCACGAGTGTCGTGAGTCCACCAAATTTCAGAGAGAGATCCATCAGCCTCTCAAGTAACTGTGCAGATGATCCAGAGCATCCAAGAAGTCGACACATATCGATCGAAGGAGTTCGATCAACATCTGCCATCAAAAGGGTGAAATCACGAACTAGCATTCGTGAGGAGCTGATCAGACGGGAGCTTCGTGTGGACGATCCGCAGAGGCCAGACAGTTGGGTGGCTGCGACGTGATGATCAGAGCCCTCCGATGGTGATCAGATTGTGGTGATCGACTACCCGCAAAAGGTGATGTGTTCTGAACACAGTACTGTAAAACGTTTACTGATTCAAATTTGAATTTCAAATTTAAATGCATGCTGTTGTATCATATTTAGATCCTAGTGTAGGGTTAATTAGTATTA
This sequence comes from Elaeis guineensis, assembly GCF_000442705.2. Taxonomy (NCBI): domain Eukaryota; kingdom Viridiplantae; phylum Streptophyta; class Magnoliopsida; order Arecales; family Arecaceae; genus Elaeis; species Elaeis guineensis. The sequence continues at coordinate 74,564,499 of NC_025997.2, forward strand.
ATTAATGAGATTAATTAATAATTCCACTGTAAAATAGTAATTTTGAAAAAGTTTTAAAATTACCATTTTGCCCCTGCACTAAATTTTCGCTTCATTACGAAGTTGATGAGGATGTATCATCAGACCATGTAGTGTGTACTAGTGAACATAATATTCTGAAAACTGTATATTAATTTGTTTGGAGATGTATATTGGGTTGCTAAATGATTAATTTACTAAATATATATTACTTGGCCGTATACTGTGTATTGATGAATTCTATATTTTAGAAATTATGTATCAATTTATTTGGAGGTACGTATGATGATTTGCTTGATAATTAATTTGTTTAATATGTTATATGGTCATGTAGTATATACCAGTAAACATTATATGTTGAAAATGAGGAAAAAAGAGAATGACATATTTTTTTAGTTACAAGCTGTTGACTCTGTTAGTAGAAAAAGTCTTTGACTTTCAAATTTATTTTTTAAGATTTGTGTTAAGAAAAATATGGTAAACTATGAAACCTACCTCATACATTATTCTATAGTGCCCGCCCCATAAGATTTTTATTCCTAACCATCGAAGCTACGATTGTAGAACCGACCTTTCTAGTTCAAGTACAAACTAGAGAGTGTTTGGACCCATCTAGAAAACTACTTGGTCCCTACTCACCTAGCAATGATCATTATATATAGATTTCATTACTTAGTTATATCAAACTAATATAGAGTACTTGGAGTATCGAGCATTTGCTTAGATGGTATCACTTGTTGCCACTTATGCAAGAGGTCAAGGTTTCGGTTTTGGTTGGTATTAGCCTTCAAGGGATGAAGTGGGGGCATTGGGTAGGTGAGGATTTGCCCAATCTAATATTGAGGAAAAAAAGGAGCGCTCATAAATGAATTATGGTATAAAATAAAAAGAAGGTGAGTAGGACCAACATGTTGTTGTTGGACCACTACGAGCTTGCTTGGATGATATCACTCATTCCTTGCCTGTTAGGAAAAGGGGTGGTGGTTTAATTCCTATTGGCACTCCCTTGATAGGATGGATGTTGGGTGGAAGGTGAGGATTAACCCTCCTATTTTCAAAAACAAGAAAAATGAAGAAGAAAAGCAGTTGATAAATGAATGATTGAAGAAAAGGCAAAGATGACTTGGTAGGCGATATATTGATAACAAAATGCTGCAACAGACCTTGTGCATAGTGCTAGTTTTTTGAGAAAGCATACTAGTTATGCGTAGAGTAGGTTGTTTAGAATCTTAGTTATTTATCCAATGTAAACTCCTTGGTTCTTGACATTCTAGAGGATAACCTATCCTTGGGCTCCAAATTTGGGTTAGGATAATAGAGTTGGTTATTCCACTTAAGGCTTTGAAGATTGGGTCAGGTTGAGGGCAACCTTATATGTTCCAACCCTAATCAAACCCAAATTGGATTTTTTTGGGATTTATCTAATCCAACTTGGCCTAACCATAATTTTAGGCCTATTTGGACATTGGAAGATCTTATATGTGTTATAAGATCTTCCCTTTGAGCTTTTTTTTTTTTAAAATTATGGTGGCAATGATTGCTTAAAGAGAAGGATGATTGACCGACATAAGTAATATTGAAAAATATAAGCGATTTCATGTATGTATTTCGAAATTTTTTCGAATAAAATACAGCGAAAGATAATTAGATTAATTATATTAATCTAATATGCATATAATCTAATCATCAAATCAACCTACTCTAAGATCTATGACATGATATGTTGCATATAAAATTTAAAATAATCACATGATAAAATCTGTATGCATGGATGTAAGTAGTAGATCACATCTACTTCTAATCTGAGTTTAGAACTCAATACCTCAGCACGAGTCGATGATCGCCGCTATTGAGAAACATGGTAAAGATGATCCTTGCTGGTTGCTTGTAGCCGCACATATGTCCGATCTCTATAAAAAATCAATTCGAAGCTCCGATTTGATCGGTCTTCTTGGGAGTGCTAGCTCGCACGAAGACCTTCTTGGCTGATCTAGATTTCTTCTTCAAATCTCTGAAACCATTTCAAAAGTTGAAGATGAACTTCTGGAGGAGATGAAGAGGTGGAAGAAAGATGGAGAAAAAACTATTTTCTCTCTCATTTTTCTCTCTTCCAAAATCTTGAGGTAGAAACTCTAGAAGATTAGATTTTGCACATACCCCAGAGAGAGGACTCTCCTCCTCTTTTTCACGTCAAGAACCATGCCCTAAAGCCCCTTAATGTGGAGAACTTCTCTGATATCTTACACGCACAAAAGTGAGAAATAGATCCTTTTTAATTGGCATGTGATAGGGTTGGATGAAGAGTCCTAAGGATCTTGGACTCTTCAAGGTATGTCGCCCTTCTACAAATTCCACGCCCCCAAAAAAATGGGACAACCCTTGTTTTATTTTTCCATGTGAAATTAGATCCTAATCTAATTTCTCACAATAAAAATCCTCTTCAAAGTAGAATATTTTCTTGATAAGTTGGCATGTGGAGTGATTTGGATAAGAACAGATTTTCTTGATAAGGAATATTTTGAAATCTAATTTCAAAATCTTTCTTTTATCAAAATCAAATCAGATTTGGATGTGAGAAAGGGAGGGAGAGGATCTCTTTGGCATGAAAAAATCTAATGCAAAAGTCTCTTGAGCATGGAGAAAGTTGGCATCAAAGTGGGAGGCGCATGGGGAGGAAGAGTCCAATCTTATATGGACTCTAAGTTTCCTTATTTGAATCCAAATCAAATCACATCTGATTTAGTCCAAATAAAATATATAAAATTTAATCTAATTAGATTCATAAATCTTTAATCAAATATCAATTAAATTAAAAATTGATTGAACCAAAGTCTTAATCAAATCAGGGATATTTTTTCCTTAGCGATTAGGTCATCTCATAATCTAATCGGATCAAACTTAAATGAATTTAATTCAATTAAATTTTATTTAATCCTTTTTGCTCAATCAAATTAAGCTAATCAGTAATTTAATTGCTAATTAATCATTCATTAATTCACTAACACTAGGTGAATAAATTTACTGTAATTTTTACACAAGGTTAACCATCAATCGAATTGATGATTAAGTCCTTGAACGATTTTCAATCGTTGATTAGCTATATGATCAGTTAGAAACTTCTTTTGAGTGTGACTCTATAGATTCAAACCTAAATCGATAGCACAAAAATAAATTTTTGAACTAATCGATGTAATCATCTAGCAATGGTGACCCGACGTCAGGATAGGTCGAATGATGGTGAAGCAACATTCAAGAACCTATTGGCGTATGGTTACCATATAATTCATCCCTTTGATCCTAATGCTCTAGGATGATCTAAGATTTAACTGTCAATCCTAGATAAGTTATCCATATTATATTTCAATCTTTCAAATCCATCATATGAATTATTTGAGCTCAGATTTTACTAAATTGAAATATATTGATACATTAACTCTTACTAATTCGGAGGGATCAATCCCATCTTGATTCACGTATCGACTTGACTACACCCAAAAATCTTTTGTCATTGAATTAGAAACTCAGTTAGTCCAGCATCAAAATACAGTGAGTTGCTTGCAAGTCACCATGGTGATCTCAGGTCAGAGGGACACTTATACCTATATCCTTCGCGAGCACCCTTGACAGCAAAGTTCTTTGTAGTTGATCACGTTCAGTGACGATGTACTCCTACATCTCACCTGCATGCCATACCAGTATCTCCACACTATTTGATTACGAGAATAACCAATGCATATGGCACACAACGACCTACACTTGATATCGCTATCATCCTAGTAATAGCGTATTGTTTGGTCGCAAACCAATTTAAGGACTATACGATAAATCTTCCTTTATTGATAAAAGTAGTTCTAAGGACTTCATCACAACATAGGAGTTCATTAGAAGATGTAATCTTGTGATGAAAAAGATAAAAAATTTTTATTATTCATCAATTCATATACATTTATAATTAGCACAATCATCAAATGATTGGCTTTAGGACATATTTTTCAATAACTCCCACCTGGACTAAAGCCAATCAGTATAGTATCATATACCCATCTTCAATTTATCATCTCAAAACTCCTAGATACCGAGGCTTTAGTAAATGGGTTGGTTACGTTCTCTTTTTCGTTGATCTTCTAAAGTTTGACGTCATCTCAACAGTTTTTTCGAATAAGGTGGTAGCGATGTAAAATGCTTAGTGAGCTAATGGGACTTCGGCTCTTTGGCATGAGCTATGGCTCCGGTGCTGTACAATACAGCAGAACCATTATAGGAGGGTGCCACTCCTAGCTTGCCAATGAACCTCTACAATCACATAGCTTCCTTGCAAGCATCGTATGTTGTAATGCATTCAGCCTCGTAAATTTAATTGGCTATATTGTTCTACTTAAAAGTTTTCCAGCAGATTACTCCATTATTTAGGATAAAGATGTATTCTGATATATTCTTACTATTATTATATCTAACTAAAAATTAGAGTCATACTCTACAAGTTTTTAAGTCAGATTCTCCGTAAGCGAATCACTGATCCTTAGTATTTCTAAAATACTTAAGGATGACCTATCAGTGATTCTCATCTGCATCTTACAGGTATCTACTTACTATCCTAATGAGTATACCTTATCCTGTCTCATACATGGTGTACATAATAGAATAAATTTTACTCATAAACACTCTATATACATAGATTAAGATAATTAAAGCAGCTTCTTAGATCTATCTCTATAGATCTTCAATCCTAGGATGAGGGATGCTTTTCTCAAGTCTTTTATAGAGAACAATAATAACAGCAGAACCATTTATTCCCTGTAATGTAAGAAATGCCATTTTCGATTAAGAAAATTTTATTCACATACTAAACAAAAAATATACTCATAAAATTATTAATCCATTTGTATTTGTATGGTTCTTCTTCGTTCTCAATAAAGCCATGCATTTTTATCACTTATCAAAATGCATGTTCCAACTTCAAAATATTTAGCATTACTACAGGAAAAAAATATTTCATTATAGTCAATACCATAACGTTGACAATATCCTTAGGCAACCAGATGGGCTTTATAAGTCTCCACCTTCTCGTCTGTGCCACTCTAATCCTATTGAAGCTCCACTTACTCCCTATGAGCTTTATCCATTCGAGTGGATTAACGAGTATCCATACACTGTTGACTTTCATGGACTCAATTTCGGACTCTATGGCTCCAAGCTACTAATTGGAGTCTGACCTCTGCATGGCATCCATGTAGGTGATCAAATTCTTGTTGTTCTCATCGAGTTCAACAGGATCACATCTCGAAATTGAAAACCGACGTATCTATCCAATGGATGCGGTACTCTATTGGATCTTTTTAATGGTGCCTCTACAATGGGTTCTGGGTTTGATCTAATCAAATCCGATTCTATGAATTCATTAGATTGTGTCGGTTCTTTTACCTGTCGAACTTTATAAGTTTCACATTGGAGGTATCAGTTTCTTCATCAAGGTACTCTTTTTTCAAAAAAGAATGCCAAACAACTTTAGTTCTTTAGCATGGTAGAAGTTATATCCCCTAAATTTTTTAAGATTATCTTATAAAATAATACATATAGGATCGAGATCCAAGCTAATCGATTTGTAAATACTCAACATAAACTGAACACTCTCCCAAATCCTAAGGTAAGAAAGTATCAGCTTATACCTAGTCCATATCTCATATGGAGTCTCTGCGACTGATTAATTCAAAATTTAGTTGAGAACATAACAAGCAGTCTCAAGAGTATAATTCTAAAAGAAGACCGACAAATTTATAAACCCCATCATAGATTGAACTATGTCTAACAAAGTCGATACCAATAAGAGAGAATCCTATTCTCTTCTAGATATATCAAAAACCTCATCAAAAAGGCATTCTCTTCTTTGGACTGACTAAAGAGTTTTAGTGCTCTTCCTAATTTATTTCTCTATCTTATTAAAAAATTATTTAAATATTTTAAATAATCTAAATTTATGATAAATATATTCGTAGATTCAATACATCAGTATGTATCAGATTCAGAACATCATTGGCTCGTTCATCTTTTCTAATAAAAGATGATTTTATCATCTTACAAAAGAGATAGGATTAACAATTTGATAATGATTTACAATCATTGACTTCAAGAATTATCTCCTGTTGATCTTATTTTTATTTATATGATCGAGCCTAAATTACCAAAGGTAGGCTTCCATGATATTATCTACTCTAAGATTTGTTTGGTATATAAAATACACTAACAGGCTGTATAAATATCATTTCTTAATTATCCACCATAATTTTGATATCATCTATAATGATATCACAAAAATCATTAGACAATAGTGACAATCACTAAAACGATATTGTTAGAATTGAAAATAAGCTCGACGATTCTTAAAATCAAGATTACAACCTGACTTCTATCTCTAATGTTCAGAAATCTCTTGCTGTTTCTAATATTTCTACTAACCTGAAGTCATTGCAATAATTTGTATGGACTTCTGATATCCAATACCCAGATAGTAGTATCATAAATAGAGAAATCACAAGGTGTTATCATATAAGTACCTTATTCAGCAATTATTTGCTGATTTCTCTTCTTTAGCCTATTCAGATCAAGGAACTCTATCAAACTAGGTTAACCTTAGACTCTTTTGTCAGTTCGAACTCTTCAGCCTAAGCACGACTCTTTGTACCTTCTTTTTCTTTCTCAAAAGATTGTTGTCCTACTGAAGATAAATCTTCAGAGGTGCAAAAAGAACTCCTTCAATATTTGAAGAATTTTCTCCCACTGAGCATTAACGAAATTATAACTAAATTCATATTTTTTGCTATTCTCAATAACACTACATGGTGATATGATCATTTGACTACTTTTGATAAGTACCTTTGATTGCATCATATGTGTTGGATGGAGAAACTTCAGATGCTGGATCCATAATCATATTTAGGATCCATTTGTATTCTAAAACTATTTGCAACTTTCGATACCACTATCGAAGTTGGGTCCTATAAATTAGTCACTATTAAACAGTGAACGGAGCAACAGATATCTAGCCATAACTGAAAGAAAAATATAAGACCTCTATATTTATGAATTGATTAAGCTTAAAGACTTGGATTTTAGTCTAAAGGTTCTTCCACTATTTTATACAAATTGGTAGCCTTTACCTTTAATTCAAAAAATTACTTTAATCCCTTAGTGAGTACCAGAATCCACACAGACTGCATACAAGCCCAAGGATGGCTCAATCAACCCATATGCATCTATGGGTAGGTTCTCAATCAATTATTTCTCTAAATAATTTTTAGTAGTTAATTTAGCCTCAAATTTTATTTCAGTAGGCGATAGGCCTCCACTGAAAGTTTTGATTAGGTCAAACTATTAACATGAACCTATTCAGTGATTCTAACTAATGAATGATCAGGTCTGAGGATGGCTTGATCAATCCAACCATCATCAGATAGTATAACAGAGTCATCATATGATGAATGATAATTTTATTATTCAGAAAGAACACCAGATGGATGGTGCCTGCAATGTCAATCAGAAATAATGGATCTATTACCATTCACCTTAATGGGAGGCTATGATCCAGTTATCACCATAACTAGCTCATTTTAGGGACTTAATAATTTAGAGAATTTAATCAATTTAGAGAAGAGAGAAGAAAAGATCAATCAATAGACCATAATCCTCTTACTTTAGACACTAATTGGTTAATTAGTTTCGATTTGACTAGCCTAATGATTCGAGTTCAACTACTAAGCCACAATCAAGGTCCATTTGGTCTAATCAAAGACATGGACTTAACCATCTACAACTATTGTATTGGTTCTAGAGAAATTTTGATTTAATTTAATTTAATATTTGGTTAGATTTAATCAATTTCTCTATATAGTTCATTAATTTTTTGATTCTAACCTTAGGTCTAACCCAATTAAGAGGACCTCATTTGAACAAACCTATACCCCTATGTTTTATGTGAATAATATTAGATCTTTAATTTATAATTCTAGATTTAATCGATTCTTCACTTAATTCTCAATTAAGTTTAGCATCAACATGGGTTTAGGTATAGGTTTGAAATAATTTTTATTTTTTATTTTAAAAATAATTTACAACAAATGTTATACAAAGATTTTTTATTCTGAAACTAGGTCGACTCAATCAATATTGAGCCAACTACACAAGGAGACTGGGTCAACTCAGTTCAAAACTAGGTCAGCTCAATAATTGTGCGAGCATATTTCAGATCTGAAAAATCTTGCATAATCCTAAAATAAAATCAATCATAGAATTTGAGGTTTGGTGCATGCATATGTGTTTCAAAACTTTATTTTTTAAATATCGCAGCAGAGAACAAGATTAAAACCCTTTTAATCTGAATTATGCATGTATGAAAACATAAAACCACATGGATCTATTTCATATACTGAAATTGATGTATACTAAAATTTAGATTGTGATCAAATAATATACCTGTTTCGTAATCTTTTTTTTTCAAATCTCAATCTGGAAGAGAAGAAGTTCTCTCTTAGCTGCACAAGTATCCGACCTCTACGAGTATCCACTCAGGATCAGTCTGGAACGGTCCTCTTTAATCTAAATTTTTTTCTCCAAAAATTCAGCCTGCTGAATCTGAACGAAGTCTGGATCGTGATCAACACTTGATCTCTTTCCTTGATCTTCTTCTTCTCCTCTTCTCTAGAGTTTCTCCTTGCTATGTGCTGCTACTAGATGCTAGAAACCAATAAAGAAGAGGCACCCAACAGTCTTGGGTGTGGAACACCTTGGGATGTGCATCCCAAGAGAAGGGGCGTGTAAAATGCCCAAGAGAGAAGAAAAAAGGGGAGGAAGAGAGGGCGTGGAGACCTTCTATGGGCATGGGAGCTACTGGTTTGGATATTCTAGAGACCTTAAGGGAGGTCCCTTTGAATAGGTATGAGGATTGAGTCCTATTCAATCTCATAATACAAATCCTACTTGCATTGAATTTCCTATTAACTTAAGTTATCCAACTTACTTTAGGAGACCGTGCCAACAATTGAAACCCTTGCATCCATAATTAGACACCCCAAAATACATCCAAAAGATGCCCCATAGGAGAACTAAAGGCCCTTTAATCAATGGACATACCCAACTTGATCAAATCAAAGTGGCACCCAAGAATAACTACCAAAAAAATTAATTAGGGACTTGTATCCTTAATTTATATAATCCATAACCTTAGACACCCAACAATTGGAGTCTCATGAATCTTATTTATGTAGGTTATTAGTAGATAGTTAAGTTAGAATTATCTTATCAAATAAGTAATCTCAATGGAAAGAAGAATTGGATCCAACCATGTGCTAGTATGGTTATCATGAACCCAATCAAATTTCTTTGAACCCAATTGACACTTCATAAGCTCAATTGCTTATTCTAGGCCTAATCCTTTTATTGTGTGATCCCATAGATTTAATTCTATCTGATAGTGAGACATACAATGATCTCTATCATCGTATCATTGAAACTCTTTTCAATAGATCAGAATAATTTCATTCTAACTCAGCAAGGATTGTCGATCCAGAACAATCCTAGTGAGCTCTCACAATCCATCAGTGACACCTAGCAGTATGTAGTGACAACCCTGTAGAATTGAAATGAACCTCTAGATGTAGGTAACATGTGATTCAGATCCTCTATCATGAGTCCTGACTAGATGGCAGGTCATGGATAAATCGTCAAACCTCATCATCAGTCATATGATAGATTCGATTAGCTCAAGTCTAGTTATGACTTCTATGAAAACTTTTTTCCATCAATTATACTGCTGTGGCCACAAACTCTTGGACTTAGCCTCTCAAATTTCATAGGACTACTCTTCTCTATCAAGATTGATAGATCCTATCTTGATATGTACCCTACTCCTACAGTGGATCAACTATCACCAACATCTACTATAAGGGCTCATTGAGACCCATGTTTATGTATCAGTCAAACTCTAGCAGTCTCATATGAGTAGCAGTACCATCTCAAGTCAAAAGATCAGTCATATAACTATAGCATCGAGACAATCACTGACGATCAAATAGAAATCCAAGTGATCTCTCGTATGGTCACACTCAGTACTAGTTGTTCTCTAACAACTACCCACACTTGTCATCTTGTGTCTCTACATAGTAGACTAGAGACTCATCTATCTCAAAAAAAATAATTTGTACGTCAGTCTATCTGGATCTATCACCGTCTTCATGATGATCCTATGACTGGGAGCTTTTAGGAATAAAATATATGTCTCTAATTCTCAACACCTTGAGAATATGTATCAAAACTAATTCCATAGATAATTCAAGGATACATTACACTTGAATGAAGAATAAATTTATCTTTTTTTATTGATCAAATCAATATATTAAGTATAAAATTATATCTTAGAGATATTATAATGTGTCAGTCATATTGACTTCTAGGACATACATCTAACAATCTTCCACTTGGACTAAAGCCAATTGGCCACAAATCTAAGTCCCATCTTCTCAAGGTGGACTTTCATTTTTGGTTGGCTTAACTGCTTAGTCAGTGGGTCTGTCACATTATCCATGGAGTCTACTTTTCATACTTCGATATATTTATTTTTGAGATAGTCGCGTGTGATATGATACTGCCGCTCGATGTGCTTTGATTTCTGATGAGACCTCGGCTCCTTAGCAAGTGCTATAGCTCCATTGTTGTCATAGTATAGTGGTATGGCATCCGATGTCATAACCCCAAGTTTCATGATGAACTTTTTAAACTAGAAGTTTTCCTTTGCAGCATTCGAAGTAGCGACATACTCAGCCTCCGTGGTCGAATCCGCTATGATGGATTACTTGAAACTTTTTCAGCTAACTGTACCACCATTGCAAACGAACACATATCCTGATATAGACTTTCTATCATCGGGATCAGATATGAAGTTTGAGTCAGTATACCCCTCAACTCCCAACTCAAAATCTCCTCCAAAGATAAAAAATAAATCCTTAGTCCTTCTTAAGTACTTAAGGATATTCTTCACAGCTATCCAGTACTCTTTGGCTGGATTTGACTAATACCTGCTCGTGACACTCATAGCAAGGATAATATCAGGTTGAGTACATAGCATGGCATACATGAAGCTCCTTATGGTCGAGGCGTAAGGAATTCTACTCATGCACTGAATCTCCTTAGATGTGGTTGGACACATCATCTTGAAAAGACTAATACCATGCGTAAGAGGTAAGAGACCTCTATTAGAGTTTTTCATGCTGAATCTCTTCAGTACCTTCTCTATGTACAGCTTCTATGACAGGCCAAGCATCCATTTAGATTTATCCCTATAGACCTTTATTCTGAGAATATAGGATGCTTCCTCTAGGTCTTTCATAGAGAATTTTTTGGACAACCATCTTTTGACTGTGGTTAGCATGAGAATATCATTTTCAATGAGTAGAATATCATTCACATACAATACGAGAAAGGTGATCGCACTCTCACTGATCCTTTTGTATACACAAGATTCTTCTTCATTTTTGATGAAATCAAATGATTTGATTGCCTCATCAAAATGATGGTTCCAACTTTGAGAAGCTTGCTTTAATCTATATATGGACCTTTACAGCTTGCAGACTGTGATCATTATCATCGGATGTGAAATTCTTAGGCTGCTCCATATAGATATCTTCCTCAATATATCCATTTAGGAAAGCAGTTTTCACATCCATCTGCTAGATTTTATAATTATAGTAAGCTGCAACAGTAAGCAGAGAACGGATGGATTTCAGTATGACTATGGATGAAAAAATTTTTTGATATCAATGCCCTCGCGCTGACTATAACCTTTAGCCACAACCTAGCTTTATAGGTCTCTACCTTATCATCGGCACCTATCTTCCTTTTGTAGATCATTTACACTCAATGGATATAATACCCTCAGGTGGATCCATTAAGGTCCAGACTTGCTTCGAGTGTATTGAGTCAATTTCTGACTTCATCGCATCTAATTATTTTTGGAAATCGATGTCAGACATCACCTCATCAAAGGTGGTAGGGTCATCACTATGATTTCTATCTCCCATAAGGAATATTTTCTTTATTTTCTTTGTGAGCATACCCATGTACCTTTCAAGAGATTGGAAGACCCTGCTAGATCTATAAGGTGGTGGAGGAACATCTACTATTGGCTCATGGACAATTGGTTCCTGAGGATCTATAGCTTTTGGCTCTTCAGAGACTTTCTCTTCGAGCTCTACTAACCTCCCACTGTCGCCATCCCGGATAAACTATTTTTCTAAGAATACGATATTTCGACTCACAATCATATTGTGGTCTTATAGAAAGTAGAAGTAGTATCTCATGGATTCTTTTGGATATCCTATAAAGTGAGCTATAATAGATCTATCCTCTAACTTATCCACCATCTGTCTCTTGACATAGGCCGGACATCCCCAAGTCTTGAGATAATCCAGACTCGGCTTCTTATCAAACCATATCTCATATGGTGTGGTAAGAACAGACTTTGATGGAATTCTATTCAACAGGTGAATTGTAGTTAACAAGGTATGTCCCCAAAGAAATAAGAATAGATCAGTGAAGCTCATCATAGATCGAACCATATCCAATAGGATCTTGTTCCTCCTTTCGGATACCCCATTGAGCTGAGGTGTTCCTGTTGGGTTCTGATGATGCAGCGAAATATAAATCTTAAAATTTTTTAACATGCATTCAGTAAATAAAAATAAAGTTTAACAATTAAACTCAACCATCAAGACTCAAAATCTTAGGAACTCCTTGATGATTACAATCAAATCACAAAAATATACAAATTAGGAGAAGACTAGAAGTCATATATCACTATGAAGATCATGAACTAGTGATTTTGAGATCTCCATGAGACTCCAAAGCAGAAGCCCTCCAACGGTGATCCACACAGAATTGATCAGGGCCCTTTCCAACTCGTCATGGTGCTGCAGCTTTCTTTTTAAGTGCGCTGTCGATAGTCCTCCGCAAGAACTTGATACACCATTACTTGTATGCCTTCATGACCTCCACTAAGACCACTCTAGGAACCCTTTCTCAAAGTATCAAACCACACTCTAATCAGATTTTATGTTCAGCACATGAGCAATCTGATTTTAGGACAAGTATCTCATACTTTCTTTTTTTCTTCCTCTCTTCCTTTCTATTTTTCTTCCTCTTTTTCTTTGTCTTTTTCAGACTTTTTTCCATCATTTTTATCCTCATTCTCATGCCTCATCTCAACAAAAATGGGATGATTAAACAAGGTTTAGTGCCCCCTTTAAATTGGAAATAAAGGGGCGCCATGTAATCTCCAAGGGATGCTTACTTTTGGCATCCCAACTCCTCCACACATTGAAATTAAATCACCATATTAAAATGGTGTGTGAGGAAGACTAGGAGCAGAAGGACTCTTCCTTCTAAGGTTTCAAAAAAATAAGCATGTAAGAATTAAGAGGTTTTAATAGAGGAATCAATGTTTGGTGCAGCAACATCCCAAGCGACGTCCCATTACTTCCCATTAAGGTTTAATTTTTATATAAAAGTTTTTGGGTGTGGAAGAGCCTTCAAGTAGAAGGACTCCTTCACTTCTGCACTAACATTATCCTAGAAGCCATCAGATGGTGCGTGGGGTGAAGAAAATGCATGGAATATTAAGGAAATTAAGAGTCCCAAGTGAAGTGGACTCTTCCACTTCAACGCCCAAAATAAAGGAGGCATCCAAAATAAATTGGTGTGGAGTTCCTTCCAAGAGAAGGACTCCTCCATATCTTCTATGCCCATATGTCCCTAGGCATCATTTGATGGTGCACAAATCAAAGGGATGCATACAAGATGTAAGGGAAATAAGAGGAGTAAAGGAGAAGGACTCCTCTCCTTAGACATCAAATTAAATGGGGCGTCCAAAATTAAATTGGGTGTGTGGCTTGACATGGAGAAGACTGGTTCCATGTGGAATACTTCTACAAAATTAAATAAAACCAACTAATAAATTAGATTGTTCAAACCTAATCACATTAGGTCAAGGCAACAAGACTGGGTTAGCACAAACACCTTTGCACTGAACCCAATTGAAAACTTGAGTTAATTCATATGCTAGCAATTTAATTAACTCATTAAATTTATAATAAATTTAAATTAATTAAACTAAGATCAAATCCCTATTGTGTGTGATCCATTGGGTTCTCTCAATGAAACCCTAATCCGATTGGATTAGGTCAGCTCAAGAGTCCTAATCAACGAAGACTCTTCCTAATTGATTTTAGAATTAAACTATTTTAATTCTGTCGAGTCCATAAATTAAGATTGATATCTAATAATATATCATGACTATCCAAAAGATTTAAAATTTGATGAAAATATCAAAATTATCCTTTCATGGCGAGTTACCGTGCAATTCAATCTTTCGATCACACAATATCCCGAAAAGGCTATGGATATAGAAAAATATCAAACCCAAATACCTAACCATATATATCTCAATCAAATGATGATAACTCGATTGATGAACCAGTAGAAATTATTTCTACTATTCATCCCTGCTCTGGCCAGAGACTTTCAGAGTTACCATCCTATGAGATCACATAAGATGTTCTCTCCTCTTACAGGAAGTGATCGATTTCTTGTTGACCACTCACAACCTCCATACATACTTTACCATACCCAAAATATCTCACACATATCTCAAAATGATATGCTAGGGAATAAATCAAATTAAGGGTCCATGCACATAAGGTACCATGGTGAACTCAGGTCAAAAGATCACATGCACCACTCCCACTGAAGAACCATCTGTCGATATACTGTAAGGCTCCATCAGATATTCTTTTGTGGATCAGTTTAGTAAACTCATTCTCTAATGAGCATCAATATCCTTGTATTAGTGTCACCACACAGGTGGTTGTGAGATCAACCATCCTTTTTGTCGAGCATACATAGGATGTACCAGTCTTATCGGAGTCATCGATCTCCGACTCGATGATCCAATGATTGAGAATATTTTAGATTGGGACTATCAAGATTTTAGATCTCACTGACATGATCTCATCATGATCCTAAAATCATTATCTTAATCTATAAGGTTTATCATAATCATATAAAAATGATGCAGCAAATGATAAAACATAATACCTCATATAAATAAAATAACTAATGTTATGCATATGAGCAGGAAGATAATAAAGAAATGTTACATCATATCTCAATGCGATTGGCTTGTAGGGATACTATTCTTTCAATTCCAAGAGGGGTCCACTGAGAGAGCCATTGTCCTTAAGATATCTTAAAAATTTCTGACTAGGGTATTCACCTCTTCGATCAGATCGAAGAACCTTAATGGGTTTGCCTGTCTATTTTTCTACTTCGTGCCTGAATTCTTTGAACTTTTCAAAGGCCTCAAACTTGTGTTTCATGAGATACACACACCCGTATCTAGATAGATCATCGATAAAGGTAATGAAGTAGGTATAACTACCCCTGACCTGCACATCAAATAGCCCACACACTCGGTGTGTATCAGAGTGAGTAACTCAGTGGCCCTCTCCCCATGTCCTATAAAGGATAACTTGGTTTTTTTTTTTTGAAGGTAGGATTCACAAGCTGGATACGACTTTGGGTTAAGAGAGCTAAGGATTTCATCCTTTTTTAGTCTGTTTATCCTATCCTCTCTAATATGGCCTAGTCTATGGTGCCATAAGTACTTCTTGTTAATTTCATCTCTGGATCTCTTTTAGCCTACGGCACTCACTATTTATTCGTTTAGGTTTACATTCGCATCAACATGTAAGTGATAAAGACTGTCAATTAAAAAACCTCATGCAACTAATTTATTTCATAAATAAATAGAACAAAAGTCTTTATTGAAATAAATTTTAAAACCTTCTTGTGCTAGTACAGACATAAAAATAAAATTTTGACTAGCTACAGAAACATAATAATAGTCCTTTAAGTCTATTATAACACCAAACGATCATCAAAGAGGATAAATGCCAACAGCCTCACAGTAACTTTTGCTCCATTGCCGATCCGAAGGATCATGTCACCTTTCCTCAACCTTCTACTTTCTATCAGACCCTATATTGAGGTGCATATATGAGCACTCGAGCCAGAGTCTAATACCCAACTAGAAGTAGAAGAAACTGTAAGGTTAGATTCAATTACGAGCATATCTTCAAAAGGTTTATCATCTTTTTTGGTCTTTAGGCTCTCTAGGTATTTTGGACAGTTTTTCCTCTAGTGGCCTTCAGCATGATAATGGAAACACTTTTCTTTTGCCTCAGCCGCCTTTGGACCATCCTTCTTCGGCTTGCTCTCTTTCTTCTGCTTCTTCGCAGATTTAACCTTCTTCTTTTTAGTAGATTTTTTTTTAGAAGAAGAAGTCCACTCCACAGCAAGAACAGTGTCCTTTGAACTCTTCAAGGTACCCTCTATAGTGACCAACATATTGACTAGTTTGAGAATAGTGCAGTCAAGTTTGTTCATATGAAAATTCACAATGAATTGACTATATGAACTGATAAGGGATTGAAGGATCAGATCCATCTGTAATTTCTTTTGCATATCTAGCTTGAGCTTTCCAAGCTCTTCAATATCCTTGATCACTGTCATATAGTGCTCATGGATAGATTGCCCCTCATGCATCTTCAGATTGAAGAGTCTCTTGGATACTTCGAAGTACGCAGTACGGCTCTTCTCACCATACAACTCTTGTAGGTGAGTGATCATAGTTCGGGCAGCGGGCATATGCTCATGCTGGCTTTGCAACTCTTTGACATGGATGCTAGCATGTAGCACTTGATCTGACTGTTTTCATCCGTCCACTTCTCAAAAGTAGCTCTTTGCTCAGTAGTAGGATGGTTTGGTAGCACTATGGGATCCTGATCGAGAACATGGCATAATTTTTTTGAGGTCAAGACAATCCTAAGGTTTCTGAGCCAGTCTTTGAAATTATTACCGATCAAACGATTGGTTTCAAAGATGTAGGCTAGAGGGTTTGAGGCTGACATGATGGTTTAACTGTGAAAGTAGAGATTCAAGATAGACTTTTGTACTTAATATTTGTATTTACTTCTAGAGACTTTAAGATGCAAACAATGACTCTCACTAATTTATCAAATTCTTCCACTCTCCGAAAAGGAAACAAAAATTCTAACGCGATAAAATATTTCTAGTGGATGCTGCGGTCCCACCGATGATATACACCTCTCCTAATAATTATTGGTAACATGCACACCGATGCATAGGTAATTTTTTACCCAGATACTTCTCTAAACATATTGCAGCGACTTGATCTCTAAGTCATGTGGGCTCACCTAACAGTTATTGCCCGCACTTCTTAATTAAGCCCAACCCACCGCTCACAAGCAGGTGCAAGGCCATTATTGGGTCCCTCACCTAACAGTTATTGGGCCCAACCCCATTCTTATCCTGGAGTAACTCTTTGCTAATAGAGTGGTTGCGTGTTCCAGATGTAACTGAACCACTGTAACCAATCAAAAATAATCAACGTCGGTAGCACGCCCACACATCTACAATAGTGGAAGACCTATGGACTTAATATTTATGGAGAGATTTAAGTTTAGATCTCATCTAATCAGTCATTGTATGACCGATCTAACTGGCATGGGCTAAACCAAACCGCTAAGCAACCTAATTTAAGACCTAATCTTCCAAATTGATCAGGTAAGTGAAGATCAGTGGAGGTTCCCCCGTTGCCTTCTTTAGACACCAATAAATTTGACCAGATCAACTAATAGAACTAATTAAATAATCACATCTCATTAACTTATCTTAGACACCAATAGATCGATTGATCAGAATTAGTCAGCTCAAGCGAATCGGGCTCAAACCAACTAGCCAAATTAGGTCCTTAGGTTAATCGATTCTACATATGGAATTCAATCGATTTGATCAACAATAATTGTATGATCATTAACTTAGTTGATTTAATCTTAATCAATACTTGACTCAATTTGACCAATTACTTAATCGAATTAGACCCATATGACTCAAATCAAAAAACTTAAATGCAATCTTATTATATGACCTAATTAATGGTTTTTCCATGATTAAAACTCTCATGCACAAATATAAATTTTAGATTCTAAAATCATATTTTAGATCTAAATTTTTTGCATAAAAATAAATTTTAAAATATAAAAATAATTTTCAAGTTTTAACACACAAACATGTATCACGTATATGCATGTAAAATCAGATCTAAATAAAATTTCAGATCTAAGCATGATATCATATATTTTATATACTAATCATGGAACAGATTAAAAATAAATTTATGATCTAAATATGTAAATATATATCACATATATGAATCAAAATTTAGATCATATAAAAATTTTAAATTTTATGCATGCATCTATGTATCACATGAACTAGAACTCTTTCTAGATCAAAATTCAGATCTATGCATGCAATTACATATCAACTATATGTTCTAAAATTATATCCAAAATTAAATTTTAGATTTAAAAATCTATCTATACATCTCACGTATCAAAGAAAAGTCTGATTTTAAAACTTTTTCAAAAATATGTGTATCAAAATGTAGCATATGAAAATCTATGGCTCTGGTACCACTGTTGGAATTCGGAGTTTGGTGCATGCATATGTCTTTTAACATTTTATTTTTTAAATATCACAGTAGAGAACAAGATTAAAATTCTTTTAATCTGAATATACATGTATAAAAATATAAAATCACATAGATCTATTTCATATGCTGAAATTGATGTACGCTGAAATTCAGATTGTGATCAAATCACATACCTGTTTCGCAATCTTTTTCTTTAAATCTGGATCTGAAAGAGAAGAGGTTCTTTCTTAGCCACACAAATATCTGACCTCTATGAGTATCCACTCAGGATCAGCCTGGAACAGACCTCTTTAATCTAAATTTTTTTTTCTAAAAATTTAACCTACTGAATCTGAATGAAGTCTGAATCACGATCAATACTTGATCTCTTTTCTTGATCTTCTTCTTCTCCTCTTCTCTATAGTTTTTTTTTGCTATGTGCTGCTACCAGATACTAGAAACTAGTAAGAAAGAGGCACCCAATAGCTTTGGGCATGGAATACCTTGGGACGCGTGTCCCAAGAGAAGGGGCGTGTAGAATGCCCAAGAGAGAAGATAAAAGGGGAGGAAGAGAGGGCATGGAGACCTTCTATGGGTGTGG
The DNA here is from genome assembly GCF_000442705.2 of Elaeis guineensis. Taxonomy (NCBI): domain Eukaryota; kingdom Viridiplantae; phylum Streptophyta; class Magnoliopsida; order Arecales; family Arecaceae; genus Elaeis; species Elaeis guineensis. The sequence goes on from NC_025997.2 coordinate 74,583,713, forward strand.
AGGTTGCTGGTTTAGATGCTCTAGGGACCTTAGGAGAGGTCTCTTTAAATAGGCATGAGGATTGAGTCCTATTCAATGTCATAATATAAATCCTACTTGCATTAGATTTTCTATTAACTTAAGTTATCCAACTTACTTTAGGAGACCCTTTAGGCACCAACAATTGGAGCCCTTGCACCCAAATTAGACACCTCAAAACACAACCAAGAGACTTTCCATAGGAGAACTAAAGGCCCTCTAATCAATAGACATGCCTAGCTTGATCAAATCAAGGTGGCACCCAAGAATAACTATCAAAAAAATTAATTAGGGATTTGTACCCTTAATTTATATGATCCATAACCTTAGACACCTAACAATTGAAGTCTCATGAATCTTATTTGTTGGTGTAGAATTCCACCGACGCTGGAGAAGCTGGAGTTGAGATGACCGCAGCCGCCGTCGGGACCTGCAAGGGAAGTCTAAACCGGAGTTGGGGGTGCTCCGGCAAGATCCTCTGATGCTCAAGTCAGTACTCTGCTTCAACAGAAATAGAGTGCTCGAATGAAAATTTTAGTAGAGTTTTGAGATAGAGTTTAGAGCTTAAAAAAGAACGTATCTGGGGGTTCCTTTTTATAGACGGAGAGCGTAACTGATTGATAGTGACATCTGTAACCACTTGGTAGTGGGCCGTTCAGGGCCACATGGAGTTTGTTACGGAGAGTAATGGCGTCGGAGGGCCATTCAGGGCCACATGAAGTTTGTTACGGAGAGTGGAGTGGTGTCCGTTGTCGCGACTTGCCAGAGAGTGGTGGAGCCACACGAAATCTGTTACAGAGTGTGGAGTAGGGTAGTGGCCATTGTCGTGACTTGCCAGAGAGTTTGGATCTGTCGGCTGAAGCTCGACTGGGATGTCTGATGGAGCAAAATGGCTCTCTATCTCATCAATCCAGGAGAAGCTCGAATGTTTTCGAGGTTGCGATGGGTCTACTGTTGTTGGGTGCCTAGAGCGTTGATGCTGCAGGTGAGAACCATCTGCTGTAGAAGCTCAAACGGAGACTTTCTGTTAGGAAAGTCTGGTTTCATGAGAAATCCAGCAAAGGGTCGACCAGCAGTGGACTTCAGATGGCGTTGGGGAGGTTCGTCTGCTGGAGGAGTCTAGAGGATCCTGTGGAAGTCCGGTTGGCGTTGTTGAAGTCCGGCTGACACTATTGAAGGTTGATGGCTGGGGAGGTACGGCAGACACCAGAGACGGTCGGTCGTTGTAGAAATCCAGCTGCTGGAGCCCGTCTGTTATAGAAGTTCATCCAGAATCCATCTGCTATGGAAGTTCAGACAGAGTCCGATTCTTGTAGAAGGCTGAATGGAGATCGCTTATTGTAGAAGCTTGATCGAAGATCGGTTGTCGTGGGAGCTCGGAGTAGTGACCTGGCCGGTGGAGCCTATCCCGTTGTAGAAGCTCGTCTGGAATCCGTCCACTGTAGGAGCTCGGCTGAAGTCTGCCTGTAATAGAAGTTCGGAAGAAATTTGTTTACTGTAGAAGCTCGGATGGAATTCGCTCACAGTAGAGATCCGGAGTAGACTGCTCATAGTAGAAGTTCAGAGTAGACCGCTTGCTATAGAAGTTTGGAGTAGACCGCTCGTAGTAGAAGTTTGGAGTAGACCGCTCGTAGTAGAAGTTTGGAGTAGATCGCTCGTAGTAGAAGTTCGGAGTAGATCGCTTGCAGTAGGAGTTCGGCTGAAATTCGATTCTCGTAGGAGCTCGGATGAAATCTGGAAGGTGGTCGACCACCGTAGAAACTTGGATGGAATCTGGTTACTGTAGAAATTCCATTGTTGGAGAAGGTCGGACACTGACGAAGTTCGAAAGAAGTTCGGAGTAGAGTCGTCTGAGGCCGGAAGAAGTCTGGAAGGGATTTTGTGAATAGTCGATCACTGTAGAAAATCGACAGATAGTGGAGTTCAGAGGGCGTTTGGAGCAATCCGGTGGATGAATGGAGAAGCTCATGGTTGGAGAAGTCCGGATGGCATTATGGAAGCTCGGACGGTCGAGGGAGTTCGGAAAGACACCACACAAGGTTGGAAGTCGGAAAAGCCTTGAAAGGGTCGGTCTTTTACAAACTTCGGCTGGGGATATTTTATACCCAACACCAGTCTCCCTACTTTCGAGTTCGGGTTTTGGATGAAGGAAGTACAGAGAAACTTTCATAGCCGAAGTTGCCTCCCTCGATTTTCGTACTTGGTTGTTTCTAGATACTTTGGCGTTTGGTGCGCTGATGCTGGAGCCTTTTCAAATCAAGGCGATCCGAAAAGATTTTTTCAGAATTCTCGCTGGAGCGTTGCTCTAGGTATGACGCAATAATGGCTCTGTCAGCTGTCAACCACTTTCAGCCGCCTGCTATGGTGAGTGGGACATGCAACGAATGTAGGTCGGCCAGAGGAGATCCGCAATCATTACTGCGCCTGGCCCTGTTGCCTATTTAAACTCGCTCCCCTGCTCCAGGGATTTCACTTTGCCTGAGAGTCCTGTTGGTGCCCTTCTTCTTCCTGAGAGCTCTATCCTTCCTCAGCATGCTTTTCGGCCTTAGGTGTTCTTCGTGTCGTCCCCATCTCTGTATCTCTGTGTCCTTCGGACCAGCCTAGGTTAGTTCCAGAACTTCCCTCCTTGTTTTTTCTCCTGCTGTTCTTCTTTCATTTTTCTTCTGTCACATTCCATCCGTTCAGTTTTCCACAAACTTTTCGTTTCTTATTTCTCTCAATTTTTTTGGGGTTTTTAGGATTTTTTTTTGATTCAAAATATCTTCTAGCACTTCCTCCTCTAGCAGTTCTAGGAGTTCGTCCGTCCCAGCTCCCCAAAATCTTAGCTCTGTGGAAGAACCTCGTCTGGTATTTGTACCAGACACCATCCCCAGTTCTCTGACTCCGAAGGAACTCACACTGATTAGGATTCAATACGGAGTTCCTCTGGAGTACGAGCTAGAGCTCCTCGAGCCAACTGGCTGGGCTAGCGCTCCTCCCCCCGGCTGCTTCTGTTTATATCAAGAAGCTTTCCACGTCGGGCTTCGACTTCTGCTCCCGCCTTTTGTCATCGCTCTCTTCTGCTTTTTAAATATTTCTTTAGTTTCTGTAGCGCCGAACTCCTTTAGATTTTTAATAGGATTTTTTTTCCTCTGTTGCCTAGCCGAAGTCCAGCCAACCCTTTTCTTGTTTAGAAATTTCTATACTTTCAAGCGTCACCCCTCGATAAAGGACTAGTGGTACTTCTCCCGCCAGTTCGGTAGAAAGGAGTTGTTGAAAGGTGCCCCCTCTTCTATCTACAACTGGAAGGAGAGGTTCTTCTACGTCCGATGCCCGACCATGGAGCTGGGATTACCCCCCTGGGGCTCTCTGAGGGATTCCGTTCGTCGGGCTTCTAGCCTGGAAAGAGAACAACCTCGAAGCCTCCAGTAAGCTCGAGGCCTATCCAGCCCCCCTCCTCTCTAAACTTCTAAAGGAACAACTCTTGTTCAACGTCGGCCTGAGCCCTCTTGACCCTGTCGGTACTATCATTATTATATATATATATAATTTTTTTTTACTTCTCCTTTCTTTTATTCTATTTCTGAGTTGGGTCGATCTTCTTTTATTGCAGACATGGATACGGACGTGGCTCGGAGGTTAGCCCAGGTTCTCAAGACCCACAAGAGAAAAGGCACCGTGACTTCGAGGTCGGCGAAGAGAGTCAGGATAGAAGAGACGAGCTTGGCCGTGCCTGCTCAGGTGGCCGTTGCCGTCGACACCCCTTCTGATGTTGAGCCCGAAGTCCCCCGAGCCTCTTCATGGAGCCCCCCGATCGAGGTTTCCGCTCCAGAGGCTCATCCCGAGGGGGCACCGGGGGTTGAAAGGAGGAGGAGGAAGAAGACCCTGGCCCGCAAGGGCCGCAGCTGCAAGGCTGCCATCGAGGGGGCCGACTGCTCCGAGGTAGATCTGGGGTAAAATCCCTTCAACAATAGGGATTTAATAAAGAGGCTGGTCGAAGGGTGCATTCTGCCCAAGGTCATCCATAGGATCATCCTTGCTGATCCTGAGCTACGGGTCTGGGACTCTCTGGGATCTTTTCTCGAGGTAGGTCAATTCATTTTTTCCTTCTTCTTGCTTCTTTACTTAGTTTACTCCTTAGTCTTTATATTGACTCCCTGGCCTCTCTTGCAGATTGGACACCAGCTCATCGCCAACGTTGAGGCGATGAAGATTGCCAAGAGGGAGGCAGCCCGGGCGGAGGAAGGTCGCCTGGCCAAGGCCGCCCACCTCGAGGAGAAGATCGCCGAGGTCACAAGTCTCCAGGAGGCACTGCAGAAGGAGGGACAAACCTTGTCCGATCTGAGGGCCACCTTAGAGGAGGAAAGAAAGAAGGCAGAGGCCGAGGTCTTCGAACTATAGGCACAGGTCTCCGAGCTGAAGGTGCAGATCCCATCCCTATCCTCGGAGGCAGGGGCCCGAGCAGTGGAGGAGTTCAAAACCTCCTCCGAGATGGAGGATCTGCAGGTCCAGTTCGATCAGGATGCCTTCATTAAGGGCTTCGAGCTCTGCCAAGAGAAGGTGGCTGACAAATTTTCCGAACTGGACCTCGGCTTCTTGGATGAGGTGTCTGACGATGAAGTCGGACCTTCCGAAGCCGCTGCCGATCCTCCTCCAGTTGGGACCTCCTCGACTGTCGCGGTTGCCGCGACCAACCTTCCGGGGGCATAGAGCTCCCCCACTTCTGTCTCAGAGGTCCGAAATCTCTAATTTTGTATTTTTTCTTTGTGATGACTTTTCTTTATTCTCTTGTACTTAAAAACTATTTAATCAATGAAATTGGATTCTTCTTTATAGAGAGCTCTTTTTTCTTCTTCTGCATTCTTTTTCTTCTCTTTTGTCTTCTTGCACTAATTTGAGTCATGGCGCTCTTGTCTCCCAACGACAGTGTCCTACCGAAGCTCTTCCCCTACCACAGGGGATTCCTCTGAAGTCGATGATCCGAGACCTCAGAAAGAAAGTTCGTCACTTGACAGAGAAATCTAAGAAGCTAGATGACGAACTTCGTCGGCTGAAGAAGAGCCATTCGGAAGTCACTGCGGAGGCTACTCACTTTCGGGACCTCCACAAAAATGGTTTCATGGAATACACCCAGAGGAAGGCCGACTTCATGGCAGAGCTTGAGGAACTCCGAAAATGTGCCAGCGATCGATCTTGGACTCAGACTTCCAAGATCAGCTCTCTTGAAGTTAAGCTGGCGACTGCACGGGAGAAGATCGGCCAGTTGGAGGGGAGCTCATCCTGGCTCGCAACTCAGGCCGAACGCGATCGAGACTGGTCGAAAAAATTCTTCGACCTTCAAAAGCAACTGCAGGACGCTGAGGCAAACTACAACGCCCACCGAGTCGGCTGGTGCGGGCAAGTAGAGAACTACCGAAGGAAGCTCAAGATGATGACCGTCGAAGTTGCCCGCCTTCAGAGGCAGTTGTCTGAGAGAGTCCAGCCCACCTCTGCACAAGGCTTTGATGAGCTCCGCTCCTTGAGGGGGACCATGGAAGAACTATCTGTGGCCCTTGGGTAGGAGAAGGCCGAACTGCAGTGGCTGAAGATTTAGCTAGTCCACGAGCAGCAGGTGGTCAAGGATGCCGAGGCGGAGTCCGAGATCCTGAGGAAGAGGCTTTGAGAGTCAGAAGGCGAAAGCTGACGGTTCCATCAGATGTACCGAGAAATGTGCTAAGAAAGATGAAACTAGAAGAAGAAGTCGGAAACTTAAAGCAGTCCCTAATAATGACTGGAACCGAGAGCTCGAAGTTGGAAGAAGCCGAGCTTCCTTAAAGCTTCTTTTTACCTTTCATCCTTCCATGTATTCTTTTTCTTTTCTTGTCATTTTTCTTTTTTGGACCTTCAGGGCTTTGTAATGTACACTTCACTAATGAAATAAAAAAAAAACTTTTCATTACCTTGTCCATTCTTGTATCAAGTTGTCGTTTACCGAACTTCTTTTGTCCTCCATTTTGTTCGACATCGACGTTGTTTGTAATTCCTCATCCATTCTTGCTTTGAGTTGTCATTTACCAAACTTCTTTTGTCTTTTGTCTTGTTCGATGTCACGTTGTTTGGAGGTTTCTCGTCGCCGCCGTGTTGATTTGTCCTTTTTGTTCATGATCGTAGGTCTTTTCGAGGCTATTTGAGTTTGACGCTTCCTCCCGATGCTTGAGCTTGGGGGCCCGAACTTCTCGTTACCTTGAGAAAGTTGATTTTTCCTCGGCCTGTGTTGAGTTCCCTCTTAGCGACTGAGGATTTTCGATAAGAGTCTCCTTCCTCATTGAGACGAGGTTCCTTGTGTCTTTGATGTAGTTTGTTTTTCACTTATCACTGGTGTAGTTCATCGCTTTCCCTTTTCATCTCCCCCTCTTTTTTTTTTGTATTCGAGTGAGGGTTTTCCCTCTGCTCTTATTGGGGTCGTGGGAGTGTAGAGGAGCCATTGAGGAGTCTTTCCTCTTCATCCGGTCTTGATCGATCGGATCTTCATTTGTGTCAGGATGAGGTTCTCCTCCTATTCCCGACAGTCAATTTCAGCTCGTGTTAGGATGAGGTTCTCCTGTTCCTAACAGGGTTGTGGGGGCACGTAAGGGCTGTTGCAAGGGCCTCTCTCCTCATCCGATCTCTAGATAATCGGACCTTCAACTTTGCTCATGTTAGGACGAGATTCTCCTCCTGTTCCTAACATGGTTGTGGGGGCACATAAGGGCCGTTGTAAGGGCCTCTCCCTCCATCCGATCTTTAAGTAATCGGACCTTCAACTTTACTCATGTTAGGACGAGGTTCTCCTCCTGTTCCTAACATGGCTGTGGGGGCACATAAGGGCCGTTGTAAGGCCTCTCCTCCCGTCCGGTCTTTAAGTAACCGGGCCTTTGACTTTGCTCATGTTAGGATGAGGTTCTCCTCCTGTTCCTAACATGACTGTGGGGGTACATAAGGGCCGTTGTAAGGGCCTCTCCCTCCATCCGATCTTTAAGTAACCGGGCCTTCGATTTTGCTCATGTTAGGATGAGGTTCTCCTCCTATTCCTAACATGGCTGTGGGGGCACATAAGGGCTGTTGTAAGGGCCTCTCTCCTCATCCAGTCTTTAAGTAACTGGGCCTTCGACTTTGCTCATGTTAGGACGAGGTTCTCCTCTTGTTCCTAACATGGCTGTGGGGGCACATAAGGGCCGTTGTAAGGGTCTCTCCCCCCATCCGGTTTTTAAGTAATCGAGCCTTCAACTTTATTCATGTTAGGATGAGGTCCTCCTCTTGTTCCTAACATGCTTAGTTTCGATTGTCGGAAGGAGCTACTCCCTGTCATTATAAGCTCACGCCAAAAGAAAAGATATGCAAATATGAAAGAAACTTTTATTTAAGGCAAAGCTATTGGTAATACATTCTTCGATTTTTCAAATCCCATAGCCACGGAGGGTCTGCTCCCTGTTGGGGTTCTCTAGAGATGGAGTTGATAATCCCAATTGGAGGTCGATCTTCAGGCTACTCCTCCCTCCTTGGCGGCTCCGGTTGCGGTAGGGCCTTTGGCTGATCTTTCCTACCTTCAGGTCGGCGTCGAATGAATCTGTCGAGCCGACCTCATCTGATGAGCTCCTTGATCTCATCTCAAAGTTGAATGCACTCCTCTGTGTCGTGGCTGTGGTCACGATGATAGAGGCAGAACTTGTTAGGTTTGCACTTTTTGAGGTGTGTGCGTATCCTTTCCGACCTTGGCAGCTGCTCCCTAACCTCCATCAGCACTTGAGTTTTCGATGCGTTGAGAGGGGTGTAGCTGTGGAATCTTCCCGGGGGAGAGCCTCATCGAACTTTGCGGTCCGGGCTTCTCTGCCTACGAGCCCGAGGAGGAGTTTGGACACGCTTGTGTCCAGAAGGAGTTCGAGAATGTGGTCGAGTTTCACTTGACCCATTTTCAATTGCGGGCTTGTTGGAGTCTCTTGCCTGCCGCTCTTTCGCGGCCTCCTCATCCTTCATCTTGAAGGCTTCTTCTACTCGGACATATCCTTCGGTCTGAGCCAGCAAATCAGCAAAGTCCCTGGGATACTTCTTTTTCAGGAAAAATAGAAGATCATTCTTTTGAAGACCGCCCTTCAGGGCGGCCATCATGATCGATTGGTCCAAGTTTCGGACCTCCAACGCGGCGACGTTAAAATGGTTGATGTAAGCTCGAATGGATTCTCCCTCCTTTTGCTTGATATTGATGAGGGACTCTGAACCTCTCCATGGATGCCGGCTGCTGACGAAATAAGCAATGAACTAGTGGCTCATCTGATCAAAGGAGAAGATAGTACCTGACATCAGTGCCGAGTACCAATTTCTTGCTGCTCCCTTCAAGGTAGATGGGAAAGCTCGACACAGGATGGCGTCTGGTGCACCATAGAGCAGCATCATTATCCAGAAGGCCTCCAGGTGGTCAACCGGATCCGAGGTCCCATCGTAGCTCTCGAATTGGGGGAGGTTGAAGTTCGGCGGGATTGGCTCCTGCATGATCATTTGAGAGAAAGGAGGGTCAGTGCAGATATCCTCACCATAAGCAATGGGAGCATGGCGGAGCTCTTCGATCCATCGGTTCATCTCTTGTAATCTTTGATCCAGGAGGTCCTCTCGACTACAAGTCTCGAGGGTCTTCTGGTGGAATGGAGGTAGGGACTCTTCGGGGGTGGAATCATGATCGGATGGTGGGCTCTCCGCCTTCTGTTTCCCTTTTTTGGGGAAGACGGGGTGACTTGCCCAAGTGGCCCACCCGGTCATCGGATTCTGAAACTCCGGCGATGCTCTTTCCAGCCGCACTGATGTTTGCTACTGCTGCGGCTGCTGCTGCATGGCCTGCACTGCTTCGGTGAGGCCCCTAACTTGTTGAACCAGCAAGTCGAACTGCTCCATGTCGACTACCATTGTCGGAGGAGGAGGAGCCTGAGAAACTGGAGACGAGGCTGGAGTTTGCGGAGCTCGCTGAGATATGGCCGTCGAGGCCGTGGATCATCTGGTGGATGCCTTTCGGGGAGGCATCAGGTGGATATCTGATAGGAGAAGGAGAAGTAGATGTTGGAGAAGGTGACCAGAGACAGTCCCGTTGAGCACTCCTTTGAGAAGAAGGATACTGCGAAGACACAGCCCTTCCTCTAGCTCCAATTCAAATTCTATTGGTGCAGAATTCCACCGACGCCGGAGAAGGTGGTGTTGAGATAACCGCGGCTGCCACCGGGACCTGCAAGAAAAGTTTAAATCAGAGTTGGGGGTGTTCCGGTAAGACCCTCCGATGCTCAAGTTAGTACTCTGCTTCAACAGAAATGGAGTGCTCGAATGGAAATTTTAGCAGAGTTTCGAGATAGAGTTTAGAGCTTAGAGAAGAACGTATCTGGGGGTCCCTTTTTATAGATGGAGAGCGTAACTGATTGATAGCGACGTCTGAAACCGCCTGGTAGTGGGCCGTTCAGGGTCACACGGAGTTTGTTACGGAGAGTAGTGGTGTCAGGGGGCCGTTCAGGGCCACATGGAGTTTGTTACGGAGAGTGGAGTGGTGTCCTTTGTCGTGACTTGCCAGAGAGTGGTGGAGCCATGTGGAATCCATTACAGAGTGTGGAGTAGGGTGGTGGCCATTGTCGTGACTTGCCAGAGAGTTTGGATCTGTCGACTGAAGCTCGATTGGGATGTCTGATGGAGCGGAATGGCTCTCTGTCTCATCAATCCAGAAGAAGCTCGAATATTTTTGAGGTTGCGATGGGTCTACTGTTGTTGGGTGCCTAGAGCACTGATGCTGCAGGCGAGAACCATCTTTTGTAGAAGCTCGAACGGAGACTTTCTATTGGGAAAGTCTGGTTTCATGAGGAATCTGGCAAAGGGTCGACCGACAGTAGACTTTAGATGGTGTTGGGGAGGTTTGTCCGCTGGAGGAGTCTGGAGGATCCTGTGGAAGTTTGGTTGGCGTTGTTGAAGTCCGACTGACACTATTGAAGGTTGATGGCTGGGGAGGCACTGCAGACATCGGAGGTGGTCGATCGTTGTAGAAATTCAGCTGCTGAAGCCCGTCTGTTGTAGAAGTTTGTCCAGAATCCATCCACTATGGAAGTTCAGATGGAGTCCGATTCTTGTAGAAGGCTGAATGGAGGCCGCTTATTGTAGAAGCTCGATCGAAGATCGGTTGTCGTGGGAGCTCGGAGTAGTGACCTGGCCGGTGGAGCCTGTCCCGTTGTAGAAGCTCGTCTGGGATCCGTCCACTGTAGGAGCTCGGCTGAAGTCTACCTGTAATAGAAGTTCGGAAGAAATTTATTTACAGTTTAAGCTTGGATAGAATTCGCTTACAGTAGAGATCCGGAGTAGACCGCTCGTAGTATAAGTTCGGAGTAGACCGCTTGCAGTAGAAGTTTGGAGTAGACCGCTCGTAGTAGAAGTTCATAATAGATCATCCTAAAATTTAGGATGCTAAATATTTTTGTAGCATAGTAGGTGGAAGCACTACTTTTAAAAATTATATTAGGATATCTAAAATAATTTAAAATTTTAAAATATTATTTTTTCTAATATCAATAAATTTTTTGTATTAAACCATATCATCTATCATAATTCTTTAACTCAAAGGGTCAACATTCCTAACTTACTCAAAGTAATCCAGATTACCATGCTTCCGCTGCGCACTCTGATCTAACAATCAAAATTTCTTAGGTTCATCAAAAAAAAAATTTGATCAAATTATTTCTTTATCTTATCAATAGAAAAGATCTAAAATTTTAAATTTCAATTGAAGTCAAAGATTAACTTTCGATTCTCATTCATACTTTTACTGGTGTACAATAATCTTGATTAACCCTTGAGTCCAATATCATATTTAAACCATCATATAGATTTACTATAATCAATATGAATCAAATCTTAATTCTCATATCAATTCAATTCAATAATTTTCAAACAAAAAATCCTTATAAGTCAAATCAATGAAAAAAATCCTTCGATGCTCCACCAAATTTGGACATAATCAGAATATATAAAAATTTCAAATCATTATTTTTTTTTTCTAAAATTTCTATCATCAGAATTTTTAATATCTATCAAATATCCTTTCATAACAATCATACAAGCTTCAAAAAAAAATCAAATCTCTATTTAATAATAGATTCAATTAGGGACCTCGTTAATAAAAGCAAAGGAACTCCATATCAATTTCTAAATCCAAAATTTCTAAATTATAAATTCATATGGATCCCTTAATCTGAAATAAATATAAATCAGATCTTTTATCTTAATCTAAAGATATCAATTTTTCATTAACAACCTGAATAATAATATCAGAAAATCTTTTGATCAACTTAGATATGAAATCTTTAAATTAAAATTTCATACACATCATGTAGTCTCCAAGAGACATAATAAGATCCATTATTTAGATCTAAGGATGATGATTAAAGCTTCCAATACGATGAATATCCTACAATCTCAAAATCAATTTCATCAATAAAAAATAGGTTTCTTTGCAATATCTCCAAATATGCATTCATCCTAATATGCCACTTTATATATGATCTACATACCAAGTTCACTTTCGATAAATATTCCAATCAAACATCATAAAAAAAACTTTCTTAGCCCATTCTGGAATAATATTTTATTATCAAATCTTTATCTTGCCAATAATAGTCAACTTTTCAACTAGAAGTAATATCATAGTATTATTCTCACATTGAATTTGAACTTACGATTCACTTGAATAACCAATGATCCAATTAATAACCATAATGCACAATAAAATTTTATGTCAATCCTTTTGTAATTACTTTCAATCAAAATCTAACTAATCATATCATGATCAATAGATCATCCATCATATTTTAAATTCTATATGTCATAATCTCTTGTGATCTTTTCATACATAATCTCAATATTTAATCAAAAGTTCATAAAGATTTCTCCCACTACAATCATCAAATATCTACACCATAATGTCCTTAATGTCTATCCACTAACACTCCTTTTATACACATCTTAGTTCATCTACTAATGCTCTGATACCATATTAATTGTCATGCCTCCGATCCGAGATTGTGAATCGAGGGTCATGGGAACCACCGTATACTCATAAAAAACTCTTCCCATAAGCATGCAAGGCATCTTATCATGCTATTCTAAAATAACAATGGAATAATTAGTCAATAAATTAAATCCAAAATATAACGATCTAAATTTTTTCTTTAATATCTTAATAAATTCAACAATAATTCATAGGCCTTACATCAAATTCAATAAGACTTTCAACCTAAATTAAAAATATAGAGATTCTACTTCTGATCACTCTTCTATTCATATCTTGTATCATCTTAATTCCTCAACATCTGTAAAAACAGTAAAATAGGAGATAATGAGCTAGACAGCCCAGTAAGCAATGATCACTTCTCAATATGTTTCATCAGGCATTTAAGTAAATAATTATTTATAGAAAATAAGCATATAGAGTTCATTAATTTGAAATTAATTTCTAATTATGCAATATAATTCATGCCAAATTTATTTCTTTTTTAAAAATTTAAGTTTCTTTCGAGATTTCAATTTTTTTTGTTCTTCAATTCTTTTCGTCAACCATGAGCTATGACCATATTTTTCCTATGGTAGGGTCATAACACCGCGTATCTTCTTGCGGTGAGCTACAAATCATCTGGCAGCAAAATCTTTCAAAATCGCTGGTCTCTCTGGTGGTTTGTCGCTGGTCTCTCTAGTGACATGAATCCTCAGGACAAATCAATTGCCAATGTATATGTCCCCATTGGCAGGGTCCTTTACATAGTTAGGTTGTCAATTCATATTGTTCTTATATCAGAATTCTTCATAAATCATGTTTCATATCCTAATTTCGGTAATAAAATATATAATCATGTAGTATCAAAATCAATCAATATAATGCATCATAGAATCAATATGTTCAATCATGCTTCATCATAACATTTCAAATAAGATATTTTCATAACAAAATATCATTCATCCAATTCATGCATCATTTCATAAATCATGTCAGAAAAATATATTATAATTTATCGATAAATCTAAAAAAAGTAAAACATTACTTATCTCGAACGCATTCCAATAAACTCACATAATTCTATAAATTTTTTTTCAAAAATTTTGTTCGTAGATCATATCGCGATATCCCATGATCAAACATCCACAATCCTATACAGAATTAATTTCAATAATTAGAAAGAATACGAGTACCATATTTCAACGATTTAGATTGGATCTGATCATCTAATTTTATCTAATCAAAATCTAATTAGGACCTAAATGATCCAAAGTTTGACTATCAGATCAAATCGAATTCAAAGTGATAGGACCGAGATTTCTTCATTGATTTCATAAAATCAAGTAGAGAGAGATAATTAGAGGAGAGAGAATTCATAAGGTACAATTCGAATTGATCAGGTGACATAATCTAACATTACGATTGGTCCAATATCTCGATTGGTGAAATCAACATGATCAAATCAAGTCATGGCTAAATCGAAATCATGGATGATCAAATCTAAAGATTCATGGTCTGATCAAGGTGGGTGCCAGTACGCTGTCTGACAATCATGGATCATGATTCTTCATTAGAATCAGATTAGGACTATTAAAAGAAATTTCTTCATTCACTTATCTTTTTAGAGAGAGAATCAATTAAGAGAGAGAATATTTTAGAGAGAGAAAATTTTAAAGAGAAAAAATTCATCTTGAATTCTTCAGACAATATGATTCAACAAATTCGATCGATCAGATCAAATCATGCTCAGATTATCATATGGATAATTCAATAAAATCATGAAAAATAGAATCTTAAAAATACCTAATCTGATCAAAGTGGGTGTCGGTATACCGTCCGACGATTGCAGATCAAAAATTCATCACTAGGATCATTTAAATTCATCATCATTCTTCTCAAAATTCTAAAAAATTTTAGGAGAGAGAAATACTTAGAGAGAGGATTCTAAAGAGAGAACATCCAATTCTAGAGAGAGAAAATACTAGTTCAGGTTGAAGAAAGAGAGGAAAGAGAGAGAAACTCTCTTTCTCATATTTTATTATTTATATCATTATTTATTAATTAATTTATTTTATTTTTTTCTTCTTTTCTTTCTTTTTTTTCTTTTTCTTCACGAAAGAGAGAGGAGAGAAAATCCTATTTATTATTATTATATTATTATTATTTTATTTTTCTTCTTCTTCTTTTTTTCTTTTCTTTCTTTTTTTCCTTTTTCTTTTCTTTTTTCCTTCTTTTCTTTTTTTTCTTTTCTTTCTTCTTCTTTTCTTTTTCTTTTTCTTTTCTTTTTCTTTTTCTTTTCTTTTCTTTTCCTTCTTCTTCTTCTTTTCTTCTTCTCGGTTTTAACTTGGGCCAAAACAGGGGACGAGGTGGTCCCCTCCTTTGCTCGACCGATCAAGGACCGCAGCCGGCATGACGGTGGCCGGCGACAAGGGCCGACGATCCCATGGCTCGGAGGGACCAAACCGGTGGTCGGCGGTGACCACTGGCGTCGGAAAATCGAAGAAAAAATAGGTAAAATAGATGTTTCTTCCGCAATAAAATCCGGTGACTCCGGTCGCCGGTGAGCGTGCACACAGGCATGGGAAGAAAAGGGGAGAAGAGAGAAAGGGGAGGAGGCTTACCTCCGACGCCGGCGAGGCTTTTTCGGCGAGCAATTGGATGGGCACAGGGATGGATCTCCACGGTGGTTTTCCTGCGATTGCCGCCGACTGGATCTCGGGTCTTTGGTGGAAGGGAGAGAGGAGAGATCTCCTCCTTAAATAGAGCCAGAGGGGGCTCTTTTCCGACTCCGATTGGGAGCCGGTGAATGGAGGAAGAAGACTCACTTCGGGAGTCTTCTCCTCTGTTTTTTTTTTTTTTTGTTTGGGCTTTGGTGGGCTGGGATTCTTTACTCGGGCCGGGCCATCACAGTAACCCTATTAGTTTCTTCTTCTTTTTTGTTTTTTGATGAAGTGGGAGGTAGAACCACCCAATTTCATTAGTGAAAAAATATTTACAGAAGATGGTGCGTCAAGCTGAAGGAGTTTGACAGCAGGTCAAAAGGTTTGGAAAGAGGAATTCAATTACAGCTTTGTGTTGTCAGGTTGTGCAATTAACAGATTTTCAGATACATGTTTTGGGTGCTGTGGTAGGTTTTGAAATGTTGATACAGGTTCTCCTATTTTTAGAGCAGGCTTTCTAGGTTTTAGATTTCCAGACTGTCAGAATGTCTAATTTTGTTGCTGCTCTGTTCTTTGTTTACCGCTTCTAGGAGTGCAGTTGCAGACTATTCAGAAGAATTCCGGACGTCTCTTTCATCCAAAATTTTGTAGCAGGTCAAGTAAACAGGTATTGGCTTGTAGTTTCGTTTGGCTAAGCCAGCCTCTCAACGTTGAGTAGGTGATTTCAATTGTCTTGATGTAGGAGTTCGCTTGAAACCGGAAGATCCTATTGTTGCGTTCCTTCCAGATGCACCATAGTTTTGCAACAGCAATGCAATCCTATTCTAGCTTTGGGATGTTGTGAGGTAGGTTCTCCCTCCACTCTCCCCATAGTTCGTGGATGCTGATTGGAAGTGATGCTATAGATAGCTGCAGGGTGAGATATAGCCATATGTGCTTGGAGTTTCTACATGTAAAGAAGAGATGATCAATGCTTTCCTCCTCCAATGCTACTAGTTTCTTTGTTACATGAAGAACTTTGCTTTGGTGTGCATTATTTATTGAATTTTACTATGATCAACATGATAGTTTACCTTCAGACCCAGAAGGGGGAAAAAAGGTGTTGCTGCCAAGCACATTAGCATAAATATTCATTCATTGGGCAACACGAGGGCAACATAGAAGCTTCCTTCAACTGTGATAAAACATAAGAATCATGAGCTTGTCTTTCGAGTGTAATCCTTTTTAATCATCTTCTCTTAGAAAAAAAAAAATTCCTTTATTTTTATCATTAGCACAGAATTTGAGCAGATCAAACTCCTAACTATGTCAGAGAAGCCATAGCTAGCATGCAGCTTGAAACTCTTATACCTGGATAGAAGCTAACAAAATACAGGCTTAGTCAAACTAAACATGGGAAATTGAAATATCTCAAAACTCTCATCCCTTAGAATGTTGAACACGTTAGTTTAGGTTGACAGCTAGTTGAGTTGGAATTATGAATTTTGGAATTTTGACCTGAAGACAAATCCAACTAGAAGACTATTCTCTCAAGTTCTCTGCAAGAAGATGAAGTGACCTTGGAACAGGAGGCATGTTTACGTCGACGACACCCTCTAGAATTTGAACAACTTGCCCCATTGATGGCCGGTGAAACTCATTATCCTGAATACACCAACAAGCAACCTTACAGGCTCGATCAAGCTCTTCCAAGTCAGCATCACCATTCAACTTGAGATCCAACAAGCTAAGAACATCTTCTTCTGTAACTTTATGAACAGCTAATGCAGGGAAAAAGGCATTCTTTCCTTCTTCTGATTGCTCTGCATTTCTCCTGCCTGATATGATCTCCAAAAGCATCATCCCATAGCTATAAACATCAACTTTGGATGTGATAGGCACACCGAAGATCCATTCTGGTGCAAGATAGCCTATGGTTCCCCTCATTGTCGTCAGAACTCTACTGCAGTCACGGCCCACAAGCTTTGCAAGACCGAAACCTGCCAGTTTTGGTACAAAAGAGGCATCCAGGAATATATTCTCTGGTTTGATGTCACAATGTATGATGCAGTCCCTGCATTTCTCATGGAGATAAGCTAATCCTCTAGCGGCTCCAAGGGCAATCTGGTACCTGGTTTTCCATTCCAAAATCGTGGAATTGCTTTGAAATAGCATAGTGTCTAGAGAACTGTTTGGCATATAATCATAGACCAGCAACCTTTTAGTCCCTTCAGAACAGAATCCACGAAGGCGAACCAAGTTAACATGCTGAATCTGTCCGATAGTTCTCACCTCGGTTCGGAATTCCTTCTCCCTTTGATGAAGACCTTCAAGCTTCTTTACAGCAACGACAGTCGAGTCAGGTAGGAGCCCTTTGTAGATGGAACCAAAACCTCCTCCCCCTAATTTCTCTGTAAAATTTTTGGTTATTCGCTGCAGGTCACCATACTTAAACAGCACCAAATTATTTTCCATGGCTTTTGCAATACCAATCATTCTTCTCTGTCGATATCCTGAAATCAGCATGAAAGAAGCAATTGCAGACAATGCTAAAATGCTGACCACCGCACCCACCACAGCTCCAATAAGTAGTTCCTTACTGGATTTTTTATTTGGCAGCTTCGAAGCAGCTAGACGGAGGTAAAGGGTCTCCCCGATCGATCCATCTGACAGCTGTTGTAAATTAAGCAAGTCTCCATACCATACAGTGCATCCCCTACTATAAGCATAAGCAGTACAAGAGCAATTCTTCAAGCAAGCTAATTCACAATCTTCACTACTAGCAACTGCTACAGAATGGTTATTAATGGGCAATCTCATACCAGGCATCATAAAGAACTCATCTTTATCCCCATGACCCGAGCTCTTGGTACTGCACTGCAATGGAGTGTTTCTCACGCAGCCCTGACTCTGATCGCCCAAATCCCAATTGCTCGGAGAAGCCTCACTGAAGCCCTTCAAACAGCTGCAGAAGGGCAGGCTCTTCTCATTGCAGCTGCCAAAAGGACCACAGAGAGCGTAGACATCACACTGACGTTCGGGTTGAGACCAGAACAGCATCCACTGCTGGTTTTCCTCCAGCCAGGTCAGCTGCTTGACTTGCCCTAAGGTACCCATAACAAACCTCGAGATCATCTTATCATCGATAGGAGAGTAGGTGAAGTAGTTCTCTGTCGCATCGGAGACATACTCAAAGTTGTAGATATCTTTTGATTTCATCTGAGGAACAGCAGTGAAGAGATGTCCATTCCAATATCCACTGCTCCAATACTGCCTGACTCCGTTCCATACTATGAAGTACTGGCTGGAACCATGGGGGTCTATCCCAAAAGAGAAGATCCCAGGAGCAGGGTCATCAGAATTCTTCCAGGAACTGAGATGCTGCCTCTCTCCAGTCACCTTGTTCATTCCAAGCTTGCATCCAGGTAACAATGTGTCAGTTGGGTGGTCAAAGCTCCGCCAGAGGACTTTGGATGGGTCAGAGTCGTCTCTAAGAACAAGGTTTCCAGAGTCTAGGATCACAGCGGTTGCAGAGTTGGAAGCTATGGAGGCAAGGTTTGTAGACCAGACTTGCATCTTGAACTGATTGAGGAGAACCAGATTGCCATCATCAGAGATTCTGAGCTCTGATGAGGTTGGATCAGAGATGGGTGTCTCCCTGTTTGCTACCCAAACTGGAGTGAGCTGTGAGACCTTGTTGAACCAGATGCCTATGTAGTAGTTGTGGGCGGATTTGTTACCTGGCTGGAAGAAGCCTAGCACAAAATTGCCACCTTGTGAGATTATGGTCTGGTTTCCTGAGAGAGGGTGGTTCATAGAGATGGAATTGGCTGCAAAAGTGTGCGGGATGTTAAGAGGGCTAAGGAAGATAAATAGGAAAGAAAAGAACAGAGGATGACTCATGGCTGCTATACTACGGAGTAAGAGGAAAGACATGGAAGATATTAGAAGAAGAAGAAGAGGAAGGCCATGGCTGCTATATTATTGACTAACAGGTGAGACATGGAAAAGCCGAGCATAAGACAACTTAAATAGATGCGTAGGACATGCTTGAGTGGTCTTCCATCGACCTCCCAGTCAGTGAGGCCCCGTCCTTACGTTGAGGTCATTCCAATCGGTATCACATAGCTCGAAAGACTTTGACTGGTTAAGGTCTTACAAAAAAAAAAAAAAAAAAAGCAAAAAAAAAAACTGGATGACTAATTTTGATTTAAATTTACTAGATTTATTTAACTGTGGTCAACATCCTATAAATTTTGAACAGTGATGTTGAAGCGTGGCTTTGAGGTTCATTGACTATTTTTGTCACGCCTCCGACCGAGATTGTGAATCGAAGATCGCGGCAACCACCGCATACTCATGAAGAACTCTCTCCATAAGCATGCAAGGCATCTCATCACGATATCAATAAATCGCAGTAGAAAAAATTTAAATAATTATTATTCAACTGTAATTCAAGTAATTAAATCAAATGTCTTACATCCAATAAATTTTTTTTTAACAATAAAACAATAGGTCTAAGTTCAATGAAGTTGACAATGCTAATCTCGCTTCTAAAAGCTCTGTCCCATATTTCATCCCACGCTCGAAATTAATTATCTGAATCTGAAAAATAGAAAGAAAGGTAATGAGCTAGACAGCCCAGTAAGTAACAAATATCTCAACTAGATATTCCAGATATTATATAATTTTCAAGAATAATGCTGTAAATAAACATAAAAATATATTTCATGCTGATTTAATGCAAATTTAATAATTTCAAATATTCACATATAATATAATTATAAATCCGATTCGATTCAAAACAACTCGTAACTCAACAGCCTTGACTATGACCAACGTTTAACCTCCATTGGCGGAGTCCACAGAATACCAACGCACAACCCCCACTGGCAGGGTCCACAAACATCAGCGCACAACCCCCACTGGCAGGGTCCACAAATACCAGCGCACAACCCCCACTGGCAGGGTCCACTGAGTACCAACGTATAATCCCCATTGGCGGGGCCCACTGAAACATATTTAGGCTGAGAGCATAAATCCGATCTATATCAAAACACTTTGTATCATAATATATCATAATTTTTCACTGAACATGTGCATAAATCGACGTACCATAATATTTCAAAAGTATTTTTCTTACAAAACATAATTTCATAAATCATGCATAATTTCAGAGAATAATTATTTATTTTCAGAATAAATATGGAATATCTCGAGAAGATGATTCATTACTTACCTTTCACGGAGCACTGAATGAACGGATCGACTAACTTCTAGGAGATTCTTCCATGCCTATTATCCAAAATTATATTTTTATATTAATTTTAATTCAAATTTTAAATCTAACAAATTCCAAAATCAAAATCTCGCTTAAAATCAGGCTCGTCTCTAAACTCGATCAGAATCATCAGATGAAGCCTTCCACTTCGCTAATCCTAGAGGAATACTTTAGAGAGAGAGAAATCCATCAAGAAAGAGAAACAACCTAGAGAGAGAAAATTTTAGAGAGAGAAAGTAGAGAGAGAAAGTTCAATTCCACAGAGAGAAAGTCAGGGTTCAGACTGAAAGAAGAGAGAGAAACTCTCTCTCATCATTTTTTATTTTATTTTATTTTTTATTTATTTATTTATTTATTTATTTACTTATATATATATAAATATATATATATATATATATATTTATTTTTATTATTATTATTTTTTTCTTTTCTTTTTCTCTTTTTTTTTCTTTTTCTTCTTTTTCTTTCTTTTTCTTTCTTTTTCTTTTTTTTTCTTCTTTTTTTTCTTCTTTTCTTTTCTTTTTCTTTTCTCTTTTTCCTTCTTTCTCTTTTCTTTTTCTTCTTTTTCTTTTTCTTCTTTTTCTTCTTTTCTTCTTTTTTCTTGGTTCTTCCCGTGCCGGAACAGGGGACCGGCATCCTCCGGCCTTGACCGGCCGTTCGGACCATGGCCACCGCGGCGGAGGTCGGCGGCCGACGGGGGCCACTCCCCCAGTCACGGAGGAGCGTGGCCGGCGATCGATTCCGATCGCCGGCGCCGAAAAAATTCACGGGAAAGAGATCAAAAACAGAGTCTTTTTCCCCGACCAGAAATCGGCGACTCTCGTCGCCAGCAGCCGCGCACAGGAGCACGAAAAGAAGGGAAGGAAGAGAAGAAAAGGAGGGAAGCTTACCTTGACCTCCGGTGACCTCGTCGGCGGCAGTCACGGCGAGAAATTAAAACGGTGACCGCGGCTTTATTTCGAGAAAATCGGAGAGAAAGAGAGGGGAAAGAGGCCGATGGATCGATTCTAAAGAGAGGGGAGACCTTCTTATAGAGGGTCCTAGGATTTCGAGGGGTCCTAGGACTCCTAATGTGCTTGGGTCTCGCCGGAGAAGAAGACTCCTACCGGGAGTCTTCTTCCCGATTTTTACTCTGTTTTTTTTTTTTGGGCTTTTGTGGGCTGAATTAGGTTTTGGGCTATAACATTCTTCACCCCTAAAAAGAAATTTCGTCCTCAAAATTTTTCATACCTATCACCATTGTATTGGAAGTTTGTGCATTCTGTAGAGTAAGCTCATTCATTCTTCCCTGATTTTTAGAAATCTGTCCACCACCCTTATGTTATCCTTCATAAGTTCTTTGACCAACTTGATTTTCAGTATTTAGCGGGCAGCTAGCAATTTTATGATCCTTCTGACCACATTTGAAACAAACACCGGCATTCCAATAACAATCCTTGTCTGCATGATTTTTGCCACATCTGGAGCACGGCTCACCATCAATCTGTTGAGTCTTATTGTCTACTGCTCCCTTAGCTGATCTTTTGATGTTTTTATTATTCTGCCCTTGTGTATCATTTGATTTTGCTCTCTTTCTTTGCTTTCTTTCTCTTTCCATGCATTCTTCATTGACTTCTCTTTCAATTATCAGTGCTTTGTTTACCACGTCGGCATAAGTTGTCAATTCATATGGAATCACTTGTTTTCGAATCTCAGTTCTCAGTCCCATCTCAAACTTGTGAACACGTTCTTGCTCACCATCCACTAATCTCGGAGCAAATTTTGCTAACTCTGTAAATTTTGCTTCATATTCAGTCACACTCATACCCTTTTGCTTCAAATAAATAAACTCTTGCTCTTTCTGGATCCTTATACTCCGAGGAAAATACTGATCATAGAATGCAATCCGAAATCTTTCCCAGGTAAGTATTTCGCCGTCTTGTTCATGCTTGCGCTGTAGTCGCTGACACCAGTTGTATGCTTCTCCTTGTAGTAAATAAGCTGCATATCGAATCTTTTCTTCATCAAGATACTCTTGGACAGCGAAGGCCTTCTCCATCTCCATTATCCAGTTATCAGCCTCCAAAGGTTCAGTAGTCCCTTTGAAAGCTGGAGGAGCAAGCTTTTTAAATTCTGAAATATTGTTCCGTTGTACTGATTGCTCTCCATGTTGTGGTGGTGGATGCTGATGTTGTTGTGTATCTCGTTGTATCTGCTGTTGTTCAAACATTTGCTGCTGTATTTGTTGTTGCGCTTGTACCATCCTGATTAGGGTCTGCATTAACTGAGCCATATCTGGTTCTTGACGTGCTCTCGAAGCACTCCCATTAGGATCTACGACTCCCTCCTCCTGAGGGGTGCCACTGGTCAGATGGGGAGTGCTACCATCCCATGGTTGTAATGTCTCTCTTGCAATTTCTTGAGTAGTTCTTGTCATTCTACGGGAAGGCATGATAACCTTGTAGTAGTAAAACCTTATTAGATTCATTTATCTATTTGTTATGATGGGTTTATTTATGATGCTCATATTCTAACGTCCCAATATTCTTAATATTTACCCACCTACACTCATACTATGTCAAATTCTATGTGTCATAATTTATCCACTTATGCTCTGATACCATATTAATTGTCACGCCCCCGACCCGAGATCGTGAATCGAGGGTCGCGGCAACCGCCGCATACTTATGAAGAACTCTCTCCATAAGCATGCAAAGCATCTCATCACGATATCAATGCATCACAGCGAAATAAATTCAAATAATTATTATTCAACTATAATTCAAGTAATTAAATCAAATGTCTTACATCCAATAAAATTTTACTAAAAATAAAACAATAGATCTAAGTTCAATGAAGTTGACAATGCTAAATCTCGCCTCTAAAAGCTCTGTCCCAATATTTCTTCCCACGCTCGAAATTAATTATCTGAATCTGAAAAATAGAAAGAAAAATAATGAGCTAGACAGCCCAGTAAGTAACAAATATCTCAACTAGATATTTCAGATATTATATAATTTTCAAGAATAATGCTGTAAATAAACATAAAAATATATTTCATGCTGATTTAATACAAATCCAATAATTTCAAATATTCACATATAATATAATTATAAATCTGATTCGATTCAAAATAACTCGTAACTCAACAGCCTTGACTATGACCAACGTTTAACCCCCATTGGCGGAGTCCACAGAATACCAGCGCATAACCCCCACTGGCAGGGTCCACAAATACCAGCGCACAACCCCCACTGACAGGGTCCACAAACACCAGCGCACAACCCCCACTGGCAGGGTCCACAAATACCAGCGCACAACCCCCACTGGTAGGGTCCACTGAGTACCAACGTATAATCCCCATTGGTGGGGCCCACTGAAACATAGTTAGGCTGAGAGCATAAATCCGATCTATATCAAAACACTTTGTATCATAATATATCATAATTTTTCACTGAACATGTGTATAAATCGACGTACCATAATATTTCAAAAGCATTTTTCTTACAAAACATAATTTCATAAATCATGCATAATTTCAGAGAATAATTATTTATTTTCAGAATAAATATGGAATATCTCGAGAAGATGATTCATTACTTACCTTTCACGAAGCACTGAATGAACGGATCGACTAACTTCTAGGAGATTCTTCCGTGCGTATTATCCAAAATTATATTTTTATATTAATTTTAATTCAAATTTTAAATCTAACAAATCCCAAAACCAAAATCTCGCTTAAAATCAGACTCGTCTCTAAACTCGATCAGAATCATCAGATGAAGCCTTCCACTTCGCTAATCCTAGAGGAATACTTTAGAGAGAGAGAAATCCATCAAGAGAGAGAAACAATCTAGAGAGAGAAAATTTTAGAGAGAGAAAGTAGAGAGAGAAAGTTCAATTCCAGAGAGAGAAAGTCAGGGTTCAGACTGAAAGAAGAGAGAGAAGAGAGAGAAACTCTCTCTATCATCATTTTTTATTTTATTTATTTATTTATTTATTTATTTATTTACTTATATATATATATATATAAATATATATATATTTATTTATTTTTATTATTATTTTTTTTCTTTTCTTTTTCTCTTTTTCTTCTTTTTCTTTTCTTTTCTTTTTTTTTTCTTCTTTTTTTTCTTCTTTTCTTTTCTTTTTCTTTTCTCTTTTTCCTTCTTTCTCTTTTCTTTTTCTTCTTTTTCTTTTTCTTCTTTTTCTTCTTTTCTTCTTTTCTTCTTTTTTCTTGGTTCTTCCCGTGCCGGAACAGGGGACCGGCATCCTTCGGCCTTGACCGACCATTCGGGCCATGGCCGCCGCGGCGGAGGCCGGCGGCCGACGGGGGCCACTCCCCCGGTCACGGAGGACGTGGCCGGCGATCGATTCCGATCGCCGGTGCCGGAAAAATTCACGGGAAAGAGATCAAAAACAGAGTCTTTTTCTCCAACCAGAAATCGGCGACTCTCGTCGCCGGCAGCCGCGCACAGGAGCACGGAAAGAAGGGAAGGAAGAGAAGAAAAGGAGGGAAGCTTACCTTGACCTCCGGTGACCTCGTCGGCGGCAGTCACGGCGAGAAATTAAAACGGTGACCACGATTTTATTTCGGAAAAATCGGAGAGAAAGAGAGGGGGAAAGAGGCCGATGGATCGATTCTAAAGAGAGGGGAGACCTTCTTATAGAGGATCCTAGGATTTCGAGGGGTCCTAAGACTCCTAATGTGCTTGGGTCTCGCCGGAGAAGAAGACTCCTACCGGGAGTCTTCTTCCTGGTTTTTACTCTATTTTTTTTTTTTTTGGACTTTTGTGGGCTGAATTAGGTTTTGGGCTATAACAGTTTTTCCTTTCTCAAAAACGGGCACTACATCTCTGCTTCTAATAAACAGTAACTGTTAAAGAGCTTTTGAATAATTTGTCCTGCTCAAGTTCATCTAATTGGTGTTCAGGTGATGCTTTAATTTTTTCCGAAAAAATGAGGTAATATTTTGACCTATAATAATTTTTTGGCCTGAAAAAAATGGACGAACCATGCACAGGAAGGTAGATACAGTGTATACTGTTAGTATCATGTCAAAGTCATCTAGTAGTAGAGGAGGCTTGCTGGACATTTTTTAAAATAATGCTTGGTGTATGATTTAGCACACCCTCGTGCACGGAAGATGTTTGTAGGTTAATAGATTTTACCCGTTTTATGAAGTCTGATTTAACTGGTTCTAGATGTTTGTTTTTACGTAGTGGAAGTCTTAATCTGAAATTCTAAGCTGACAAGAGCTAAAGGTATGGTCAAATGTCCAAGTTATGCACTTGTTTATACGTTTATTCTCAAACCTCTACTATAGGTACGCAATCAATATGTATTTTTAGGTGTACAGGTTTTACCCATTTTATGCAATTCCATTTTCTAGTACTGTCCAAGGATATAGAGCTTCTTTGACTAATTCTAATTCATAGATTTGAGGATGAGTTTACCCAGCAAGAGACTAGGTATAGTCAAAAATTCTAAGCTGATAAAATTAGTCATGGTATAGACAATAGAGTCTAGGCTGATAAATTCAAGGTAGATAATATTTATGGATTACATTAGAAAGCCTATAAATCACTTTAGATCTATAGAAATTAAGAATATCATAACTAATTTGTCATTGTTTACAACCCATCTTAACAATTTAGCTGAAGGCTATGGGTAAATGCCATGTGAATAAAGTTGGACAAAGTAAAAGGCCGGTGAAAATCATATGACCAGTGTTGAGCTGAGGTTATGCCACGAAAGGTCCTACCTATGGAGATACAAATTGAAGAAGAAGAACCTAGTCATGATGCTAGTAAGTATGTTGATAAATCAAGAGTTAGGCTACTCTGTCACAATACAAGATATATGTGCTCAGATGACCAATAGTGAGAATATTCCTAAATGAGTTCACACGAAGTACCAAAGAAAAGTGACAAAAAAAAAAAAAAAAAAAGTTGCCGGCCACCGTCTGGAGGCCTTTCATCGCTGGTCCGGCCATGGCAGCCACCACCAGTGGAGTTTCCCTTTGTATCAGGGAATCAAGGGGAGGAATCCCCCATTTTAAGATATCGCGGAAGGAAATACGAAAAAAAAAAAAAAAAAAAATAAAAAAATTTCTCTCCTTTTTTTCTCTCTCTTCTCTCGTTCCTGTTGTTGGCATCTTCATTATTTTTTCTCGCTAGAAGTTCCATTTTTTCTCACTAAATTTTTTCTTTCTAAATTATTTTTCTCTCTATAAAATTATTTTCTTAAAATTAATTAAATAAAAAAAATTATTTTAATAATTCTAATTTGATCTTAGTAAATAGATTACACTACAAGAAAAATCATATACACCCATACTTTTTAGTCACACAAAATAGATACGTGGGTACAAAATCAAATTCTAAAAAAAAATTATATATATCCATATTTATCAAATATAAAAATATTATAATTAATTTTTAATTTATATTTCAATGATTAAACGTGAATAAATTAAATTTGCTAATGGATAAATATGGATAACTCAAATCCATTAAAAAATATATTAAATATTAATAAAAAATAATCGATATAAAAAAATAATATTAAAATAAAAAAATTAAATATAAAAAAATTAAATTTATTAATAAATAAATATGGATAATTTAAATTTATTAAAAAATATATTAAGTATTAACAAAAAATAACCGATGTCAGGAGAGGAGTGTAAAAAAAAAAAAAATAAATAAATAAAAAAACACCGATCCCATCTCTCTTAATTTAAATACAGGGGAGGGAGAAAATGTCAACGCTCCAAATCCAAACACTCTTCCCCAAACCCTTCTCGCATTTCTTCACCACCAACCCCTGATTCTTCCCACTCTTCTTCCACTCCCCATGCCCTAACTATTCCTCCTTTACCCCCTCCTTTTATCGGAGAAGCCCTCGCCGCTGCCCAAAACCCTTCATCCCCTTAAAAGAGTCAGCCACTCCCGACCCGAGCTCTAACTCGAACTCTTGTTCCGACCCCAGACCTAGCCCTAACCCGACGAAGCCAACAGGTCGGCGTTCGAAGCCCGTCCCCGGAGGGAGGAACTGCCACCGGGACTCCGACGACGCTTTCCCGTCGACGATGCCACGGAAGCCACGACGCGGCCGGCAGAGTGAGGCGGCGGCAGTGGAGGACTTCGTCTGGGACCGGCTTAACCGGATCTTCGCCTTTATCTGGGAGTAGAACGCCGGGGTCTTGGAGGGGAAAGAGGAGGTCTTAAAGCATAGGACTTTGGAAGAGGAGGAGGAGGAGAGCTCGGAGGGTGGGGGGAAGGAGGTGATGGAAGAGGAGGATCCAAACTGGCCTTTGGATGTGGATATCGGGTAGGGGATCAGGGCATCGGAATACTTTGAGAAGCATCCGATCAAGAATGTGGTCGTCGATGGGGTGGAGATCGATTGGGAGGGAGAGGTGGATGAGGGGTGGGTGAAAGAGATCAACTTCTTGGAGTGGGAGAGCTTTGCCTTCCATCCCAGCCCTCTCGTGATTGTAAGATCACTTTCAATCTATTGCTAGAATTCTCAGCTTTTATCCATTTTTATCTTTTTAATGAACTGCAGGCAGGCAAAGGATGCCCTTAAGATACTTAAGAAGCGCCTTGGAAACAAAAATCCCAAAATACAACTTTTGGCACTTTTTGTGAGTACATGAAGATATGTTCACCTGCAATTAAGAAATTATCATTTTGCAAACTATTGGTGCAAAAATCTGCCAGCGCCGGAGAAACTGGAGTTGGAGAAGCCACGATCGCCGCCGGGACCTGCAAAGGAAATCTAAACCGGAGGTGGGGTTGCTCCGGCAAGACCCTCCGACGCTCAAGTCAGTTCTCTGCCTCAACAAGAATGGAGTGCTCGAACGGAGAATTTAGCAGAGTTTTTAGATAAGACAAAAGAGCTTAAAGAATAACGTATCTGAGTTCCCCTTTTATAGGCGGGAGAGGCAACGGACTGATGGCGACGTTTGTAATCGCCTGGTAGTGGGCCGCCCATGGTCAGGGGAATTGATTGCGAAATATAATGGAGCAGATATGTGGGCATCACTTCGACCCGCCACGTGGAGTCTGTTATGAGGGGTGGAGCAGCGTCCGTCGTCAGGAGAATCGCATGGTATCCGTCGCAGGAGGTGGAGCAGGTTCGTGGCCGTCACTGTGGCTTGCCAGGGGATAGTGGAACTGTGCGGAGTCCGCCACAGGAAGTGGAGCAGGGCGGCTATGGCCACTGCGGCTTGTCAGAGAATGATGGTACTGCGCGGAGTCCGCCACAGGAAGTGGAGCAGGGTCGTGGCCATTTTGAGGGCCTGTCAGGAGGTGCGGATCTGTCGATTGGAGCTCGGTAACGGCCGGAGCCCGGTTTCTGTAGGAGTCCTGACGGAGCAGCAGTTGATACCGAGAGCGGAGCCCGGCTCCCGTGGGAGTCCGGGCGGAGCTGCGCTGATGTCGACAGTGGAGCTCGGCTCCCGTAGGAGTCCGGGCGGAGCTGCACTTGCTGATGGCGGTGGAGCCCGGCTCCCGTAGGAGTCCGGGCTGAGCTGCACTTGTTGATGGCGGTGGAGCCCGGCTCCCGTAGGAGTCCGGGCTGAGCTGCACTTGCTGATGGCGGTGGAGCCCGGCTCCCGTAGGAGTCCGGGCGGAGCTGCACTGCAAATAAAGTTAAGGGTGAAATCCGGCTCTGATAGGAGTCCGGATTGAGCTTACCAGCCGTTGATACTGAGAGCGGAGCCCGGCTCCCGTGGGAGTCCGGGCGGAGCTGCGCTGATGTCGACAGTGGAGCTCGGCTCCCGTAGGAGTCCGGGCGGAGCTGCACTTGCTGATGGCGGTGGAGCCCGGCTCCCGTAGGAGTCCGGGCTGAGCTGCACTTGTTGATGGCGGTGGAGCCCGGCTCCCGTAGGAGTCTGGGCTGAGCTGCACTTGCTGATGGCGGTGGAGCCCGGCTCCCGTAGGAGTCCGGGCTGAGCTGCACTTGCTGATGGCGGTGGAGCCCGGCTCCCGTAGGAGTCCGGGCGGAGCTGTACTTGCTGATGGCGGTGGAGCCTGGCTCCCGTAGGAGTCCGGGCGGAGCTGCACTGCAAACAAAGTTAAGGGTGAAATCCGGCTCTGATAGGAGTCCGGATTGAGCTTACCAGCCGTTGATACTGAGAGCGGAGCCCGGCTCCCGTGGGAGTCCGGGCGGAGCTGCGCTGATGTCGACAGTGGAGCTCGGCTCCCGTAGGGGTCCGGGCGGAGCTGCACTTGCTGATGGCGGTGGAGCCCGGCTCCCGTAGGAGTCCGGGCTGAGCTGCACTTGTTGATGGCGGTGGAGCCCGACTCCCGTAGGAGTCCGGACTGAGCTGCACTTTTGATGGCGGTGGAGCCCGGCTCCCGTAGGAGTCCGGGCTGAGCTGCACTTGCTGATGGCGGTGGAGCCCGGCTCCCGTAGGAGTCCGGGCTGAGCTGCACTTGCTGATGGCGGTGGAGCCCGGCTCCCGTAGGAGTCCGGGCGGAGCTGCACTTGCTGATGGCGGTGGAGCCCGGCTCCCATAGGAGTCCGGGTGGAGCTGCACTGCAAACAAAGTTAAGGGTGAAATCCGGCTCTGATAGGAGTCCGGATTGAGCTTACCAGCCGTTGATACTGAGAGCGGAGCCCGGCTCCCGTGGGAGTCCGGGCGGAGCTGCGCTGATGTCTACAGTGGAGCTCGGCTCCCGTAGGAGTCCGGGCGGAGCTGCACTTGCTGATGGCGGTGGAGCCCGGCTCCCGTAGGAGTCCGGGCTGAGCTGCACTTGTTGATGGCGGTGGAGCCCGGCTCCCGTAGGAGTCCGGGCTGAGCTGCACTTTTGATGGCGGTGGAGCCCGGCTCCCGTAGGAGTCCGGGCTGAGCTGCACTTATTGATGGCGGTGGAGCCCGGCTCCCGTAGGAGTCCGGGCTGAGCTGCACTTGCTAATGGCGGTGGAGCCCGGCTCCCGTAGGAGTCCGGGCTGAGCTGCACTTGTTGATGGCGGTGGGGCCCGGCTCCCGTAGGAGTCCGGGCGGAGCTACACTTGCCGATGGCGGTTCCGCCGTGGGTTCCGGCTTTGGGTATTTTATACCCAACACCAGTCCCCCTACATCCGAGTTTTGAATTTCAAATGAAGGAAGTACACAGAAGTACAGTCGGAATCGTCCCTTCGAATCCCGTGCCCTGCTGCTCCCAGATATTTTGGCATTAAATGAGCGCGTGCCGGAGTCTTTTCGAATTGGGGCGGTGCGAGAGGACGCTTCGAAGACCCCATAGGTACGCTGGCCTAGGTACGGCGCAATTATGACCCTGCCAACCGCCAGCCGCCTTCAGCCGTCTGCCACGGGGAGTGGGACACGCGTCGGATGCGGACTGGCCTGGGGGGGATTCGAGATCATTATGGCGCCGGATCCCAGGGCCTATTTAAACCCGTCCTCCCCCCCTTCAGGCGCCCCACTCCGTTTCTGATTTCTTGCTGGCGTCTGTCATCTCCCCGAGAGTCCGCTCTAGCGAACGCCCTCTCGAGCCGTAGGCGCCTTCCGCTTCTCGCTCCCCAGGCCCCCAGAGCAAGATAGGTTAGTGCCCACCTTCTTCTTCTTACCGCCTAGGGTCCTCTCCTCCTTTCACTTCTTTTGTGCCTTCTCCTGAGTTGACCTCCGGCGTCTCCCTCCCTTCTCGTCTTGCTTTTCTAGGGTCCTTTAGGTTCTCCCCCAAAGAAAAATGTCTTCCGATTCTTCTGCCCCCGTAAGTTCCGGGAGTTCTTCTGCTTCAAACCCCCAGGCCCCTGTCTCTGCGGACGAACCCGCGTTCGGGGCAGGGCCTCGCCCGATTTTCGCACCGGGCGCCATTCCTTGTTCGTCGACTCCGGACGAACTTCTCCTGATAAGGGCTCGGTACGGGGTCCCTTCAGAGTACGATCTGGAGCTTCCTGGCCCCTCTGACCGGGCCAGCGCTCCCCCTCCTGGTCGCTTTTGTTTGTACCAGGAGGCATTCCGTGCCGGACTCCGGCTTCCGCTTCCTGTTTTTGTTGCCACCTTCTTCCGTTTCTTAGACATTTCTCTCGCCTCTGTCGCCCCGAATTCCTTTAGGTTTTTGATAGGGTTTCTCTCTCTCTGTCATATAGCCGAGGTCCAGCCTTCCCTCTCCCTGTTCAGACATTTCTACACCTTCAAACGCCATCCTTCAGCGAAGGACTGGTGGTACTTCTCCCCCCAGTTCAGTAAGAAGGGGTTGCTGAAGGGCGCCCCTTCTTCGATTCACAACTGGAAGGGGAAATTTCTCTTCATTTACTGTCCGACCCTGGAACTGGGCCTGCCCCCTTGGGGGTCTCTGAGGGATTCCGTCCGCCGGGCTCCCAGCCTGGGAGAGGACGATCTTCAGGCCACCCAGAAGCTCCTGAGCTACCCCGCTCCTTCCCTTCCAAACCTACTGAGGGAGCAGCTTCTTTTCAACATCGACCTGAGCCTTCAGGATCCAGCAAGTATATATCTTTCCTTTTCTTGTCTTCTTCTTCTCTCTCTTTCTTTCTCTCCTCTTTTCTCTTTCTCTTTTTCCTTTCTTCTTCTCTTTTTTTTTTTTTTTTTTTTTTTTGACTCTGGACTGATCGATGCCGCTTTTTCCTTCTTCTTTTCTTTTCCTTTTTTTTTTTCTAGCAATGGACGCCGAAGCCACACGGATGCTCGCCAAGGCCATGAGAGCCCAGAAAAGGAAGGGCGCGACGACTTCTGGCTCGGCGAAGAGGGCCAGGGTGGAGGAGACGAGCTTGGCTGCCCCCGCCCAGGCGACCCCGGCAATCGACATTCCTTCGGATGCCGAGCTAGCGGCCCCCCGGGCTCCCTCAAGGAGCCCGCCGACCGGGGTCCCCATTCCGGAGGTCCGCCCCGCGGAGGCGCCCGCTGCGGGGAGGAGGAGAAAATCGGTGGCCCGCCGGCCGAGCAGTCACCGAACCGCTGCAGACGAGTCCGTCTGCTCCGAAGGGGGATCGGAGAACCCCTTCAACGACAAGGCTCTGATCCGTTGGCTGCTCGATGGTTGTATTCTGTCCGATGTCGTGGAGAGGATCGACCGTGCCGATCCCGAGCAGCGGGCTTGGGACACCTTGGGGTCCTTTCTTGAGGTAAGCGGATTTTTATTTGCACAGTTGCTCGGTCTTTGTTGTAATTCTCCATCTGTCCTTGCAGATCGGGCACCAGCTCTTCGCCTATGTCGAGGCGTCGGGCCGCATGAGAAGGGACCTTCTTCGGGCGGAGGAGCGTTGCCAAGATGAGGTTGCTCGTCTTCAAGCGAAGACGGCCGAGGTGGCCGCCCTCCGGGAGGCCCTGGAGAGAGAGAGACAAGATCGGGAAGAGGAAAGACGAGCCCGGGAGGAGGAGAGGCGAAGCTTGGAGGAGTCGGCAAGGAAGGCGGAGGCCGAGGTCGCCCATCTGGCCGAGCAAACTCCGGTTCTGGTCTCGGAGGCCAGGACCCTTGCGGTGGAGGAGTTCAAGACCTCCGCGGAGATGAGGGAGCTGAACGTTCAGTTCGGCCTGGAGGCGTTCACCAAGAGGTTCGAGCTCTGCCGAGAGAGGGTGGCCAGCAGATACCCCGACCTTGATCTCGACTTTTTGGAGGAGTCTGACGACGAGGCCGCCCCTTCGTCCGCCGCTGCCGCAGTTGCACCCTCCGCGCCGGGCTCTCCACCCCCTGCCCCTGAGGTCTGAGACCTCCGATCTTGTATCTTTCTCTTGTCGCCATATTTTCTTTCCGCTTGTCTTCAAAATTAATCAATAAAGTTGAATTTCTTATTGTGGATGGTCTTTCCTTCCCCCTGCTCCTTCTTTCCTGCCTTTCTTCTCGTAATGAGCTGGTCTTTGACGTTTGCATTTCCCAATGGCAGCGCCCCGCCGAAGCACTCCCCTTGCCCCTGGGGGTCCCGCTGAAGTCGACTATCCAACGGCTCAAAAAGGAGGTCCTCCACCTGATGAAGAAGTTGAAAAAGTCAGAGGACAAGCTCCGCAAGTCGAAAAAATGCTATTCTGAGGCCGCCGCTGAGGCCGCCCACTTCAGGAGTCTCCAAGTGAAGGCAATCATGGACTACAGCCGGAGGAAGGCGAACTTCGCAAAGGAGCTCGAGGAATGCACGAAGAGTGCCAGCGACCGAACTTGGGCTCAAGAAGCCAGGATCAGCGCCCTTAAGGTGGAGCTGGCAGCTGCGAAGAGGAGGATCGGCCAGCTGGAAGGGAACTCATCCCGGCTCACAGCACGGGATGAGCAGATATGGTCACAAAAGGTTTCCGACCTCCAGAAGCAGCTCCAAGATGCTGAGGTGGGCCACGATGTGCAGCGGGCCAGCTGGCACCGACAGGTAGAAGAGTACAAAGGGAGATTCCGTCAAGCGGCGGACGAGGTCGTTCGTCTCCAGAGGCAGTTGGTCTCTGGGCGCAGCTTGCTAACGCCCAAGATACCGAAGAGCTCCAAGCCCTGAGAGGCACTGTCGAAGGGATTTCTGTCTCCCTTGGGGAGAAGACAGCCGAGCTGCAACAAGTAAAAATCCAACTGGGGCTTGAGCGGAAGGCCGTCGCGGACGCAGAGGCGGAGTCTGAAGTTTTGCGGAAGTGGCATCGGAAAGCGGAGGCTGAGAGCCGGCGACTTCGTCAGGCGCTCCAGGATATGCTGCAAAAGAAGGAAGAACTAAAGGAAACAGTGGGTAGCCTGAGGCAGTCCTGGTTGGGGGATGGAGGTGATCACCCTAGGTTAGAGGGAGCAGGACCTCCTTAGAGTTCTTTTGTAGTCACCCCCTTTTTGTAGCTGCCCCCCTTTTTTTTTTTTTTTTTTTTTTTTTTTGGTCGTTTTGTCCCTCTTTCTCTGGCCGTCTTGGCCCTGTGGTACATATATCGAAAATGAGGAAAAAGCACTTCGTGTTACCTTGTCTGCGCGTAGCACCGACATTGTCGTTCGTTGACCCTTTCTCGTTGTTTGGCCTGTTTGGCTTAGAGGTCGTCGTGGGAAGGGGCTCTTCCCTTCCATCCGACCTCGTCATGTGGTCAAGTCTCGCCACCATTTTTAACCCTTGCCGGCGAAGTAGCGGATGGAGCCCGGCTTTCTTAGGAGCCCGGGCGAAGTCTTTCTTGGCGGCGGAACCCGGTTCCCGTAGGAGTCCGGGCGGAGCTTCCCTGGCGGCGGAACCCGGCTCCCGTAGGAGTCCGGGCGAAGCTTACCTTGGCGGCGGAGCCCAGCTCCCGTAGGAGTCCGGGCGGAGCTTCCCTGGCGGCGGAACCCGGCTCCCGTAGGAGTCCGGGCGAAGCTTACCTTGGTGGCGGAATCCGGCTCCCGTAGGAGTCCGGGCGGAGCTTACCTTGGCGGCGGAACCCGGCTCCCGTAGGAGTCCGGGCGAAGCTTCCCTTGGCGGCGGAACCCGGCTCCCGTAGGAGTCCGAGCGGAGCTTTCCTTTGTCGTGGAAACCCGGCTCCCGTAGGAGTCCGGGCGGAGCTTACCTTCCACTTTGCTCTTGTCAGGACGAGGTTCTCCTCCTGTTCCTGTCAGGGCCGTGGGGACACGTTAGGGTGTTGTAAGGCCTCTCCCTCCATCCGGTCTAAAAGAACCGGGCCTTCGACTTTGCTCAAGTTAGGGCGAGGTTCTCCTCCTGTCCCTAACAGGGCTGTGGGGGCACGTTAGGGCGTTGTAAGGCCTCTCCCCCCATCCGGTCTAAAAGAACCGGACCTTCGACTTTGCTCAAGTTAGGGCGAGGTTCTCCTCCTGTCCCTAACAGGGCTGTGGGGGCACGTTAGGGCGTTGTAAGGCCTCTCCCCCCATCCGGTCTAAAAGAACCGAGCCTTCGACTTTGCTCAAGTTAGAGCGAGGTTCTCCTCCTGTCCCTAACAGGGCTGTGGGGGCACATTAGGACGTTGTAAGGCCTCTCTCCCCATCCGGTCTAAAAGAACCGGGCCTTTGACTTTGCTCATGTCAGGATGAGATTCTCCTCTTTTTCCCGACATGGCCGTTGTTTTTGGAGGGGTCATACCCAGTCATAATACATCCGCGTTGAGTAGGAGGAGCGCGTTAGCTAGAAAGAAAAGTAGATTCAAAATGAAATAGTAAGCAATACATTTACAGTTCTCCCGCTCCTTGAGGTCCTCCGGTGATGGAGTCGATGGTCTCGATAGGAGGCCGATCCCCGGGCTGCTCCTCCCTTTTCTGCGGTTCGGGCGGTGGGAGGGCTCTTGGCCGGTCTCCTCTACCCTCAGGCCGGCGGCGGATGAATCTGTCGAGCCGACCTCGCCGGATGAGCTCCTCGATCTCGTCCTGGAGCTGGATGCACTCTTCGGTGTCGTGGCCGTGGTCGCGGTGGTAGAGGCAGAACTTGTTGGGGTTGCACTTCCCGGGGTGCGTGCGCATTCTCTCCGGCCTAGGGAGCAGTTCTCTGACCTCCATCAGTACCTGGGCCTTCGAGGCGTTGAGGGGGGCGTAGTTGCGGAATTTCCCTGACGGGGAACCCCACCGAAACCTGTTGTCCGGGCTCCTCTGCCTGCGTGCCCGGGGGGGAGTATGGGCGCGCTTATGCCCAGGAGGGGATCGGGAGCGAGGCCGGGCTTCCTTTGGCCTCTTCTCAACTGCGAGCTTACCAGAATTTCCCGCCTGGCGCTCCCTCGCAGTCTCTTCATCTTTCATTTTGAAGGCCTCTTCCGCTCGGGCGTATCCTTCAGCCCGAGCCAGCAGATCAGCGAAATCCCTGGGGTACTTCTTCTCCAGGGAGTATAAGAGGTCATTCTTCTGAAGGCCACCTTTCAGGGCGGCCATGGCAACCGACTGGTCCAAGTTCCGGACTTCCAACGCCGCGATGTTGAAGCGGTTGATGTAGGCCCGTATGGACTCCCCTTCCCTCTGCTTGATGTTGATGAGGGACTCCGAACCTTTTCGGGGACGTCGGCTGCTGACAAAATGGGCCACGAATTGGTGGCTCATTTGATCAAAGGAGAATACGGTACCCGGCTTCAGAGCTGAGTACCAGTTTCTTGCTGCTCCCTTCAAGGTAGACAGGAAAGCCCGGCACAAGATGGCGTCAGGGGCACCGTGGAGTAGCATCATCGTTCGAAAGGCCTCCAGATGATCGATCGGGTCCGACGTCCCGTCGTAGCTTTCGAACTGAGGAAGCTTGAAATTCGGCGGGATCGGTTTCTGCATAATCATTTGGGAGAAGGGAGGGTCAGTGCAGATATCCTCACCGTAAGCGGGAGGCACATGGCGGAGTTCTTCGATCCGCCGGTTCATCTCCTGAAGCCTCCGGTCCAGGAAATCCTCTCGACTTCGAGTCTCGAGGGTCCTTTGGCAGAACGGGGGCAGGGATCTCCCAGGGGTGGAGTCGTGGTCCGATTGAGGGCTCTCCACCCTTGGGTTCGCCTTCCCGGGAAGGACGGGGCGGCTGGCCCAGGTGGCCCGCCCCACCGCCGGGTTCTGGCATTCCGGAGATGCCCCTTCCGGATGCGCCGACGCCTGCGGCGGCTGCTGCTGCATTGCCTATACGGCCTCGACGAGGCCTTTGACCTGCTGCGCCAGCAAGTCAAACTGCTCCGCACCGACCGCCGGCGATCATCGCCGGAGGGGGAGGAGGAGCTGGCTGAGAAACGGGAGGGGAGGCCGGAGCCTGAGATCTGGCCGCGGAGGCCGTGGACCGTCGGGTGGACGCCCTGCGTGGAGGCATCGGGTGTCGATCTCGCGGGGGAGGATTAGGAGTAGATGACGGAGAGATGGCTGGAGACGGCTCCGTTGAGCGCTCCTTCAAGAACAAGGGTGCTGCGAAGACACAGGGCCCTTCCTCTAGCGCCAATCCTGTTGGTGCAAAAATCTGCCTACGTCGGAGAAGCTGGAGTTGGGGAAGCCGCGGTCGCCGCCGGGACCTGCAAAGGAAGTCTAAACCGGAGGTGGGGTTGCTCCGGCAAGACCCTCCGACGCTCAAGTCAGTTCTCTGCCTCAACAAGAATGGAGTGCTCGAACGGAGAATTTAGCAGAGTTTTTAGATAAGGCAAAAGAGCTTAAAGAATAACGTATCTGAGTCCCCCTTTTATAGGCGGGGGAGGCAACGGACTGATGGCGACGTTTGTAACCGCCTGGTAGTGGGCCGCCCATGGTCAGGGGAATTGATTGCGAAATATAATGGAGCAGATACGTGGGCATCACCTCGACCCGCCACGTGGAGTCTGTTATGAGGGGTGGAGCAGCGTCCGTCGTCAGGAGAATCGCATGGTATCCGTCGCAGGAGGTGGAGCAGGTTCGTGGCCGTCACTGTGGCTTGCCAGGGGATAGTGGAGCTGTGCGGAGTCCGCCACAGGAAGTGGAGCAGGGCGGCTATGGCCACTGCGGCTTGTCAGGGAATGATGGTACTGCGCGGAGTCCGCCACAGGAAGTGGAGCAGGGTCGTGGCCATTTTGAGGGCCTGTCAGGAGGCGCGGATCTGTCGATTGGAGCTCGGTAACGGTCGGAGCCCGGTTTCTGTAGGAGTCCTGACGGAGCAGCAGTTGATACCGAGAGCGGAGCCCGACTCCCGTGGGAGTCCGGGCGGAGCTGCGCTGATGTCGACAGTGGAGCTCGGCTCCCGTAGGAGTCTGGGCGGAGCTGCACTTGCTGATGGCGGTGGAGCCCGACTCCCGTAGGAGTCCGGGCTGAGCTGCACTTGTTGATGGCGGTGGAGCCCGGCTCCCGTAGGAGTCCGGGCTGAGCTGCACTTGCTGATGGCGGTGGAGCCCGGCTCCCGTAGGAGTCCGGGCAGAGCTGCACTTGCTGATGGCGGTGGAGCCCGGCTCCCGTAGGAGTCCGGGCGGAGCTGCACTGCAAACAAAGTTAAGGGTGAAATCCGGCTCTGATAGGAGTCCGGATTGAGCTTACCAGCCGTTGATACTGAGAGCGGAGCCCGGCTCCCGTGGGAGTCCGGGCGGAGCTGCGCTGATGTCGACAGTGGAGCTCGGCTCCCGTAGGAGTCCGGGCGGAGCTGCACTTGCTGATGGCGGTGGAGCCCGGCTCCCGTAGGAGTCCGGGCTGAGCTGCACTTGTTGATGGCGGTGGAGTCCGGCTCCCGTAGGAGTCCGGGCTGAGCTGCACTTGCTGATGGCGGTGGAGCCCGGCTCCCGTAGGAGTCCGGGCTGAGCTGCACTTGCTGATGGCGGTGGAGCCCGGCTCCCGTAGGAGTCCGGGCGGAGCTGCACTTACTGATGGCGGTGGAGCCCGACTCCCGTAGGAGTCCGGGCGGAGCTGCACTGCAAACAAAGTTAAGGGTGAAATCCGGCTCTGATAGGAGTCCGGATTGAGCTTACCAGCCGTTGATACTGAGAGCGGAGCCCGGCTCCCGTGGGAGTCCGGGCGGAGCTGCGCTGATGTCGACAGTGGAGCTCGGCTCCCGTTGGGGTCCGGGCGGAGCTACACTTGCTGATGGCGGTGGAGCCCGGCTCCCGTAGGAGTCCGGGCTGAGCTGCACTTGTTGATGGCGGTGGAGCCCGGCTCCCGTAGGAGTCCGGGCTGAGCTGCACTTGTTGATGGCGGTGGAGCCCGGCTCCCGTAGGAGTCCGGGCTGAGCTGCACTTTTGATGGCGGTGGAGCCCGGCTCCCGTAGGAGTCCGGACGGAGCTGCACTTGCTGATGGCGGTGGAGCCCGGCTCCCGTAGGAGTCCGGGCGGAGCTGCACTGCAAACAAAGTTAAGGGTGAAATCCGGCTCTGATAGGAGTCCGGATTGAGCTTACTAGCCGTTGATACTGAGAGCGGAGCCCGGCTCCCGTGGAAGTCCGGGCGGAGCTGCGCTGATGTCGACAGTGGAGCTCGGCTCCCGTAGGAGTCCGGGCGGAGCTGCACTTGCTGATGGCGGTGGAGCCCGGCTCCCGTAGGAGTCCGGGCTGAGCTGCACTTGTTGATGGCGGTGGAGCCCGGCTCCCGTAGGAGTCCGGGCTGAGCTGCACTTGTTGATAGCGGTGGAGCCCGGCTCCCGTAGGAGTCCGGGTGGAGCTGCACTTGCCGATGGCGGTTCCGCCGTGGGTTCCGGCTGTGGGTATTTTATACCCAACACAAACTAATACTGTCAGAAAAATATAATATTAGAATGGCTTGTCATATTTTTTCTTACTACATTTCTTTGAGCTTTGTTTCTAGTGATGCTACTGGTAGTGAACACAATTTTCTTGAACGATGGTTTTCTTGAATTCAGCTTCTTTTTTTTTTTTTTTTTTTAAGTTGTTTTTCTTACCATATATCACTTATGCATTGCATCCTGTGCACTGAAAATTGGAAGTTGTTGAGGACAGCAAATAGCATTATGAACATTCTTTTACAGCACATAATTTCAATCCATGTTATGAATGTATGTCTTTATGCCGAAATCTCATGAAGCAGCCGAGGGAAAAGTTAACTAGTTCCTCCACATATGTGCGTTATGTGGATCATAAGTAATCAATAGTTTTGCTTTCTTTAGCATCTTTAGAAGATAACAATGTGCTTTTGCTGAGAATTTAGTCTTTATCCGAACAAATGGATAAACAGATCCAAAAAGCTGAGCTCATATAAACAAGCCTGGCTGGTTATGAGTTCAGGATAAGCTTTGGCAAATAGGTTGAATAATGATTTAGGTTCTATTGGGGTTTTCTTGACAAGTTTACTTCAGTAGCATTTCTCATATGGTATATTCTGTTTCTCTAGTAATAGATATGTGTTCTCGGAATTATTAATTCAGGTGTTAGAGACTTTAAGCAAAAATTGTGGTGACTATATTCACCAACAAATTGCTGAGTGGGATATTTTGCATGAAATGGTGAAGGTAGTGAAGAAAAAGGTAAGTGTTGCTTCTCATCAAACACCTTTATGTTATATTTTACTGTTGGAAATAGTGTCCCAAAGTCAATCGTCAGTCTGTTGACGGTTGTGCTCTTTTTTATATTAGTATATGAATTATAAATAAATAAAAATTATTTTAATATTTTTTCATCACAAAAAATATTTCATCTTCTAATGAACTCCTGTATTGTGGTGAAGTCCTTAGGG
This sequence comes from Elaeis guineensis, assembly GCF_000442705.2. Classification (NCBI taxonomy): domain Eukaryota; kingdom Viridiplantae; phylum Streptophyta; class Magnoliopsida; order Arecales; family Arecaceae; genus Elaeis; species Elaeis guineensis. The sequence continues at coordinate 74,623,608 of NC_025997.2, forward strand.
CTATTTAGACTCGACAAAGGAGGATTTGTCGTTTAGTCCTTAAATTTGTTCGTGATCAAATGATACGTTGTTACCAAGGACGACGACGTTTATCAAGCATAGGTCGTTGTGTGCCATATGGATTGGTTGTCCTCTTAACCAAGGAGTGTGGAGACACTGGTATGGCATACAGGTGAGATGTAAGGGTACATCTGCACTGAGCGTGACCGACTCCGGAGCTATTTCTGCTGTCAAGATTTGCTCCGATGGGATATGGGTATAACTGTCCCTCCGATCTGAGACTGCCATGATGACTTGCAAGCAACTCACTGCACTTAGGCACTGGACTACCTGAATTTTTAATTCAGTGACGGTAGGCTACTGGGTGTAGTCAAGTACTTTACTTGTCGGTGCGTGTGTCAAGATGGGATTGACCACTCCAGTTCAGGAGCTGTGTACAGTTGTGTTTCAATTTAACAAAATCTTGGCCAGGATAGTCCTAGTGAGGAGTCACAGGACTGTTTGAGTTGAGCACGATTCGGATGATCTGATCAGGGTTGACAGTTTAACCCTGAGTCGTCCTAAATATAGGGGTCAAAAGGGATGAATTATACAGTAACCATATTCATGTAGGTTCTGAGTGTTGCGATTGCGACTATTCGACCTATCCGGATGTCGGGTACCATTACTAGATGGTCACTTCGATTAGTACAGGAATTGGTTCCTGTGCTACCGGTTTAGGTTCGAACCTACGGGGTCACACACATTAGAGGTTCCTATCTGATCTGATGGCTGATGAAGAGTCCTAATGCTCATGGACTTTGAGTCCTACGTATTTGGAACTTTGTGATCGAGAATCAGGATTCTCTAATCATGAGTTCTACACATTTTGGTGATAGGTTAAGAAGGTTGGCAAAGTTGCTAGAGCCATTGCTATAATGAGCCATCCCATCCCAAATACCGATTAATCTCACTCGGTGCAGGTTATACTTCCACAGAAACAACTGGGTTGCAAGTCAGACATGTGAGTTAATTCCTCCAACAATTTTGTTTGTTGGGGTGGGGTTGGCTAGTGGTGTGTGTGTTTTGTTAGAAATTGCATTGGTCTTTCTTTCTGAATTACCTATATTTTTATTTTTTTAATGCCCCTTGGTTGACCAAATAGATACCTTTTCTATTGTTCTTATTCTCTCAATGTTGCCCCAAAAGGGAATTTCATCGCATTTGTCTCAATAGAAGTCGAAACTAACCAGCCTGAATTAGAGCTAAAGCCAGGAATCGATCTTCTTGGCCCAGTTGATGAGATATTTTTTGATACATATGACAGATATGAACCTATCAATGAACCCTTGCTGGACGGTTGCTTCATATCAACTGTAAGTATATTATTTTTTCGCCTGCTTAACTTCATGGATATCTATTTACAAATTTTCGAATATCACAGATTTATGATGCTACAACACGTTTTGAATCAACCGTCATGGATGTGCTTGCTATGTATACCAAGATCACTGGAAAGGTAATGGTCACTATTCATCTTCCCTTAATTCCTTCAGAGTAAATGTTGTTGCCTACTTGAGACCAAGTCAATCACTTCTTGTCTCACTCATAGGGAGTTGACATAATATAATGTTTGCAATATGAAGTTTTATATTTATACATGGATTTAATATGGAACCCAGTAGACCAAATGTTCCATGTCTTCTGACAGGCCTGCTATTATTGCTCCATAATTCCATCTGTCATGTCTTTTGTCCATTTTCAACCATTGTTAGTTGTTGGTTTGTTATGGTTTTCCTCTATATTGGTGTATTGAAAATAATTATTTCGAGTACCATTACCAGCTTGCTGGAGTTGTTACTATTGATGTGATGGGTGGGCCAACCATTGACTTTGTCTTTGGAAGAAAGGTATGTGAAATAGATATTTTGTAAAAATATAAAATCAACTAGCCTCTGCATATTAAGTGACCATTATCTCGTACAATAAAATTAATTTGATAAATAGATGTTGTTGAAGATACTATGAGAGTTAGTTTATTCAGGAATAAAATATAATGTAAAATTATATTGATATCATTAAGTCGGAAAGGTTATTTGGTGTGGAATTTATTAGGGATGTAACATAGGGAAGTTTTTTCAAATCCGTGGCATTCTTTCATCTTTATTCTGAATTTTGCTTTTATCTTAATCCAAGCAAACCTTTTTTATTTTGCTCTTATCGTTATGTTTGAATGGTCAAAAGTTCTCTCTTATTTTACTGAATATTTAATTATGAGATGGTCTGTAGATGATCAAATAACTATAGGCTTTACTGCGAAGCTATTTTTTTCCAGTCAGTTATACAGGTATTTTTTGAGAATGCAGTTATACTTATTTTTAAATTTTTGATGGTTGGTAGTTTATGACAACTTATATAGGTCAATGCAATGTAGGGGTATCTCATTTGAGGGAAGTGTTTTATTGGATGGGTCTGTCAGACAAAAATATTATGGCACTATCTGATGGTCATACTTTGGTAAAATATTAACATAATTCTGTAATATAAAGTTATGGGTGTGTTAGTATTTTTGACGATTATAGTTACTGACAATTTGTTTTTGGCCTTGATGTTGAAGGGAAGGGCTCATCATGAGAGAACAGGATTTGAAGGTGATACATTAGTAGTTTTTAATAGTGATTTAATTGCTAAAATGATATATATATATATATATATATATATATATATATATATATATATATTGTAGATTCAGGTCGGAGATATGATGGATAGTACCAAGGAAAGATAGGAATTATCTTGCTGATGGCTTCATAAGTTGATGAACTCTTAGATTTTGCAAAATTAATTTTTTGATATCATTAATTCAAGTTTATTTTATTCTCTTTTTGGTGTAGCAAAAATGAGCTTAGAACTTATGTATAAAGTGCAGGAGATCAGTTCGAACTTATTTATTCCATGTTTTAAATTCTAGTGTTTACTTTCTTTTATATTCAAAAATTTGATGGTGTATGATTGTGATAGCCCAAAACCCAGCCCAACCAAGTCCAGCCCAGCAGACCAAAGCCCCCAAAAAAAAAAAAAAACAAACAGAGTAAAAAATCGGAAAGAAGACTCGCGGTAGGAGTCTTCTTCTCCGGCAAGACCCAAGCCTATTAGGAGTCCTAGGATCTCTCGAAATCCTAGGACCCTCTATAAGGTCTCCCCTCTCTCTTGAGATCGATCATCGGCCTCTTCTCCCTCTCTTTCTCTCCGATTTTCCGAAGTAGAGCCGCGGGCACTGTTGGTTTCTCGCCGTGATTTCTCACCGGTGAGGTCACCGGAGGCCGGGGGTGAGCTTTCCTTTCCTTCCTCTCTTCCTTCCCTTTCTTTTCGTATTTTTGATTGAGGCTGCCGGCGACAAGTGTCGCCGATCTACAGTCGGGAAAGAGACTCTATTTTTGGATCTCTTTTCGTTGAATTTTTCGACGCCGGCGTTCGGAATCGATCGCCGGCCATACTCCTCCGTGACCGGGGGAGTGGCCCCCGTCGGCCGTCGGCCTCCGCCACGGCTGTCGTGGCCCGAACGGTCGGTCAAGGTCGGAGGACTACCGTCCTCTGTTCGGCTTGGAAGGAACCAAGAAAAAGAAGAAAAAGAAAAAAGAAGAAAAAGAAAGAAAGAAAAAGAAAAAGAAGAAAAAGAAAGAAAGAAGAAGAAAAAAAAAAGAAAAGAAAAGAAAAAGAAGAAAAAGAGAAAAAGAAAAGAAAAGAAAAGAAAAGAAAAATAAGAAAAATAAAAATAAATAAATAAATAAATATATATATATAAATAAATAAATGAATAAGAAAATAATAATAATAAAAGAAAATTGATGAGAGAGTTTCTCTCTCTTCTCTCTCTTCTTTCAGTCTGAACCCTGACTTTCTCTCTCTGGAATTGGACTATCTCTCTCTAGAAATTTTCTCTCTCTAGGTTGTTTCTCTCTCTTGATGGATTTCTCTCTCTCTAAAGTTATTCCTCTAGGATTAGTGAAGTGGAAGGCTTCATCTGATGATTCTGATCGAGTTTAGAGACGAGTCTGATTTTAAGCGAGATTTTGATTTTGGGATTTGTTAGATTTAATTTTGAATTAAAATTAATGTAAAAATATAATTTTGGATAATAGGTATGGAAGAATCTCCTAGAAGTTAGTCGATCTGTCCATTCAGTGCTCCGTGAAAGGTAAGTAATGAATCATCTTCTCGAGATATTTCATTTTTATTCTGAAAATAAATAATTATTCTTTGAAATTATGCATGAATTATGAAATTATGTTTTGTAAAGAAAAGTGCTTTTGAAATATTATGGTACGTCGATTTATGCACATGTTCAGTAAAAAATTATGATATATTATGATACAAAGTGTTTTGATACGGATCGAATTTATGCTCTCAGCCTAACTATGTTTTAGTGGGCTCCGTCAATGGGGATTATACGTTGGTACTCAGTGGACCCTGCCAGTGGGGGTTGTGCGCTGGTGTATGTGGACCCTGCCAGTGGGGTTGTGCGCTGGTATTTGTGGACCCTGTCAGTGGGGGTTGTGCGCTGGTATTCTGTGGACCCCGTCAATGGGGGTTAAACGTTGGTCATAGTCAAGGCTGTTGAGTTACGAGTGTTTTGAATCGAATCGGATTTATAATTATATTATATGTGAATATTTGAAAATATTTGATTTGTATTAAATCAGCATGAAATATACTCTTATGTTTATTTGCAGCATTATTTTTGAAAATTATATAATATCTGAAATATCTGGTAGAGATACTTGTTACTTACTGGGCTGTCTAGCTCATTACCTTTCTTTTTATTTTTTAGATTCAGATAATTAATTTCGAGCGTGGGACGAAATATTGGGACAGAGCTTTTGAAGCGAGATTAGCATTGTCAACTTCATTGAATTTAGATCTATTATTTTTATTATTTTAGTAAAATTTTATTGGATGTAAGACCTTTGATTTAATTACTTGAATTATAGTTGAATAAAAATTATTTGAATTTATTCCGCTGTGATGCATTGATATCGTGATGAGATGCCTTGCATACTTATTGAGAGAGTTTTTCATGAGTATGTGGCGGTTGCCGCGACCCTCGATTCACGATCTCGGGTCGGGGGCGTGACAATTAATATGGTATCAGAGCATAAGTGGATAAATTATGACACATAGAATTTGACATAGTATGAGTGTAGGTGGGTAAACATTAGGAATATTGGGACGTTAAAGTATGAGCATCATAATAAACCTATCCTAACAAATAGATCAATGAATCTAATAAGGTTTTACTACTACAAGGTTATCATGCCTCCCCGTAGAATGACAAGAACAAGAGTTTATTTATTTGAAGCAAAAGGGTATGAGTGTGACTGAATATGAAGCAAAATTTACAGAGTTAGCAAAATTTGCTCCGAGACTAGTGGATGGTGAGCAAGAACGTGTTCACAAGTTTGAGATGGGACTGAGAACTGAGATTCGAAAATAAGTGGTTCCATATGAATTGATAACTTATGCAGATGTGGTAAACAAAGCACTGATAATTGAAAGGGAAGTCAATGAAGAACGCATGGAAAGGGAAAGAAAGCAAAGAAAGAGAGCACGATCAAATGATACACAAGGGCAGAATAATAAAAACATCAAAAGATCAGCTAAGGGAGCAGTAGACAATAAGACTTAACAGATTGATGGTGAGCCGTGCTCCAGATGTGGCAAAAATCATGCAGACAAAGATTTCTATTGGAATACAGGTGCTTGTTTCAAATGTGGTCAGATGGATCATAAAATTTCTAGCTGCCCGCTAAATATCGAAAATCAAGCTGGCAAAAGAACTCATGAAGGACAACATAAGAGTGGCGGACAGATTTCTAAAATCTAGGGAAGAGTTTATGCGCTTACTCAACAGAATCCACAGGCTTCCAATACAATGGTGACAGGTATGAAAAATTTTGAGGACGAAATTTCTTTTTAGGGGTGAAGAATGTGATAGCCCAAAACCCAGCCCAACCAAGCCCAGCCCAGCAGACCAAAGTCCAAAACGAAAAAAAAAAAACAAACAGAGTAAAAAATCGGGAAGAAGACTCCCGGTAGGAGTCTTCTTCTCCGGCAAGACCCAAGCCTATTAGGAGTCCTAGGATCTCTCGAAATCCTAGGACCCTCTATAAGAAGGTCTCCCCTCTCTCTTGAGATCGATCATCGGCCTCTTCTCCCTCTCTTTCTCTCCGATTTTCCAAAGTAGAGCCGCGGGCACTGTTGGTTTCTCGCCGTGATTTCTCGTCGGTGAGGTCACCGGAGGCCGGGGGTGAGCTTTCCTTTCCTTCTTCTCTTCCTTCCCTTTCTTTTCGTATTTTTGATTGAGGCTGCCGGCGACGAGTGTCGCCGATCTACAGTCGGGAAAGAGACTCTGTTTTTGGGTCTCTTTTCCTTAAATTTTCCGGCGCCGGCGATCGAAATTGATCGCCGGCCATACTCCTCCGTGATCAGGGAGTGACCCCCATCGGCCGTCGGCCTCCGCCGCAGCTGCCGTGGCCCGAACGGCCGGTCAAGGCCGGAGGACTATCGTCCTCTGTTCGGCCTGGAAGGAACCAAGAAAAAGAAGAAAAAGAAAAAAGAAGAAAAAGAAAGAAAGAAAAAGAAAAAGAAGAAAAAGAAAGAAGAAGAAAAAAAAAAGAAAAGAAAAAGAAGAAAAAGAGAAAAAGAAAAGAAAAGAAAAGAAAAGAAAAAAAAATAATAAAAATAAAAATAAAAATATATATATATTTATATATATATATATATATAAATAAATAAATGAATAAGAAAATAATAATAATAAAAAAATTGATGAGAGAGTTTCTCTCTCTTCTCTCTCTTCTTTCAGTCTGAACCCTGACTTTCTCTCTCTGAAATTGGATTTTCTCTCTCTAAAAATTTTCTCTCTCTAGGTTGTTTCTCTCTCTTGATGAATTTTTCTCTCTCTAAAGTTATTCCTCTAGGATTAGCGAAGTGGAAGGCTTTATCTGATGATTCTGATCGAGTTTAGAGACGAGTCTGATTTTAAGCGAGATTTTGATTTTGGGATTTGTTAGATTTAATTTTGAATTAAAATTAATATAAAAATATAATTTTAGATAATAGGCACGGAAGAATCTTCTAGAAGTTAGTCGATCTGTCCATCCAGTGCTCCGTGAAAGGTAAGTAATGAATCATCTTCTCGAGATATTTCATTTTTATTCTGAAAATAAATAATTATTCTTTAAAATTATGTATGAATTATGAAATTATGTTTTGTAAAGAAAAATACTTTTGAAATATTATGGTACGTCGATTTATGCACATGTTCAGTGAAAAATTATGATATATTATGATACAAAGTGTTTTGATACGGATCGGATTTATGCTCTCAGCCTAACTATATTTCAGTGGGCCCCCCCGTCAATGGAGATTATACGTTGGTACTCAGTGGACCCTGCCAGTGGGGGTTGTGCGCTGGTGTTTGTGGACCCTGCCAGTGGGGGTTGTGCGCTGGTATTTGTGGATCCTGCCAGTGGGGGTTGTGCACTGGTATTCTGTGGATCCCGTCAATGGGGGTTAAAAGTTGGTCATAGTCAAGGCTGTTGAGTTATGAGTGTTTTGAATCGAATCGGATTTATAATTATATTATATGTGAATATTTGAAAATATTTGATTTGTATTAAATCAGCATGAAATATACTCTTATGTTTATTTGCAGCATTATTTTTAAAAATTATATAATATCTGAAATATCTGGTAGAGATACTTGTTACTTACTAGGCTGTCTAGCTCATTATCTTTCTTTTTATTTTTCAGATTCAGATAATTAATTTCAAGCGTGGGACGAAATATTGGGACAGGGCTTTTAGAAGCGAGATTAGCATTTTCAACTTCATTGAATTTAGATCTATTATTTTTATTGTTTTAGTAAAATTTTATTGGATATAAGACATTTGATTTAATTACTTGAATTACAGTTGAATAAAAATTATTTAAATTTATTCCGCTGTGATGCATTGATATCGTGATGAGATGCTTTGCATGCTTATGGAGAGAGTTCTTCATGAGTATGCGGCGGTTGCCGCGACTCTCGATTCACGATCTCGGGTCGGGGGCGTGACAATGATCTTATTCTTTGAATTTTAGTGAAACTAAAAAGGTTGTTGGGATAATTTTTTTTAGACTACCATTATGTATGCTCAATTCTCTTTAATACAATGGTGAAGATTATCTTATTTGTAGTTGTTTCATCTCTTTGAAGCTATTAGTCTACATATATTATTCAGTGGTGCAGGATGTTTAAATAAGTTACCAATGTACTATTTCTATTTTTATTTATTATTATAGGTGATCCATATTTTAAAATTGGATAGGACAATAATGTCTTAAAGTTGATTATATATCTATATTTTATTTTTGACAGTAGAGGTTCATTTATACCATGCTTTAGTAACTCTCACGAATTCTGATTCGTGTATATTTAGTTATCTACGTTTAATAAAGAAGAGTGTACACTAGGTCTATACCTACGTATATACTATCACTTACGTTAAATGTTACGTGAGTAAAGTAGAGATATACACAAAAAGAAATAACGTGGTATAAGCTACACGCACGTCTGACATACTCATATTTAACTAAACATGTGTACTAATGTTAGTGTAAGTCTATCTCTACATTTTTTAGGCTTTTACCCATATATCTTTCACAGGGGTATATCTCAGTTTTCTTGTAGTTTCTAATCTACGGTCGTTGTGTAGCATGTTGGCACCCATCTTGGGTAAACCCGAATACCATTGGATTCAATTATCTATATTTTTATTGAACCATCTGCGTATTAATTTAATTATTTGATTAAATTATCTTGATTGGACCAATTGGATTGTCTGACAGTATTGTCTGATCAGTCATGTTCTATTTTGTCAGTTTCTCTCTTCTTTGATATTCTTTCTCTACATGATTTGTGAGTTTAGGGAATCTGATATGTTGCTTTGAATTCGAGTTGATTCGCATAAGGAGGTTTTGAATCGATCTGTTAGTTGGATAACATGTTTACACCATTCGATTTTATATCATGCATCTTAAGATTTGGTCTTTGTTAATTTTTATTAAATCATTATATTTTAAGTCTTTGATTAGATGAGGCTAATCAATCAAATTGATTCCTGAATGTCAATCGATGTATCAACCTTCATTTTGACTCTTTTTGGATACTATTAATCTGATCACCCTTGATCTTTATGAAACATCTATTTCCCGTTCTCATTGTGATCAAATAAAAATACCCTGATTGGACTAATCTGGATGTTGGACATTATCGCTTTTGTTAGCCTCATAAGAGTGTCAGTGTTGAGATTCGGATGCGCAGCAAAATATAGATTTTAAAATTTTTTTTAAATATGTATCAATACTTGATTATAAGATTCAAACTTCAATCTCAAAATTACTTTGATGATTCTAATCAAACATGAAACATATAGTAATCAAAAGAGTAAGAAGAATTAATATACCTTTTAATCAATCTGATTTGATTGCTGATTGGTCTCCTTTGAGGCATATATGCGTACGTTCTCTAACAGTGATCCATATGGGTCTTGATTAAGGATCTTCCTCAATTTAATTTATTGAATTTCTTCTCAAGAAATCAGCAACCATTCTTTCTCTTTCTCTCTTGGCCTTCTCCTCTCTTGGTGTAGAGAATATTGATTAATCTAACTCATGGACTTTAGCCTCATATTTATAGATTTAAAGTCTTAGTTTCAGTCCCAATTTCTGACTCAACAAGGAGTTTTGATAGGAACCAAAACCCTTTCAATGCCCAACAACTTGGGCGCCAACTACCAAGAGGCGTGAGGCCTCTTGGGCGCCAACTACCAAGAGGCGTGAGGCCCCTAGTGCGTTGAGAAAAGAGGGCATGGAAGGGGTTTCCACATGGGGCGTTGGGTGCGTGGAGGAGTCCTTCTAGGATGGACTCCTCCCTCGTTTTGGGCGTCTAACAATATTAGCGTGAAACCTTTTCACGCGTGAAAACCAAGAGGGGTGCTAGGAGGCGTGGAGATGCTTGGAAGAGTTCTTCTGCAAGTGGGATTCTTCCTTTTCATAAAGGACAGGGGCATTTAAATTAAGAAAAAATTAGTTGGGAGTCAATAACTTGACCTAAACTATTTCTAATCTAATTAGAAATCCAAATAGAAGGAGATTCATGGGTTCAATGATGTGCTAGCATACTTGATCTAAACCTATTAGGATTTCAACTAAATTCTTATTGATTTAAGACTTCTCAAGTCTAATCAAAAGTCTAAGATCAATTTTTTTGTGTGTGATTCATTAGGTTCCATATCTAGCCAACAGTAGGTCCGAATTTGAGTCAACGCAATTTTATTAGGCTCAAGCTTGAGTCAACTCATGCATTACAATTAATTAGAATTCTTCTAATTAAATTGCTGAATTAATTTTTTTAATTCATTTGAACCTACCATTAGAAAATGCCATTATATGTCAATCTAGTATGCATGCAGAGATTTCAAAATTTTTTCAATATGTAAGGAAGAAAATTTTAAAACCTTTCCAACATAGTTCTAAAATAATCATGATATATAACATATCAATGTTATGTCAAGATAATCTTATGTCAGAACGATGTTAAAACAAATCTCTAATTAGATCTAATCTAATCAAACATGCATATAGAGATCATTGTTAGACGTGCCCTAAAAATTAATTGTTGGCTGATACATTTGGTAATTTCAGGATTTAATTTTGTACCTATAATATTTTTATATTAATAAATAATTTTTTTTCAATCATGTTTATGTGTCTATGATTTATCCTAAAAATTAACAAAGATGATTTTTATATATTCTCAAGGTATTGAGAATTTGAGACACATTAATTAGTGGCTAGTTTTTAAATATTTTTGATCAAAGGATCGTCATGGAGAACAGTGATTAATCCATTTGAGATCGATGCACGGTTCACTTTTCTTGTGGACAGATGAGTCTCGGATTTGCAGTGTAGGGACACTGGGGTGAGGATGCGGATGGTTATTAGAGAATAATTTGTACTAAGCGTGATCAACACGAGAAATCATTTAGAAATCTACTCACTCGTCAGTAGTTGACTCGATGTTGCAGTGATGTGAGTGGTATTTTGACCTGTGGTTTCATCGATTATTTGCAGCGGGGCTATTGTCTTTGACTGCACGTTCTCTTGATCCCTAATCATTCAGATCCTTTCTATGTATGTTGGCTATAGTAGGTTCAGATTCACTATTTGGAGTAGGATGCATCTAGATGGAATCTATTGACTTTGGTTGAAAAAGAAAATAAAAGAATAGTACTTTACAAGTTAATCACATAGGGATGCGAAGGGATTTTTCTTTATTTTCTTCCTACTCATTTGTATGATATTAGTTATTTTTTATTTATTAGGTATTGTATTTTATCATTTGCTGCATCATATTTTTTATGATTATGATAAACTCCATAGATTAGGGTAATGATTTTAGGACCATGATGAGATCATGCCAGTGAGATCTAAAATCTTGATAACCCCAATCTAAAATATTTCTAGTCGTTTGATCATCGAGTCAGGGATCGATGATACTGGTAAGACTGGTACATCCTATGTATGTTCGATGGAGAGGGTGGTTGATCTCACAACCACTTGTGTGGTGATACTAATACAAAGATGTAGGTGCTCATTAGAGAATGAGTTCACTGAACTGACCCATCAAAAGAACATCTGATGGAGCCTTACAGCATGTCAACAGATGGTTCTTCAATGGGAGTGGTGCATGTGATCTTTTGATCTGAGATCACCATGGTACCTTGTGTACATAGATCTTTTGGTTTATTTTCTAGTACACCACTTTGAGATGTGTGTGGGATATTCTTGGTATGGTGAAGTGTGCATGGAGGTTGTGAGTGGTCAATAAAGAATCAATCACTCCTTGTAGGAGGAGAGAACATTCTATGTAATCTCATAGGATGATGACTCTGAGAGTCTCTAGCCAGAGCAGGGATGAACAGTAGAAATAATTTTTACTGGTTCATTAATCGAGTCATCATCATCGGATCGAGATACATATGGATAGATATTTGAGTTTGACATATTTTCATATTCATGATCTTTCCGGGATATTGTGTGATCGAAGGATTGAATTGCTTGGTAACTCGTCACGGAAGGATAATTTTAATATTTTTATCAAATTTCAAATTTTTTGAGTAGTCATGATATATTGCTAGACGTCAATCTTGACTTGTGGACTCATCAGAATTAAAAGAGTTTAATTCAAGAATCAATTAGGAAGAGTCCTAGTTGATTAGGACTCTCGAACTGATCTAATCCAATCAGATTAGGATACATCGAGAGTGGATCCACTGCTGGCTAGATTTGGACCCTAATGGATCACACACAATAGAGATTTGGTCTTGGTCCAATCTATTTGAATTTATTGTAAATTCAATGGGTTAATTAAATTGCTAGCACATAAATTAATCTAAGTTTCTAATTGGATTTAGTACAAAGTGTTTGTGCTAATCCTTTACTTGTTGCCTTGACTAATATGATTGGGTTTGAACCATCTATTTATTAGTTGGTTTATCTGGATTTTAAGGAAGAGTTCCATGTGAATCCACCACCTCCATGCCATTCACCATGCCAAATAATTATGTGGCATCACATTTATTTTGGGAGTCAAGGAGAGGAGTCCTTCTCCTTTATTTATCTTAAAATTCTTATATGTTTTTACATGTCCCATTATTTTATGCACCATCAGATAGAGCCTTGAGATGTGGAACGTGGAAGAGAAGGAGTCCTTCTCTAAGAAGGAACTCTATGCCAAAATAAATATGGGACGTCCCTTGTTTTTGGGCGATGAAAAATGGAGTCCATTTCACATTGGACTCTTAATTCCTTCCATATTCTCCACGTATTTTTTAATTCCTTGTGACATGAGATGGCACTTGAAATTATGGGTGCAGAAGAGAAGGAAGAGTCCTTCTTTGGTAAGGAGTTTGAATGCCAAAATAAATTGGATTCTTTCTCATATACGTTGAGTTTGTGGAAGAGTCTTAATTGCTAAGGACTCTTGAAATCTCATGCTAACTCCTTTCCTACGCGCCAAGTGTTGGCGTATTAATTTTTTCTAGGTAGAGGAAGAGTCCTTCTGCTGGTTAACCTCTTTAATTTTCATGCCTTACTCTTGGATTCCACGGAAAAAATAATTGTTGGCATGTAAGAGTTAAGGGACGCCAAGAGTTGGCATCCCATGGTATCCCCCCTTGTTTCCTATTTAAAGGGGGCGCTACAATCAGGTTGGTGTGCCAATTTTTGGGTTGTAGTTAGGCGTGAAAATGAGAGGAAAATGATGGAAAAAATCTGAGACAAAGATAAGAAAAGAGAGAGAGAAAAATAAAAAGAAAAGAAAGAGAGAAAAATAAAAGTATGAGATACTTGTCCTAAAAATCAGATTGTTCATGTATTGAACATAAAATCTGATTTGTGTGTGGTGAGATTTTTTGAGGAAAGGTTTCTAAAGAGATCTTAGTGGAGGTCATGAAAGCATACGAGTAATGGTGTAATCAGTTCTTGTGAAGAATGGACGGCAGCAAGCTTGCGAAGAAGGCTGCAGCATCATGACGAGTTGGGAAGGACCCTGATTAGTCCCGTGTGGATCACCATTGGAGGGCTTCTGCTTTGGAGTCTCATGGAGATATTAAGATTACCAATTCATGATCTTCGTGTTGGTATATGATTTCTGATCTCTACTTATTATATATACTTTTGATATTTGATTGCAATCATCAAGGGATTCCTAGAGTTTTTGTGTTTCAGTAGACTAGTTTAAATGTTAAACTTTATTTTCAATAGTTGAATGCATGTTAAAATTTTTGAAATTCATATTTCGCTGCGTCATCGAAACCCAACAGTGGTATCAGAGCCATCCTTGAATGATTTAATCAAATATTATGTTATTTTTATGATATGGAGTAGATCCAGTTCAAACTATGTCGAAATCAGATTTTTTGATTGATATTTACTTGATGTTTCTGATGTATTTTTTTTATGATAAAGTGTTATCAATCCATGTTCAAACCTTAGATTTGAAATTTCATGGTCCTTAGACTTGTGTGATAAGTTTAGATTAGATTCCATAATTTAATTTTCGATGAAATTGAAATTTAGTGCATATGATGCGCGGAGCCTTGGAATGCTATATATGAATGTAGATTGTCAAGACTTAGGATTCTTGCATTTGATGTATCTACCTTAGATCCAAAGGCTGACCACCATGTTATCGGATACTCACCATTGTAGGTCGATCATTTTGGTTGTTGCTCGAGGAATGTGTGGTGCCAAAAAAAATTTGGTCATGGAAAGAAAGCATCAGATATGGATTAGAATTTTTGCTGATGGATTGGTTTAACTATAATTCATTGTTCTAATGTGATTAGAATTAATGATTATAGATTGAATCAAATTCATAGTTCTAATTTAATTAGAACTCATGTTTAATTTAGGTTGATCAAATTGTCATTTACCTAATTTGATTAGGGTTTGAGTCATGATTCACCGAATCTATGTTAACCTAATTGAATTTGGGTTAACCTAAGAATTGGTCAATTTAAGTCAAATGGATGACAAATAATTGATTTAAAATTAATATTGGGTCAAGTGTTGAACCTGAATCGAAAACCCTAGATGGGTCCAATGCCCATATATTTAAATAACTTTATTGATATGTGTATAAATGATATCGCAATAAAAATAATATGAGTAGTTTGTTATGATATTTTATAATTATTATAAATTGCATGATTGGTTATGGACTATGGTACATCCATATGATGGATGTATGCATGAATGCTTTCATATTAGCTAATTATGTAAATACATTTGCAAGAGTTGCAATAGGGGTTGGATGCCTCCGATGCAATGTATTATCAGCTGAACCTTTTCTTTTCTATGTTTCTAACTATAGATTGGATTTTTATATGTAGATGTAAAATAATAAAAAAAAATATTTGAGAATAGATAAAAAATATTTTTTTTTATTTTTAAATTTAAATCAAGCATTCATGGTAGACTTCATGGAGATGAAGACTTGACTACCAGACTTTTGGAGAGCTGAGGCACATTAAGATTGACCATGAGATGGTTCAATCTATGATGCACCTAGGTTAGACCCATATATCATCCTGTGGCTCGGATGATTTTTTTAAGTCCATAACTATTTGTCTTCCTCAATATGCTCTTACATGCTGGTAGTTAGAGTTAATTTACATTGCATATGATGTATGTATATGTTTAGGATGTGCTTGAGACTTAAGTTTCTCATTCAAATAATATTAAGTCATAATGGTGAAGTGTTAAGAACACTACCCATGCCTTCATATTAAGCCTATATTATCTCAAGAATCATAGTAGGCTTGTTGTGCTATCCATAAGGCTTGTTGTGGGGATTGAGTTGATACTATTTTGATGCATTATGAAGCTAATGGTACTTAGCTCATACTAAGTCAATAGAGTATGTCAAAAATTATAGTGAGTTTGTTATGCTATCCACAAGGCTTGCTATAGTGATTGGTATGATGTTGACTTAGTGATGTTTATGGTATATTCTGGTAGTGCTGTCTTATTGTACTATCCATAAGGATAGTATTATTCAGGTATGACCATATAGAATTGAAGAGTATGACTTAACTAAAATACTATAGTTTGTTGTACTATCCACAAAGATATAAATATTTTAGAGGTAAAAGTTATGTTGAGAGTTGCATAAGATGCAATTAGTAAAGAGTTACTTATCCTTGAACTCATAGGAGCTTGTTGTGCTATCCAGAAGGCTTTTGATGAGGAATTAGGATCTCAATCCCACTAAGAAACTTCATGATAAGGTTCCTTGATTTCATACTTGAGGACTATATTAAAATAGTGGGAGATACAATTAGATAAAATTCTCATCTAATTTGTGAATGTCATCATGAGTAGTTCTCTTTTATGTTCTAATATACACATTTACATCTTTGCTATCACTGCATGAGATTGTTTTTAAATTGATCGAACTTCATGGAATGGTTGAGAAAAAGAAAGTAAAAAATATCTTCACACTAAGATATCTAATTTATTATTGCAGTAATAATGAATATTAGAATTAAATTGTAAGAGTTATTTTGCAAGTATGAAGCAGGAGCGGGATGCATAAGTTGCATCTGCTAATAATTTATATGAGATACAAGTTAATTATTATTGAGTATTTTAGCTTTAAAATATTGAGTATGTGATACCTTATATAGGTTCCTCTTATGTAAAATATTGCTGGAACAATAAAGCTGAAGTAAGGTGACTACTAGTCTTTTGGCACTGATGGATAGTCTATTTATACTAAGGCTGTAGGAACCTATGTAACCTTATAGTAAGATTTTGAAACTAATAGATTGTTGTTATGTGTCTGAATTTATCAGAAACATTATTTCAAATCCTTTTGCTAATGTAGTATAGTTTTGAAATTAATGTAGAGAGTAAAAGTTACTCTCTTTTCGATAAATTTTAGGATAATGGTCTCATATTTCTTTCACTCAATGATATTATTTTTTATATTGATGAGAACAAAAAATAAATATGTGACGGTTATATATCTCAGGACAAGCAAGTTATTAAGTCTTGAACATATAGATATTCGAAGATTAATAATATCTCGATCAGAGATTGACACTTCATATGTGATATGATGTGTTCTCTAAAATACTTCACAAATCTTATTGTCTCATTCTGAAAAATATTCTAGAAATTATTGTATACGTTAGATATCATCAAAATCTGTTATGAGCACTCCATATGAAATATGGGCAGATTGGCCAACTTATGTGAAAAATACTGATGTACATAAGTTTTATGCTAAAATAGGTTAATATATATATATATATTAGTTTATAGGTTATCCTAAGAGTAGTATGTGATACTATTTCTACCACACTACTTGACAAAAGTGTTTTGATAGTAGATATACCATCTTTTAGGAAAAAAATTTTTCTAAGAAGGGGACAATGGGAGAATAATTGAACTTGAGAAGTTCAAGACTTATGAACTATCCTATTATAATCTGTGAAATGTCCACAAAATTGATCCTCAACCTGATGTGCTCATTGATGAGGCACAACCATAAAACACACCTCCTCATTGAAGGTCAATCCA
The DNA here is from genome assembly GCF_000442705.2 of Elaeis guineensis. Lineage (NCBI taxonomy): Eukaryota > Viridiplantae > Streptophyta > Magnoliopsida > Arecales > Arecaceae > Elaeis > Elaeis guineensis. Next base: position 74,640,783 of record NC_025997.2, read on the forward strand.
AGTGCGTAATGTACTACTCTAATATGGGTTTGTCATTGAGAATGACGATACACCATACATCATTGAGAATGATGTTCATCTTGACCTATTCGAAGATTGTCATGAGTAGAGACTCTGACAGTTGGCCTGAAATCTTGATATTCGAAATGAACTCCCTGTACATCAACCAAGTTTGGACTATAGTTGAAGCATCTATGGGTATGACCCAATAGGTTGCTAATAGGAATGTCTATTTGGATTTTTGCTATTACCATACTTCATCTAGAGAAGTTGACTCTAGTGGGAGGGCAAATGCATTTATGGATTCAAGCAGATTTTGAGGAGATGGTACTTCTATTTTTGATGAGATAGTCAAAATATTTGACGTTATCAAAAATAGATAAACCATATGTATGTGCAAGAAGATAGGTGGGAGTCCTACTAACTTCTTGATTATGTATGTGGGTGACATACAGCATATTGGGAAGGTAGTCTCAATATTACATTCGATCAATAATTTGCTAATCCCAAAAATTTTCATGGAATAGGACTTGGGTTAAGTATCCAATTACTAGGCATCTATAGGGATAGATGTAAGTGGATGCAGGGCTTGTCCCAGTCTAGGTACATGAAATTTATGTTGAAAGGGTTCAACATGAATGGGTGTAAAGGAGTTTACTAACCCATATATTCAATGTACCAAGCCTGATGTGAATTATGTTCTGTGCATAATCATTGATATCAGGCAGATTCATGATAGGATCTTTTGAAAACTATGAAAAGCATTCTCAAAGTACTTGAGAAGTACTAGAGGAGCAGTGAATTGAAAAAATTTCAAACAGCTAATTGTATTTGTTTCAGTTAAATGTTGTTAGTAAAGATTGCTAAGGAAAGTCGTCAGATGAAAGGGTTCATCATTGAGTTAGGTGTGGTCTCACTAGGAACCCACGTACATCCTAGGTACTTTCACCTCATTCATAATATGATCATAAAATGAGTTAGTATTAAGAATATTATAATGGACCAGTTTACTAAGTCTTACACAGCAGCAGTATAATCGTCATCTTGATTGTATAGGCATCAGGTACAAGGGCGATTGGCTTTAGTACAAGTGAAAGATTGAAAGAATAATGTCCTACAAGCCAATCGTACAGGGATGCGAAAGAATTTTTTTTATTTTCTTCCTACTTATTTGCATGATATTAGTTATTTTTTATTTATAAAATATTTTATTTTATTATTTACTGTATTATATTTTTTATGATTATGATAAACTCCATAGATTAGGGTAATAATTTTAAGATCATGATAGAGATCATGTCAGTGAGACCTAAAATTTTGATAACCCCATTCTAAAATTTTTTAGTCGTTAGATTATCGAGTCGGAGATCGATGATACTGATAAGACTGGTACATCCTATGTATGCTCGATGGAGAGAGTGGTTGATCTCACAACCACTTATGTGGTGGCACTAATACAAGGATGTAGGTGCTCATTAGAGAGTGAATTCACTGAACTGACCCATCAAAAAAATATTTGATGGAGCCTTACAGCATGTCAATAGATGGTTCTTCAATAGGAGTGGTGCATATGATCTTTTGATCTGAGATCACTATGGTACCTTGTGTGCATGGATTCTTACTTTGGTTTATTCCCTAGCACACCACTTTGAGATGTGTGTGGGATATTCTGAGTATGGTAAAGTATGTATGGAGGTTGTGAGTGGTCAATAAGGAATCGGTCACTCCTTGTAGAAGGAGAGAACATCCTATGTAATCTCAAAAGATGATGACTCTGAGAGTCTCTGATCAGAGCAGGGATGAACTATAGAAATAGTTTCTACTAGTTCATCAATTGAGTTATCATCATTAGATCGAGATACATATGAATAGATATTTGAGTTTGACATATTTTCATACCCATGGCTTTTTCGGAATGTTGTGTGATTGAAGGATTAAATTACTCGATAACTCACTACAGAAAGATAATTTTGATATTTTTATCAAATTCTAAATCTTCTGGGTAGTCATGACATGTTGCTAGACATCAATCTTGACTTGTGGATTTACCAAAATTAAAAGAATTTAATTCAATAATCAATTAAGAAGAGTCCTAATTAATTGGGACTCTTGAACTAATCTAATCCAATCGGATTAGGATTACGTCGAGAGTATGGGTCCACTGCTGGCTAGATTTGAAACTCAATAGATCACACACAATAGAGATTTAATCTTGGTTCAATTTATTTAATTTATTATAAATTCAATGGGTTAATTAAATTACTAGCACATAGATTAACCCAAGTTTTCAATTGGGTTCAATACAAATGTATTTGTGCTAACCCTTTGCTTGTTGTCTTAATCTAATGTGATTAGATTTGAACCATCTATTTATTAGTTGGTTTATCTGGATTTTAAAGAAGAGTTCCATGTGAATCCACCACCTCCACATCATTTACCATGCCAAATAATTATGTGGCGTCACATTTATTTTGGAAGTTAAGGAGAGGAGTCCTCCTTTACTTATCTTAAAATTCTTACATGTTTCCATACATTCCATTATTTTGTGCACCATTAGATGGAGCCTTGGGATGTGGGATGTGAAAGAGAAGGAGTCCTTCTCTGAGAAGGAACTCCATGCCAAAATAAATGTGGGACGTCCCTTATTTTTGGATGATGAAAAATGGAGAGTCCATTTCACATTGGACTCTTAATTTCTTCCATATTCTCCACGTATTTTTTAATTCCTCGTGACATGAGATGGCACTTGGAATTATGGGCATAGAAGAGAAGGAAAAGTCCTTCTCTGATGATGAGTAGTTTGAACGCCAAAATAAATTGGATTCTTCCTCATATGCGTTGAGTTTGTGGAAGAGTCTTAATTGTTAAGGATTCTTAGTTTCTCACACTAAATCCTTTCCCACGCGCCAAGTGTTGGTGTATTAATTTTTTCCAAGCAGAGGAAGAGTCCTTCTACTGGTTAACCTCTTTAATTTTCACACCTTACTCTTGGATTCCATGCAAAAACTAATTGTTGGCGTGTAAGAGTTAAGGGATGCCAAGAGTTGGCATCCCATGGTATCCCCCCTTGTTTCCTATTTAAAGGGGGCGCTACGACCAGGTTGGTGTGCCAATTTTTGGGCTGTAGTTAGGTGTGAAAATGAGAGAAAAATGATGGGAAAAATTTGAGAAAAAAATAAGTAAAAGAGGAGAGAAAAATAGAAAGGAAAGGAAGAGAGAAAAAGGAAAGTATGAGATATTTGTCCTAAAAATCAGATTGTTCATGTGTTGAACATAAAATCTGATTTGTGTATAGTGAGATTTTTTAAGGAAGGGTTCCTAAAGAGGTCTTAGTGGAGGTCATGAAGGCATACGAGCAATTGTGCAACCTGTTCTTGTGAAGGATGGAAGGCAGCAAACTTACGAAGAAGACTGCAGCATCATGATGAGTTGGGAAAGGCCCTGATCAGTCTCGTGTGGATCACCATTGGAGGGCTTCTACTTTAGAGTCTCATGGAGATATCAAGATTATCAATTCGTAATCTTCATGTTGGTATATGATTTTTGATCTCTACTTGTTATACGTGCTTTTAATATTTGATTGTAATCATCAAAATATTTCTAGGGCTTTTTTTATTTCGGTAGAGTAGTTTAAATGTTAAACTTTATTTTCAATAGTTGAATGCATGTTAAAATTTTTGAAATTCATATTCCGCCGCGTCACCAGAACCCAACTGAGAAATCCTATACGATTTGCGAAACTAAGTTCAGAAAATCTTTGACCAAAGTAATTGTGAATACTGGAAAAGAGTTTTCATGGGATTCACAAATGAACTCGAGTTGAGTCAATCTAGCATATAACTGACGATGGGGTCTGACGAGTTCTCCATAACCTTTGTCAAGTCAGAACTCACAATAAAATGACTGAATTATATGATAACTGTACCTAAAAGTTTACACTTTCATTCTACTGGATTGTCACTACATATCGCTAGGTGTCAGTGGTGGATTATGGGACTCATTGGACGTCGTCTTGGTAATCGATGCCCCTCGAAGGATAGAGCTGAAATTGTTCCAACCCATCGAAGGAAGTTTTGATGATATTGTGATGGAGATCACAATATATTTCATTACTAGATAGAATGGAACCTATGGGGTCACATATTAAGGGATTTAATCTTAAATTTATCAATTGGACTTGTGAAGTTCTAATTGGATTAGGATTTGGTGAAATCCTATTGGGTTTATGAGAATCATGCTAGCACATGGTTAAATCTAATTCTTCTTTGGACTTTTATTCCTTATTAGATAAGGATTGGATCAAGTTCATTGTCTTGAACCTAATCTAAATCTATTTTGATTTAGATTTAGTAGCGCACCTATTTATGAGCTCAAAAAGATTGGATTAAGTCAATGAGTTGGCTAACTAATCTCTTATTTTCTCCCTTATTATTTTCTAATGTGATGTGAAAATTATGAAAAAGAAGAGATGGCGCCTGCCCTTAGTTAGGGCATGAGATAGAGAGAGGGGTCTACTTCCTCTCTTGCTTTAGGCATGGAAGGAGAGAGAGAGAAGGGCCATACCCCCTCTCTTATGCATGAAAATCCTAAGGGGGCGCCAAGTGTTGGCGCCCGAACTACCTGCCTAATAATTCATGTGGTGCCCTTTCATCTTGCCTTATAAGATGAGAATGACATATCCACTTGACTTTTGAAGTAAGGGCCTTTCCAATTAGGTCGGTTTTCTTAGAAAGAAAATCAGATTAAAAGGTAAGAGACCTTATGAGATAAGAATAACTTTTTAGCCTGATTGGATAACGATTTAGAATCAAGAAAGGCCTATTTAAGGTAATGGTCTCCTAGGGTTTCATTATTATTGAATTTTGAGAATTCAAAACTCCTCCTCTCCTTCTCCATGCCTCATCCTCTCTCCCTCTTCTCTTTCCAACGCCCAAGGGTTGGGCATCCATCATCCCACATGCCTGAGTTGAGAGGTGTCTGTTGTTCAAGGGTTGAGGTTGCAGTCAAGATCAACTATTGATCAAGGTTCAAAGAGGCTAAGATCCTACTTGGAGAAGGATCTATTATGAGAAGAAGGATTCAAAATTGATCTCGGTGATATCTATAGAAGTCGAATACGTGTGCGGCTCTAGGACCTTCGGATCTAAAATCAGCAGTAGTGATGTATTTCACCCATGCAAAGGTATTGAGATTTGATCTCTTTTTTATTTTAATTTTTGGATCATATGCATATCTTTATTCCTGGGCTCGGATAGGATTAGATGAGATCTAATGCATGTGGGGTTAAAGGATTTAATCCAATTCGTTTCCACTGCTCTTCAAAAAGATTTTTAAAATCTATCCATGCAACCCTATCCGATTTTCTAACAATGATATCAGAGCCACTAATTTTTAAGATATGTATAATTTGATTTTTGTCTTACATTTGAAAGTTTAGATGATATAAAATTAATCTTGTGCTGGTATAAGATTGTCCTGATATAGGGTTTATCCCCTATATTGAAAAGATTATTGTAGCACAAGATTGATTGGTTTTGAGAATTATTTTTTAAATAATTAAATCAATCTTTTAGATCTAAAAAATAATATATATGATATGTCTTATTTCATATTTGGATCTGAAATTAGAATGATTAAATATTCACATTAGACTGATATAAGGTAGTCCTGGTATAGGATTTGTCTTCTATATTGAAAACGTTGTCCTAGTTTGATGCGAATCGATTTTTAAAAAAATATTTTTAAAATATTTTAATCATTATTTTAGATCTGATTATATATGTATTTGATATATATATTTTTAATTTTAGATCTGAAAATTAATGTATATGTGATATATGTTTTTAGTTTAGATCTAAAATTATATATATGTGATATATGACATTAGGTTTAGATTTGAAACTGTTTCAAGATCATAAGTCACTAATGCATGTAATGAAATATAATCTAAACATTATTTTTAAAATATAAAAATTATGTTATTGTATGTGGGTATGGGTTGAACAAATTAGGTCTAGTGATCAAACTACAATTAGGATCAATTGATTAGATTAAGCTAGAAATCGTTATCGATTTTGAGTAGTTGATTGAGCCTAATCAATGGTTGATTAGGATTAGGTCAAAGAGGCTCAAAGTCGATTTTAGTTGTAGTCGGTCACATTGATTCACATTTAGATGTGAATTGATTGACTCAAGATCAAATTTGGCTCAGTAGTTTATGTTAGATTTATGCTCTAGAAGTCAATCATTGACTGACATATTTTGTAATTCCAGGACTTAATTTTGTACTTATAATATTTTTATTATCAATAAAAGATTTTTTCATTTCAATTATGTTTGTGTCTATGATTTGTTTTAAAAATTAACAAAGATGATTTTTGTATATTTTTAAAGTATTAAGAATTTGAGATATATATTAATTAATGGTTAATTTCTAAATACTCCTGATCAAAAGATCGTCATGGAGGACTGTGATCAATTCATTTGAGATCGATGCACAGTTCACCTCCCTTGTGGGCAGATAAGTCTCAGGTCTGTAGTGTAAGGACACTGGGGTGAGGGTGTGGGTGGCTATTAGAGAATAACTTGCACTGAGCATGACCAACATGAAAAATCACATTGATGTTTACTCATCAGTGGTTTTCTCAATGCTGCAGTGGGATGAGTGGTATTTTGATCTACGGTGTCATTGGCTATCCGTAGCGAGGTTACTGAGTTTACTGCATGTTCCCTTGGTCCCTAGCCATTCGGATCCTTGCTGTGTATGTTGGCTTCAGTAGGTTCAGATTCACTATTTGGAGTAGGATGCACCTAGATGGAATCTATTGACCTTAGTAGAAAAGAAAAAATTCTATACAATTTATGAGATTGAGTTCAGAAGTCTTTGGCCAAAATAAGTATGAATACTGAAAAAGAGTTTCTATGTGATTCACAAATGAACTCGAATCGAGCAAATCTAGCATATAACTGATGATGGGGTTTGATGAGTTCTCCATGACCTCCGTCAAGTCAGGACTCATGATAGAAAGATTGAATTATAAGATAACTGCACCTACGGATTCATATTTTTATTTTACTGGATTGTCACTACATACTGCTAGATGTCACTGGTGGATTGTGAGACTCATCGAGCATCATCTTGATGATCGATGACCCTCGAAAGGTAGAGTTGAAATTGTTCCAACTCATTGAAAAGAGTTTCGATGATATTGTGATGGAGATCACAATATATCTTACTATCAGATAGAATGGAATCTATAGGATCACATATTAAGGGATTTAATCATGAATGTGCCAATTGGGCTTATGAAGTTCTAATTCGGTTAGGATTTATTGAAATTCTATTGGATTTAAGAGAACCATACTAGCATATGGTTAAACCTAATTCTTTTCAAAACTTTGATTGGATCAAGTCTATTGCATTGAACCTAATCTAAATCTATTTGGATCTAGCTGGGTGTCTAATATTAGAATACACTACGGTTTCATATGTGTAACTCAAAAATTTTTCTTAAATATCTATGCAGTGAAAATAAATAAATTAAAATAATTTTAATTTATATATACTAGATCAGATCTAAAAATTGTAGCATGGATCTTGATACGAATAAGTACCCACGATCTGAAATCTGAAACAAAAAAAATCATGAGTAAAAACAAAATAGAGATCGGATCTCCATACCTCGGATCTTGTGGATATCTCGGGTTCTGATCGTAGCTGTGCACACATCCGACCTCTGCTGGAATCTACACGGAGCCATCTTATGAGAACATCGAGATCACCAATGTGCTAGCACCTTACAGATCTCGCTCCTCATCCTTTGATCTTGATCTTTTCTTTCAAATCTTGAAGAAGAAGATCGCTGCGCAAACTCTTTCATGCAGATCCGATGGGATCTGAATTAGATCATCATGAAGAGAAGAAGAACTTTTTTTTTCTCTTTTTCTTTTTTTTTTTTCTCTCTTAGATCTGATCACCATCAGATCTGGGCACTGGATGAAGGGGAGAAGGGAGGAGGAGGCGTTGGGAAGAATTTTAATGTAAGAAAGAAGAGCTTCATCTCTCTAATGTACGCCATCTCTTTTCTTTTTATTTTTGTCACTCCAACCAGATCTCTCATATCCCAAATCCTTCTTAATGCCTTAAAAGATCAAATCCCATTTGATCTTGGGCATCCAAAACAAAAAGAATGGATGAGATGCGTTGAGATAAGGGAAGAAAGGAGAGATGTCTCACGTCAACAATTAGTGCACGTCCCAACTTTCTCAAAATTTTTTGTCACACAAAAAAAAATCTTTCATGCCCTAATTAGAGAGATTTCTATCCTATTTTGAATCAAATTTGTTGGTGCAAAAATCTGCTTGCGTCGGAGAAGCTGGAGTCGGGGGAGTCGCGGTCACCGTCGGGACCTGCAAAAAAAGTCTAAACCGGAGGTGGGGTTGCTCCGGCAAGACCCTCCGATGCTCAAGTCAGTTCTCTGCCTCAACAAGAATGGAATGCTCGAACGAAAATTTTAGCAGAGTTTTGGGATAGAAAATAGAGCTTATAGAATAACGTATCTGGGGCCCCCTTTTATAGGCAAAGGGGGACAACAGACTGATAGAGATATTTGTAACCGCCTGGCAGTGGGCTGCTCAGAGTCAGGCGGAGTTTGTTGCGAAGAGTAGTGGAGTGGGATCGTGGCCACCGCTGAAATGTGCCACGTGGAGTCTGTTGCGGGTAGTGGAACGGCGTCCGTTGTCGCGACTTGCCAAGGGGTGGGAGGAATCGCGTGGTATTCGTCGCAGGGAGTGGAGCAGAATCGTGGTCATTATGGCGATCTGCCAGGGAGTGATGGAGCCGCACGGAATCCGTCATAGGAAGTGGAGCAGATCATGGTCGTTACTGCGGCTTGCCAGGGGGTCCAGGCCTGTCGGCCGAAGCTCGGTTGAGGCGCCCGACGGAGAGAAATGGCTATCCATTTGAAAGGAGCTCGGATGTTGCTGGCGGGCCGCGATCGAAGTCGGGGGCAGAGTCTGGCTCCCGTAGGAGTTCGAACGAGGTCCGCTAGCAGTAGAAGTTGGGGACGAGGTCCGGCTCCCGTAGGAAGCCGGACAGAGTTCGCCTGCAGTTGGAGTTGGAGATGAGATCTGGTTCCCGTAGGAGTCCGGTCGAAGCCTACCTGCAATCGAAGTTGGGGATGAGGTTCGGCTCCCGTAGGAGTCCGGACAGAGTCTACCTGTAGTTGAGGTCGAGGATGAGGCCCGGCTTCCGTAAGAGTCTGGACGGAATCTTCCGGCAGTTGAGGTTGGGGACGAAGTCCGGCTCCCGTAGGAGTCTGGACGAAGTCTGCCTGTAGCTAGAGTCGGAGACGAGATCTGGCTCCCGTAGGAGTCCGGTCGAAGCCTACCTGCAATCGAAGTTGGGGATGAGGTCCGGCCCCCGTAGGAGTCTGGACAGAGTCTACCTGTAGTCGAGGTCGAGGACGAGGCCCGGCTTCCGTAAGAGTCCGGACGGAATCTTCCGGCACTTGAGGTTGGGGATGAAGTCCGGCTCCCGTAGGAGTCCGGACGAAGTCTGCCTGTAGCTGGAGTCGGAGACGAGATCTGGCTCCCGTAGGAGTCCGATCGAAGCCTACCAGCAATCGAAGTTGGGGACGAGGTCCGACCCCCGTAGGAGTCCGGACAGAGTCTACCTGTAGCTGGGGTCGGAGATGAGATCTGGCTCCCGTAGGAGTTCGGTCGAAGCCTACCTGCAATCGAAGTTGGGGACGAGGTCCGGCTCCCGTAGGAGTCCGGACAGAGTCTACCTGTAGTCGAGGTCGAGGACGAGGCCCGGCTTCCGTAAGAGTCCGGACGGAATCTTCCGGCAGTTGAGGTTGGGGACGAAGTCTGGCTCCCGTAGGAGTCCGGACGAAGTCTGCCTATAGCTGGAGTCGGAGACGAGATCTGGCTCCCGTAGGAGTCCGGTCGAAGCCTACCAGCAATCGAAGTTGGGGACGAGGTCCGGCCCCCGTAGGAGTCCGGACAGAGTCTAGTAGTTGTGGAAATCTGCCGTTGGTGAAGTTCGGCCGTTGGCGAGGTCCGAGGTAGTTCGGATTGGAGTTGAACCTGGTTGGAAGGAGTCTGGAAGGGATTCGGGGAGCAGCCGACGGTCGTAGGAGGTCGGCTGGCGGCAGAGCTTAGTGAGCGCTTGGGGCGGCTTGATAGACGACTGGGAGAACTCATGTTGAAGGAGTTTGGGGTGGTGCGGTGGGAGTTCGTCTGTCGGGGGAGTTCGGTCAGCATCGTGGAAATTCGGCTGTTGGAGAAGTCCGGAGAGATACCATCTGCAGTCGAAAGCCGGATGAGTCTTAGGAGGGTCAATCCCGTTGAGAACTTTGGCTGAGGATATTTTATACCCAACACCAGTCTCCCTACTTCCGAGTTCGAATTTTGAATGAAGAAAGTACAGAGAAATTTTCGCAGCCGAAGTTATCCCCTTGAATCCTGTGCACGATTACCCCCAGATATTTTGGCATTTAATGCGCGTGCGTCGGAGTCTTTTCAAATCGAGGTGATCCGAAGAGGCTCTTTTGGAACCTACAGCGGAACGGTGCTTAAGGCGTGGCGCAATAAAGGTACTGTCAGCCGTCTGCCGCTTTTTAACCGCCCGCTATGGTGAGTGGGACACGCGGCGAAAAAAAGACCGGCCAGAGGGGATTCGCAATCATCATTATGCCAGATCTCAGGGTCTATTTAAACCCGCACTCCTCCTCCAAGAGTCCCGCTCTATCCGACGGTCTCTTTCTGGCATCCTTCTTCTTCCTGAGAACTTCAATTTTTCTCAGCGCCCTTCCTAGCCTTAGGCGTTCCTCGAGCCGTCCCCCCTTCCGCACCTTCGTACTTCTTCGAATCGTTTAGGTTAGTCTCGGAACTCCTTCCTCTTTTTGTCCTTTCTTTTGCCGTTCGATTTTTCTTCCTCTTGCTCTGCACATCAGTCCCCCGGGACCTTGTTCGTGATTTTCTCCGATTTTTAGGGATTTTGCCTCTACAAGTGGTCTTCGTGTGATTCTAGATATCTTCTAGGGGTTCTTCTTCTAGCAGCTTTAGGAGTTCGTCTGTCTTGGTCTCCCAGAGTCCTCAGGCGGTAGATGAACCGGTAGGTAGAGCCGAACCGCGTCTGATTTTTGTGTCGGACGCCATTCCTTGTTCTTTGATTCCGGACGAACTTCAACTGATAAGAGTTCAGTATGGGGTTCCTCCAGAGTACGAACTGAAACTTCCTGGCCCGTCCAACCGGGCCAGTGCCCCTCTCCCCGACTGCTTCTGCCTGTACCAGGAGGCCTTCCGTGCCGGACTCCGGTTTCCTCTGTCGCCCTTTGTCATTGCTCTTTTCCATTTCTTAGATATCTCTTTAGCTTCAGTTGCTCCGAGTTCTTTTAGGTTTTTGATAGGGTTCCTTTCCCTCTGCCACGTAGTCGAAGTCCAGCCATCCCTTTCCCTGTTTATATACTTCTACACCTTCAAGCATCATCCCACGGTGAAAGATTGGTGGTATTTCTCCCCTCAGTTCGGTAGGAAGGGGTTACTGAAGGGCGCCCCTTCTTCTATCCATAACTGGAAAGGGAAGTTTCTTTATGTTCGATGCCCGACCTTGAGGCTAGAGTTGCCCCCTTGGGGCTCCATGAGGGACTCCGTCCGTCGGGCGCCTAGCCTGGGGGGAGACGACCATCAAGCCTCCCAAAAACTCCTCAAATATCCAACTCTTTCTCTCCCCAACCTCCTGAAGGAGCAGCTTCTGTTCAACATCGGTCTGAGCCCCCAGGATCCTGCCAGTATTTCATCTCTCCCTTCTTTTTTTTTTTCTCTCTTTCTTTTTTTTTTTTAGGCATGGACGCCGAAGAAGCGCAGATGCTTGCCAGGGGCCTGAAGGCTCTCAAAAGAAAGGGCGCCGCGGCCTCCGGGCCGGCGAAGAGGGCCAGAGCGGAGGGGACGAGTTCGACCGCGCCCGCCCGAGCGACCTCAGCCGCTGACGTCCTTCCAGACACTGAGCGTCCCATCGCCCGGGCCTCCCCGAGGGGTTTGAGTTCTCCTATCGAGGTCCCCGCTACGGAGACCCATCCTGAGGAGGTGCCAGGGGGTGAGAGGAGGAAGAGGAGGAAGACCTTGGCTCGCAGGGTCGGCAGTCGCCGGGCTACCACTGAAGAGTCCCGCGGCTCTGAAGAGGAACAGGGGGTGATCCCTTTAGTGACAGGGATCTAATAAAAAAGCTGGTAGACGGGTGCTCACTGCCCGAAGTCGTCCAGAGGATCGTCCGCGTCGATCCTACACAACGAGTCTGGGACTCGCTGGGGGCCTTCCTCGAGGTAAGTAGATTCATCCTCCTTTTTCCTTTCGCTTCTTCATTTAATTAACTTTCCAGCTCTCATTCTGACTCTCCTATTGCCCTTGCAGCTCGGTCATCAACTCCTTGCCAACATCGAGACGACAATCAAGGCGGTGGAAGGCCAGCAGGCCGAGGCTGCCCGCCTTAAGGAAATGGCCCTCGAGGTGGCCGGTCTCCGAGAGGCGCTTGAGAGAGAGAGGCAGACCTCGGCGGAATAGAAGGCCGACCTGGAGGAGATGGTGAGGAGGGCGGAGGCCGAAGTTTCCAACATGGCGGAACAGATCCCGACCCTAGTCTCAGAGGCCAGGAGTCAAGCGGTGGAGGAGTTCAAGACTTCCACCGAGATGAAGAAGTTGAAGGTTGAGTTCGGCCAAGCCGCATTCAATAAAGGGTTCGAGCTCTGCCAGGAGAAGATGGTCGCGAAATTCCCCGAGCTCGACCTCAGCTTCTTGGATGAGGTGTCCGAGGACGAAGCCGGACCCTCCACCGCTGTTGCAGCCACTGCAGTCCACCCCCCAGAGGTGCCGAGTCCCCCTGTTGACCCAGAGGTCCAAGACCTCTAACCTTGTATTCTTCCTTTATTGTCATTTTTCTTCTTTCTTTTGTCTTCAAGAAACGTTCAATCAATAAAATAGGTCTCCTCCTTTTGGGGGATTTTTCTTCTCTTCTTCTTTGTAATGAGCTGCGTTTTAACACGCTGACCTCCCGATGGCAGTGCCCCGCCGAAGTGCTTTCCTTGCCTCAGGGGATTCCGCTAAAGTTCACGATCCAGCGACTGAAGAAGGAAGTCCTCCACTTAACAAAGAGGTCGAAGAAGACGGAAGGCGAGCTTCGCAGGTTGAGGGAGAGTCATTCCGAAGCCACCACGGAGGCCACCTACTTTCAGAATCTCCACGTGAAGGGGATCATGGACTACAGTTGGAGGAAAACGAACTTCGAGAAGGAGCTTGAAGAATACAAGAAGCACGTCAGCGATCAGATTTGAGCCCAAGCTGCCAAAATCAGTTCCCTCAAGGTGGAGCTGTCGGCTGCCCGGGAGAGGATTGGCTAGCTGGAGGGAAGTTCATCCCGGTCTTTGACTCGGGTTGACAGCGACCGGGAGTGGTCGAAGAAAGTCTCCGACCTCCAGCAACAGCTCCAGGATGTCGAGACGAGCTATGATGCGTACCGGGCCGGCTGGCGCAAGCAGGTGAACGAATACAAGGGGAGGTTCAGGTTGGCGATCGACGAGGTTGCCCGCCTTCGAAGGCAGCTAGCTGAGGGGGCTCAATCCACTTTCGCTCGGAATTCTGATGAACTCCAATCCCTGAGAAGGATCGTAGAAGAACTATCCATCGCCCTTGGGGAGAGGACGGTCGAGCTGCAGCAGTTGAAGATCCAGCTGGCATGCGAGCAGCAGGCCGTCAAGGATGCAGAGGTAGAATCCGAGGTCCTGAGAAAAAGGCGTTGAGAGGCGGAAAGTGAAAGCCAGCGATATCATCGAAGATACATGGAGATATTAATGAGAGAGAGAGAATTGGAAGCAGAAGTCGGACGTTTAAGGAATTCCCTGGTGAGGGTCGAAGCCGACAGTCCGAGGTCGGAGGAAGCTGGGCCCCCTGAGGGCTCTTTTTGTCTTTCCGTCTTTTCATGTGTATATTTTTTCTTCTGTTAGTTCGTCTTGTTCTTGTCGTTTTGCTCTTCTTCCTTTAGCCAGCTGGGCTTTGTAGTGTATATTTTGTGAATGAAATGAAAAGGAGATTTTGTGTTACCTCGTCCACGTGTTATACTAAATTGTCGTCCGTCGAACTTCTTTTGTCTTTTGACTTGTCCGACGTTGACGTCGTTTGGAGGCGCCCAACCGTCGCCACACTGATTTGCTTTTCTTGTCGTCCATGGCCGTAGGTCCGAGCTCGATGGTTCGAACTCTGCATTACCTCGAAGGGGTCATTATTTTCCTGACCTGTGTCGAGAGCCTTCTTAGAGGCCGGGGATGTTTGGTAGGAACTTTCCGTCTTTGTTGAGACGAGGCTCCCTAGGTCTTTGGTGTGGTTTATTTTTCGTCTGTTGCCGGTGTAATTCATCGCTTTCCTTCTTAATTTTTCTCCTCTTTCCGAGTGAGGGTCCTCCCCTTGCTTTTCGCGGGGTCGTGTAGAGGTGTGGAGGTGTCATTGAGGGGACTTTCCCCTTTATCCAATTTTGTTGGGCGGTCGAGTTTTTATCATCGTCGGGACGAGGTTCTCCTTCTGTTCTTGACGTAGTCGATCTCAGCTTAGGTTAGGATGAGGTTCTCATCCTGTTCCCAACGGAGCTGTGGGGGCACATAAGGGTCATTGCAAGGGCCTCTCCCCCCATCCGGTCTAAAAGAACCGGGTCTTCGACTTTGCTCATGTTAGGGCGAGGTTCTCCTCCTGTCCCTAACATGGCTGTAGGGGCGCATGTGGGCGCTGTTCGGCCTCTCCCCCCATCCGGTCTAAGAGGAACCGGGCCTTCGACTTTGCTCATGTTAGGGTGAGGTTCTCCTCCTGTCCCTACCATGGCTGTGGGGGCACATTAGGGCATTGTAGGGCCTCTCCCTCCATCCGGTCTAGAAGAACCAGGCCTTTGACTTTGCTCATGTTAGGGCAAGGTTCTCCTCCTGTCCCTACCATGGCTATGGGGGCGCATAAGGACGTTGTAGGGCCTCTCCCCCCATCCGGTCTAAAAGAACTGGGCCTTTGACTTTGCCTAAGTTAGGGCGAGGTTCTCCTCCTGTCCCTAACGTGGCCCTGGGGGCACTCGAGGGCCGTTATATGGGCATCTCCCCCGATCCAATCTTAAAATAATCGGACTTTCATTTTGCTCATGTTAGGACGAGGTTCTCCTCCTATTCCTAACATGACCATGGGGGCACCTAAGGGCCGTTATATGGGCCTCTCCCCCAATCCGATCTTAAGATAATCAGACTTTCATTTTGCTCATGTTAGGACGAGGTTCTCCTCCTGTTCCTAACATGACCATGGGGGCACCTAAGGGCCGTTAATGGGCCTCTCCCCCAATCCGATCTTAAGATAATCGGACTTTTATTTTGCTCATGTTAGGACGAGATTCTCCTTCTGTTCCTAACATGACCATGTTTTGATTGTTTGAAGGGGTTATCCCCAATCGTAACAAGTCCGTGCCAAAAGGGAAAGACATGCAAAGTCGAAAGAAATTTTGACTCAAAGCAAAGTCGTTAGTAATACTATTACAGGTTTTGCAAGTCCCGTGGTCGTGGAGGGTCGGCTCCTCCCTGAGGCCCTCCGGTGACGGAGTTGATGGTCCCGATTGGAGGCCGATCTCCGGGCCGCTCCTCCCTCCTTGGCGGTTTAGGTTGCGGCAGGGCCCTTGGCCGATCCTCTCTGCCTTCAGGTCGGTGTCGAATGAACCTGTCAAGCCGACCCCGCCTGATAAGCTCCTCGATCTCGTCCCGGAGCTGAATGCACTCCTCTGTATCGTGGCCGTGGTCATGATGGTAGAGGTAGAACTTGTTAGGATTGCGCTTCCCAGGGTGTGTGCGCATCCTTTCCGGCCTTGGCAGCTGCTCCCTGACCTCCATCAGCACTTGGGTTTTCGAGGTATTGAGGGGGGCATAGTTGTGGAATCTTTTCGATGGAGAATCCTGTCGAACCCCGCGATCCGAACTTCTCTGCCTACGTACCCGGAGAGGAGCATGGACACGTTTGTGCCCAAGAGGGGTTCGAGAACGTGGCCGAGCTTCTCTCGGCCCTTTTTTGACTGCGGGCTTATTCGAGTCTCCCGCCTGCCGCTCTCTCACAGTCGCCTCATCTTTCATTTTGAAGGCTTCTTCCGCTTGAGCGTACCCTTCAGCCCGAGCCAACAAATCAGCAAAATCCCTGGGGTACTTCTTCAGGGAGAACAAAAGGTCATTCTTCTGAAGGCCGCCCTTCAAAGTGGCCATTGCTACCGATTGGTCAAAATTTCGGACCTCCAGCGCCGCGACATTGAAACGGTTGATGTAAGCCCGAATGGACTCCCCCTCCCTCTGTTTGATATTAATGAGGGACTTCGAACCCTTCCAGAGGTGTCGGCTACTGACAAAATGGGCCACAAATTGGTGGTTCATCTGATCGAAGGAAAAGATGGTACCCAGCTTCAGCGTCGAGTACCAGTTTCTTATCGGTCCCTTCAAGGTGGATGGGAAGGCTCGGTATAGAATGGCATCGGGTGCACCATGAAGCAGCATCATCATCCGGAAGGCCTCTAGATGATCAACCGGGTCCGAAGTCCCATCGTAGCTTTCGAACTGGGGGAGTTTGAAATTTGGCGGGATCGGTTCCTGCATAATCATTTGAGAAAAGGGAGGGTCAGTGCAAATATCCTCACCATAAGCGGGGGGAGCGTGGCGGAGTTCTTCGATCTGTCGGTTCATCTCCTGGAGCCTTCGGTCCAGAAAATCCTCACGGCTACGGGTCTTGAGGGTCCTTTGGCAGAACGGGGTTAGAGATCTTCCAGGGGTGGAGTCGTGGTCGGATTGGGGGCTTTCCACCCTTGGATTCATCCTTCCGAGAAAGACCGAGCGGCTGGCCCAAGTGGCCCGTCCCACCACCAGATTTTGGAGTTCTGGTGATGCTCTTTCCGACCACACCGATGCCTGCGGCTGCTGCTGCTGCATGGCCTGCACAGCTTTAGTGAGGCCTCTGACCTACTGTGCCAGCAGATCAAATTGCTCCGCGCCGACCGTCGCTGTCGGAGGAGGAGGAGGTTGAGAGACTGGAGGTGAGGCTGGAGCCTAAGATCTGGCCACGGAGGTCGTGGATCGCCGTGTGGATGCTTTGCGGGGAGGCATCGGGCGAGGATCAAGTAGGAGAAGTAGATGTCGGAGAAGAAGACCAGAGGCGGTCCCGTTGAGCGCTCCTTTAAGGACAAGGGTACTGCGAAGGTTCAAGCCCTTCCTCTAGTGCCAATCCTGTTGGTGCAAAAATCCGCTTGCGTCGGAGAAGCTGGAGTCGGGGGAGTCGCGGTCACCGTCGGGACCTGCAAAAGAAGTCTAAACCGGAGGTGGGGTTGCTCCGGCAAGACCCTCCGATGCTCAAGTCAGTTCTCTGCCTCAACAAGAATGGAGTGCTCGAACGAAAATTTTAGCAGAGTTTTGGGATAGAAAATAGAGCTTATAGAATAACGTATATGGGGTCCCCTTTTATAGGCAAAGGGGGACAGCAGACTGATAGCGATATCTGTAACCACCTGACAGTGGGCTGCTCAGAGTCAGGCGGAGTTTGTTGCGAAGAGTAGTAGAGTGGGATCGTGGCCACCGCTGAAATATGCCACGTGGAGTCTGTTGCGGGTAGTGGAACGACGTCCGTTGTCACGACTTGCCAGGGGTGGGAGGAATCGTGCAGTATCCGTCGCAGGGAGTGGAGCAGAATCGTGATCATTATGGCAATCTGCCAAGGAGTGATGGAGCCGCACAGAATCCGTCGCAGGAAGTGGAGCAGAATCGTGGTCATTACTGCGGCTTGTCAGGGGGTCCAGGCCTGTCGGCCGAAGCTCGGTTGAGGCGCCCGACGGAGAGAAATGGCTATCCATTTGAAAGGAGCTCGGATGTTGCTGGCGGGCCGTGATCGAAGTCGGGGGCAGAGTCTGGCTCCCATAGGAGTCCGAACGAGGTCCGCTAGCAGTAGAAGTTGGGGACAAGGTCTGGCTCCCGTAGGAAGTCGGACAGAGTCCGCCTGCAGTTGGAGTTGGAGACGAGATCTGGCTCCCGTAGGAGTCCGGTCGAAGCCTACCTGCAATCGAAGTTGGGGATGAGGTCCGGCTCCCATAGGAGTCCGGACAGAGTCTACCTGTAGTCGAGGTCGAGGATGAGGCCCGGCTTCCGTAAGAGTCCGGACGGAATCTTCCGGCAGTTGAGGTTGGGGACGAAGTCCGGCTCTCGTAGTAGTCCGGACGAAGTCTGCTTGTAGCTGGAGTCGGAGACGAGATCTGGCTCCCGTAGGAGTCCGATCGAAGCCTACCTGCAATCAAAGTTGGGGATGAGGTCCGGCTCCCGTAGGAGTCCGGACAGAGGCTACTTGTAATCGAGGTCGAGGATGAGGCCCGACTTCCGTAAGAGTTCGGACGGAATCTTCCGGCAGTTGAGGTTGTGGACGAAGTCCGGCTCCCGTAGGAGTCCGGACGAAGTCTGCCTGTAGCTGGAGTCAGAGATGAGATCTGGCTCCCATAGGAGTCTGGTCGAAGCCTACCAGCAATCAAAGTTGGGGATGAGGTCCGGCCCCCGTAGGAGTCCGGACAGAGTCTACCTGTAGCTGGGGTCGGAGATGAGATCTGGCTCTTGTAGGAGTCCGGTCGAAGCCTACCTGCAATCGAAGTTGGGAACGAGGTCCGGCTCCCGTAGGAGTCCGGACAGAGTCTACCTGTAGTCGAGGTCGAGGATGAGGCCTGGCATTCGTAAGAGTCCGGGTGGAATCTTCCGGCAGTTGAGGTTGGGGACGAAGTCCGGCTCCCGTAGGAGTCCGGACAAAGTCTGCCTGTAGCTGGAGTCGGAGATGAGATCTGGCTCCCGTAGGAGTCCGGTCGAAGCTTACCAGCAATCGAAGTTGGAGACGAGGTCCAGCCCCCGTAGGAGTCCGGACAGAGTCTGGTAGTTGTGGAAATCTGCTGTTGGTGAAGTTCGGCCGTTGGCGAGGTCCGAGGTAGTTCGGATTGGAGTTGAACCTGGTTGGAAGGGGTCTGGAAGGGATTCGGGGAGCAGCCGATGGTCGTAGGAGGTCGGCTGGCGGCAGAGCTTAGTGAGCGCTTGGGGCAGCTTGATAGATGACTGGGAGAGCTCATGTTGAAGGAGTTTGGGGTGGTGCAGTGGGAGTTCGTCCGTCGGGGGAGTTCAGTCAGCACCGTGAAAATTCGGCTGTTGGAGAAGTCTGGAGAGATACCATCTGCAGTTGAAAGCCGGATGAGTCTTGGGAGGGTCAATCCCATTGAGAACTTCGGCTGAGGGTATTTTATACCCAACAAAATTCAAATAGAAAAAAATCTGGATGAAAAAGAGTTCCAGATAAGGTGGGGCGTCAACTATTGGCTACCCCTCCTCTTTCATGCATGCTAAGGAAAAAAGATGTGAAAAAACAATGCCCCACTTCTCCTTTTAGCATGATTTCTGGAGAGAGAATCTTAGGAAATTTGAGCTCTCTGAGTCATAGTTCATCTAGTTCAAATATGACCTCAATCGGGTTCAAATTGAGTCCGAAATGAGCTGAATTTGAAAAGATTGTCAAGCTTGATCCAATCAGGTCTGAAATCCAAATCTGATTGGGATAATTGAACTCAATTAACATTAAATTAAATTAAGTCTAATTAAATTAAAATTTGATTTAAATTAATTAAGATTTAATTTATAATTTAATCAGCTCCAAAAAAATTATCATATTTGTAATTAAGTCACTGTATTGACAATTAGCAGTTGCCAAAACTGTAACGCTTACAAATTAGCAGTTTTTAAAATTCAAACTATCAATCTGATTGAGAATTTGAATATGATCCAAGCCATTAATCAGGTTATGCTTCTTTTGTACGTGATCCCTCAGATTCTATTCTGTCTGATAGTGAGACATACCATAATCTTCATCAAGGTATCATCAAAATTTTTTTTGATGGCCTAGAATGATTCCAACTCACCTCAACAAAGATTGTTGATCCAAAAACGATCTTAGTGAGTTCTCACGATCCACCAATGACATCTAGCAATATGTAGTGGCAATCCAGCAAAATAAAAAAATGAACCCCTAGGTGCAGTTATCGTGTGATACAATTCCTCTATCGAGAGTCCCGACTTGACGGAGGTCATGGAGAATTCGTCAAACCCCATCATCAGTCATATGCTAGATTGGCTCGATTCGAGTTCATTTATGAATCTTATGAAAATTCTTTTCTAGTATTTACACTTACTTTGATCAAAGATTTTTTTAAACTCAGTCTTATGAATCGCATAGGACTTCTCATTTTCTATCAAAATTGATAGATTTCATCTAGGTGTATTCTACTCCAAACAACGAACCTGAACCTACGTAGTCAATATACACACAAAGGCCCATATGGCTAGGGATCAAGAAAATATGCAGTCAAACTATATAGCCTCGCTATGAATAGCCAACACATTGCAGGTCAAAGGATTAGTCACACCACTGCAGCATCGAGAAAGATCACTGACGAGTGAGGAGATATCCAAGTGGTTTCTCGTGTTGGTCCACTCAGTGCAAGTTGTTCTCTAACAACCTCCTGCACTCTCACCCCAATGTCTCTACACCGTAGACTCAAGACTCATTTATCCTAAAGAGAGGTGATCCGTGCATCGATCTCGAATGGATTAATCACTATCCTCTGTAATGATTCTTTGATCGGGAGCATTTAGAAATTAATCATTAATGATGTATGTCTCAAATTCTCAACACCTTGAGAATATACAAAATCATCTTTGTTAATTTTTAGGACAAATCATAGACACATAAACATGATTGGTTATTAAGACTGTCCAACAAGTATAAAATATATCCTAGAAAAAAAGTATGTGTCAACCAAGATTGGCTTCTAGGACACACATCCAACAAACTCCCACTTGCACTAAAGCCAATCTGTGATATACCTGAGCCTTATCTTCTGAAAATAGACTTTGATGTTTAGCTGGCTAAGTGACTTGGGCCTACTACTATCATATGGAGTCTACTCTCTTCACCTCCATGTATTTCTAGTTGAGGTAATCGCGTATATCTGTTCTATATGCATGGACTTCTGGTGAGACCTTGGCTCCTTAGCGAGGACTATGGACCATTATCTTTACAGTATAATGTCATAGCGTCCAATGGTATGACATCTAAGTCTGCAACTATCATAAGAAGTAGAATGCATCTTGCACATCTATAGCATATTCAGCTTTCATTGATCGATTGTCTGAAATCCTTCCAGCATACCGAACCAATATAACTCAAGAATACATACTGATGTAGATATTCTACCATCAGTATCAGTATATCCTTCCACTCTTGGCTCTAACCCTTCTTCAAAAATGAGGAATAATCCCTTAATGCTTCTTAAGTACTTAGGGATACTTTTACAGCAATCCATTGCATCCAGTCTGGATTCGACTAATATCTAGTCATGACTTTCACAGCAAGATATACCAAGTCAAGTACATAGCTTGGCATACACCTATGTCTAAGAGGATAATGGATCCCTCTTGAAAGTTTCAATGCTGAACCTTTCAGCTCTTCTTCTATGTGCTTGTCTGTGAAAACCAAACATCCTTTAGGATCTATCTCTATAGACCTTTTATTTTCAGAATATTTGACATAGGTCTTTGAAAAGAAAATTTTATATGTAACCATATCATAACCGATGTCAGCATGGGACCCTCCCACTGACCTTCATGTAACTATATGATTCCTCATGTTACATCGTTGTAGGTTTTGGGATCATTCCTATGTTCCCAATCTCCCTCGAGAAATACTTTCTTTGAATCCTTTGTAAGAATACCAAGTATCTTTCTAAAGGATAGGAGTTCCTACTAGATTTACAAGATGGAGAAAGTACTACATATATTGGCTTATCTTAAATAGGTTATATAGGTCCTATTACTCGTTCTTTAGAGATTTTTTTTTGAGTTCATCCTTCCACTATTTTCAAAGAAAACAGTATGATTGCTCACAATCATATTGTGAACCACTAAAAAGAAAAAGTGATATCCCAAATTCTTTTGGGATACCCCATAAACGAGCTCTTACAGACCTATCCTCTAACTTGTCCACCATATCATATCTCATATGATGTAGTGAAACCAACTTTAGAGAAAACCTAATTTAGATTTCAGAAATTAAATCTTGTTCTTGAAGAACAATAATTGAACTAATGATATTTATGATGGGCTGGACCATATCTCATATAGTGCCATCGCTTTTCATAGATACACCGTTGAGCTGAAGTGTACAAGGAGAATTCCATCATGAAACTATGCTATTTTTTTAGATATTCGATAAATTTTCTAATTTGATATTGCATCTTCCATCTAATCGAAGTATCTTTAGGGTTTTTCTTAATTTATCTTTTCTACTTTATATCTGAATTTTTTGAGTCTTTCAAAGTCTTTCAGATTTGTATTTCACATGCATACTTATACCATGATGCTCATCGGTAAAGGTGATGAAGTAGAGATAACCTCCTAGTCTGGCTCATCAAATGGGCCATACACATCGTATGTGTACTAGAACAAGTATCTCAGTGGTCTTATTCTTTTAACCCATAAAGGACAGCTTGATCATTAATCTTTCAAGAGATGATTCACAGACTAGATATGACTTAACAGTCAATGATCCAAAAGCCCATATTCTCCAGTCAGTAAATCATTTCATCTCATATATGACCTAGCCAAAAAAATCATTTATATACTTCAGGTTATTTGAATTTGGATCTCTTAGACCTAATGGCATTCACTATTTGCTCAAATAATTTCACAAATGCATCAATATGCAAATGATCAAGAACCAAATCCAAACGGTAATCTCCGAGATTAGATACCTACGGTCTAGTGCAACTTTTACACCATTGCCAACTCAAAAAAAAGTCACTTCACCTTATCTCGGTCCTCTTCCTTCCTTAGACCTTATGTTAAAATGTGTAATATGCATTAGAGTCTAATGAAAAAAAAAATCGTAAGATTAATTTTGAGCAATTTGACATACTTTCCAAAAGTGTGTCAATATTTCTTTAGGTTCTTCAGGTATGTACCTCTGAATTTTTCAAGGTCCTTTAGTTATCAGCATATCGATCGATTCAGTTAAGGTGCTATAATATTTATTCATATAATAGTTTCACAAACTATCCATATAAATCAAAAATTGCAGGATCAAATTTTTTAGTAATTTTTTATGCACGGTCATGTCGAGTCTTTTAAGCTCTTCAATATCTTTGATTATCGATCATAGATAAACTGTCCATCATGCATCTCATGTATTATGCGACTCTAATCATCTCACAACTATTGTAGATGAATTAGCATGTCATTGGCAGTCTACATATCCTTATGCATATATTGGATCTCGTTGACTATGGAATCCAATTTATAGCACCTAACTTAATTATCAATATCCAACTATTTGTCAAGTATAGCTCATTGACTATGGATTGGATAAGCTGATGACATTGGGTTAACCTGGTCAAGAACATGGTTTAATTTCTAAAAGCTAAGAACTATTCTTAGATTTTGAACCAGAATATATAGTCAATTTTGATTAAGTGGTAAATATTTAGGATTCAAGCTAGAGGGTTGGAAGCTGAAGAATTCATCATAGAGAGTAAAGATTTAATTAGGTGATTGTACTTGTAATAGTTTATTCTAGAAACTTTAAAAACAAACAAAAGGCTCTCACTAATTTTTTGAATCTCTCACATTCTTCGGGTGGAGAAACAGAAATCCTAACACGATAATAGGTTCTAGTGGGTGCTGCGATTCCATCTATGTATGGCACCTCACCTAACAGTTACTGGTGACATGTATATCAATGCATGGATAATTCTTTGTCTAAATGCTTTTCGAAGTATGTTGCAGCCACTTGGTCCCTAAGCCCTATAGCCTCACTTAATAGTTATTGGCACATTCTTTAGTTAAGTCCGGTCCATCGTTCACCAGTGAGTGCAAAGTTGTTATTGGATCCCTCACCTAACAGTTATTGGGTTCAACCCCATTTTTACCTTAGGACATCTGATGCTAATAGAGTGGGTGTGCCTTTTCGATGCAACCAAACCACTGTAACCAGTTGAGAATGATCAATGTCAGAAAAGGCACCCGCATCTCTACAATGGTGGAAGATCAGTAGACTTAATATTCAGTGAGGAGATTTGGGTTTAGATCTTTTCTAATTAGTCACATACATCTGATGTAATGACTAATCTGGTTTAGATCAGCACATTTCATGTCAGATCAACCTAGTCGGTATGGGTGAACTCGGATCAACAAATAACCTAATACAAAACATAATCTCTCTAGATGGCCAGGTAAGTAAAGATGAGTGGGGGTCCCCTCATTGCTTTCTTTAGACACCAACGAATTGGCCATATCAAACAACGGAACCAATTAAATAACCACCATCTAATACTTGCTTTAGACACCAAATTGGTTGATTAGAATTTATTAGGTTAACCTATAGACCTGGGCTCGAATTGCTGAGCCAAATTCAATCTTGACTTAATCAATTTACATCACATGTGAATCAATTTGACCAACTACAACTAAATTTTAATTTTGAGCCCCTTTGATCTAATCCCAATCAATTCTTGATTAGGTTTGATCAACTGCTTAAAATCAAAATGGGTTCTAACCTGATCTAATCAATGACCCTAGTTGTAGTTTAGTCTCTAAACCTAATTTGTTCAACCCATACTCGAAAGCCCATATTTTATGCATTGAAATTTAGATCTTAAATTCATAATTTCAGATTTTATATTTTCAAATCTTAATTCTTAATTAAGTGCATTATGTATATGGGTTTGGGTTCAGATCTTGAAATATTTTCTAATCTAAACCATTTATATTGTATCTCATACAATATCGCTGTTTGTAGAATCGAGTCGATTAACTCTGGTACATGAATCGACTTGTCACGGAGAGTCGGCACACACTGAGACAAACATAAACCTATAGATCTAGCCTGCAAAATTGAGTCGGCTCATCAGCAAATGAGCTGACTTACCAGAGCCTTGATTCGACTCCAACAAAAATGAGTCAACTCACCAAGCATTTAAGTTGACCCAATCGAGAATTGAGTCGACTCCACAAGCATACCAGTTACAGTTTTATGCTCTCATGCAAACAAAGCTTAGGGTTTTGGATCTAAGATTTTACAGAAATTTAAGTTTTAGATCGTATGTCAAACAATATATCAAATATAATATTTTACGATCTAAAACACATAAAAATACATGCATAATCTGATTTAAATTAAAATATGTCACACATATAATTTTTTATTTGCCATTCATTTTCATAGGAACCGTCACAGTCAGCATCTCTATACGTCATAAGAAAGAACCCATCGAATGGACGTGAGAGGAACTTTAATCCCTTCATCATCTTATGATCGGACGGTTATGGTGACTATCCCAATTCAATTACTAAGCTACTAAAAATTTAATCTAACATATCACATATATAATCAATTAAAAATTAGATCTAATTATCTTTCACATGTCAAACATATGAACAATAATATTAAATCTATGTATGTAGAAAAAATTTCAGCAAACATACTAGATCCAAATTACATCCTAATTAAAATATTTGGATCTAAAATTAATTTCAGATCTGAATAACTCATGATTTATTTCATATTTGAAATGATTTCAAATCTAAAAGAATCATGTAATCATATTACAGCACATAGAAAAATCAGATCTAATCTTAATCGATGTTCTACATCGCCCTAGGATAACCGTTCAGCATAACAGGAGTTATGCCAGGGCAACCTTATTTCAGAATGATGTGATCATCTTATTAACCTTTAGATCTAATTTCTACAAATCAGATATCAGATCTGAGGGGGTTTCATGTTCGTATCAGAACCTATGCTCTGATATCACTATTAGAATACACTATGATTTCGTACGTGTAATTCAAAATTTTTTTCTAAACATCTATACAGTGAAAATAAATAAATTAAAATAATTTTAATTTACAAGTACTAGATCAGATTTGAAAATTATAGCATGGATCTTGATACGAACAAGTATCCACGATCTGAAATCTGAAACAAAAACAATCGTTAGTAAAAATAAAATAGAGATCGGATCTCCATATCTCGGATCTTCCGGATGTCCTAGATTCTAATCGTAGCCGCGCACGCATTCGATCTCTATTAGTATCCATATAGAGCCATCTTATCAGAGCACTGAGATCACTGGTGTGCTAGCATCTTGCAGATCTTACTTCTTATTTTTGGATCTTGATCTCTTCTTCTAAATCTTGAAGAAGTAGATCGCTGTGTGAACTCTTTCATGCAGATCCGACGGAATCTGAATCAGATCACCATAAAGAGAAGAAGAACTCTTCTTCTTCTCTTCTTCTCTCTCTTTTTCTCTTTTAGATCGGATCACCATTAGATCTGGGCATTGGATGAAGGGGAGAAGGGAGGAGGAGGCATTGGGAAGAATTTTGATGTAAGAAAGAAGAGCTTCATCTCTTTAGTGCATGCCATCTCTCCTCCTTTCATTTTTGTCGCTCCAACCAGATCTCTCATGCCCCAATCTCTTCTTAATGCCTTAAAAGATCAAATCCCATTTGATCTTGGGTGTCCAAAATAAAAAGAATGATGAGATATGTTGAGATAAGGGAAGAAAGAAGGAGAGATGTCTCACGCCAACAATTAGCGCATGTCCCAAATTTCTCAAAATTTTTTGTTGCACAAAAAAAATTTTCCATACCCCAATTAGAGAGATTTCTATTCTATTTTGAATCAAATTCAAATAGAAAAAAATCTGAATGAAAAAGAGTTTCAGACAAGGTGGGGCACCAACTATTGGCACCTCCTCCCCTTACACGCATGCTAAGTAAAAAAGATGTGAAAAAATAATGCCCCACTTCTCCTTTTGGCATGATTTCTAGCGAGAGAGTTCATGGCACTTTGGCTCTCTGAGTCGTAGTTCATCTGGTTCAAATAGGACCTCAATCGGATTCAAATCGAGTCTGAAACGAGCCGAATTCGAAAAGACTATCAAGCCTGATCCATCAGCTCATATCAAATTAAATTAAATTTGATTTAAATTAATTAAGACTTAATTTATAATTTAATCAGCTCCAAAAAAATTACAATATTTGTAATTAAGTCCCTACATTGACAATTAGCAGCTGCCAAAAATATAACGCTTACAAATTAGCAGTTTCTAAAATTTAAACTATCAATCTGATTGATAATTTGAATATGATCCAAGTCATTGATCAGATTATGTTTCTTTTGTGTGTGATCCCTCAGGTTCTATTCTGTCTGGTAGTGAGACATACCGTGATCTCCATCATAGTATCATCAAAACTCTTTTCGATGGACTGGAACGATTTCAACTCACCTCAACAAAGATCGTTGATCCGAAAATGATCTTAGTGAGTTCTCACAATCTACTAGTGACGTCTAGAAACTTGTAGTGGCAACCTAGTAGAACAGAAAAGTAAACCCCTAGGTGTAGTTATCGTGTGATACAATCCTTTTATCGAGAGTCCCGACTTGATGGAGATCATGAAAAACTCTTCAAACCCCATCATCAGTCATATGCTAGATTTGTTCGACTCGAGTTCATTTGTGAATCTCGTGGAAACTCTTTTCTAGTATTCACACTTAGTCTGATCAAAGATGTTTCTGAACTCAGTCTTCTGAATCACATAGGACTTCTCTTTTTCTATCAAGGTTGATAGATTCCATCTAGGTGTATCTTATTCCAAATAGCGAACCTGAACCTACATAGCCAACATACACAGCAAGGACCCATATGGCTATTGACTAAGGAAATGTGCAGTCAAAGTATATAGCCTCGCTGCGAATAGCCAACACACTGCAGGTTAAAGGATCAGTCATATCACTACAGCATCGAAAAAGACCACTGATGAGTGAGTAGACATCCAAATGGTATCTCGTGTTGGTCACACTTAGTACAAGTTGTTCTCTAACAACCACCTACACTCTCACCCCAATGTCTCTACACCACAGACTGAGACTCATTTGCCCTAAAGGAAGGTGATCCATGCATAGATCTCTAATGGATTAATCACTATCCTCTGTGACGATCCTTCGATCGAGAGCATTTAGAAATTAATCACTAATGATGTATGTCTCAAATTCTCAATACCTTGAGAATATACAAAATCATCTTTGTTAATTTTTAGGACAAATCATAGACACATAAACATGATTGGTCATTAAGACTGCCTAACAAGTACAAAACATGCCCTAGAGGAAAGTATGTGTTAGTCAAGATTGGCTTCTAGGGCATACATCCTGAAGAAAAAATTATCTTTTTCCTTATAGGATCTTTCAGATCTAATGAGATCTGGGATGAAATATTTTTTAAAAAAATATCCTACTTTATTTCAGATCTAAGGTCTATTAGATCTAATTCTTATTATCTAATATTTAATTTAAAATTAAATCTAAAACTTGAGGATTAGAGGAATACCTCTAGGGTAACTAGATTACACTGTAGATGATCGCAGCAACGTTCGAGGTTCTAAAATAGCCACGCAGTCGCCTGGCCTCTACCAATATCTACTCGAGCAGGATCTAGATTATCTTCTCCTCACGAATCTCTGCTCCAAAAATCAAATCTGGATCTGATCTAGAAGATCTTCAAAAGATCTTCTGAAGCTGGAGTAGCAGCTTCTTGACAAATCCCTGCAGCCTTCTGATCAGGGAGCCACCACGCCTTGGACAAGCACTAGATGGACGCCCAATTTTTTGGAAGTGAAGATGGGAGAGAGAGGACCAAAGAGGGCATGGAGAAGTGGAGGGATATCAGACTTTTGCTGGGGATTGAGCAGATTCTCTAAACCCTAGACGCAGACAGGATTTAAATAGATCCTGCTGTGCTATGCAGTGCCACATCATTCGACCAATCAGAAAATTTCAATTAATTCTAAAAAAAATTTGATTGATGGAGTGATGTCATTTGATCATATCAGATAAGAATCCCATCAAATCCTCCTACTGTTGGTGCCAACACTGGATAAACACAGTGAGATTGGCGCCCAACAGTTTGAGTCGATCAAGGCATAGAGTCCTCATCTCATGGGACTCTATCCTTATCCACTTGGGGCGCACGCCCAATCTAATCTTGGTGCTCACTTTGAGATCTAATTTAGCAGGTGGACACTCCACAAAAACTCTCCAATGATCTCTTGCCAAGTGGCCTTCAGTTCAAGATCCATAAGTCAATATTTGACTGATGTCCTCAAACAAAAATGGCAGGTGACAGAAATTGGCAGGTGTTGTCTTAAATTCATCTCATGAATTAAGACAAGATTTTTCTGAGTTGGACTGGCTCCAGTCAGACTGAGAGAAACCCTCTCAAGGTTCTCTGGGTGAGTCAAATCACATTTGGCTCAGTCGAGATAGAAAAGGTTACACGAGGAGAAAGTTAGGCTCAATCGTGTGCTAGCACGATTTTCTTGAACTTAATTGGATCTAATCTAAATCAATCGAATTGGGCTAGCTTGATTGATGACATCCAGACCCTAACTCTTATTTGTGTGATCCAGTTAGGTTCATTTTCGTATGATAATGAGACATGTCGTGATCTCATATCGACATCATCGAAACTCTTTCGATAAACCAGAACTCTTCTGATTCAGACAATTAGAATGATCGATCATCAAGATCATTCTAATTACTCTCAAAATCCACCAGTGACACCTAGCAGTATATGGTGGCAACCCATCAGAAATGAAGATGAATCTCTCGATGCAGCTACCTGTGTGATTGAGTTATTCTATCATGAGTCTCGACTGAATTAGGGTTAAGGTGAACTCATCAAATCCAACATCAGTCATATGAATCAATCGATCGATCCGAATCTGATGTGAAATCCTAATGAATTTTTTTTTCATTATTTTACTCTACCATGGCCATGGGCTTAAGGACTCGATCTTTCGATCATCATAGGACTACTCTTTTCATATACCGAGGTTGATAGATCCCATCTTGATGCAATCTGGTTTTTACAATGAATATGCTACAGCCAACATACACCTCAGGGTTTCGAATGGCTAGGAGATTGAGTTATGGTGTAGTCAAATTATAACACACTCAAGGTGAACTGTCGATGCTTCTCAGGTCAAAGAACTAGACACACACCTGCAGCATCGAGCTAGTCATCGACGAGAAGGTAGACTTCCTTATGACTGCTCGAGATGGTCACGCTCAGTACTCTCGTTCTCAATAAATACCTGTACTCTCACTCGATGTCTCCACACTATAGACTCAAGATACATCTATCCTAAGGAAGCGATCGTACACCAACCTTCTGGATCGATCACCATCCTCGTGATGATCCTATGGTCAGGAGCTGTTTATGAGTTAGTTATGTAAATTTATGTCTTAAATTTTCAACTCTTGAAAATATGAATTAACATTCTTACTAATGCAAAGGATGTATCACAGACATAATTACACAATGTAATAGTAGAATAACCCTTTTATTCATTTATAGTCAAAATTATAAATTTGTCCCTACATTTGTACAGGAATGTGTCAGCCAATCTGGCATCTAGGGCACACATCTAACAAACTCCCACTTGACCTAATGTCAATTGACTACATATTTAAGTCCCATCTTCTCAAGGTGGGCTTCGATCTTCTGCTAGCCTAATGGCTTTGTCAGTGGATCTACCATATTATCTGTGGAGTCGACTCTCTTAATCTCGACATAACTCTTTTCGAGGTAATCACGGATCAAATGGAATCACTGCTCGATATGCTTGAACTTCTGGTGAGACCTTGGCTTTTTAGCTAGGGCTATGGCGTCATTATTGTCGCAGTAAAGAGGGATGGCATCCGATGACATCACTCTAAGCTCTGCGGCAACCTTCTTGTACCAGAATGCCTCCTTTGCAGCTTTCGATGCAGCAATATACTCTACCTCCATGGTGGAATCAGTAATTACCGTCTGCTTGAAATTCTTCTAGCTAACTGCACCATCATTGCAAATGAACAGACTTTCAGATGTCGACTTTCGATCATCTATATCAGACATAAAGTCCGAGTCTGTAAATCTCTGAACCTGGAGTTCTCCATTCCCAAAGACTAGAAACATATCCTTAGTCTTTCTCAAGTACTTAAGGATACATTTCATAGAAGTCCAATACTCTTCGCCTGAATTCGACTGATATCTGCTTGTGACACTCACAGCATGGGCTATATCAGGTCGTGTACATAGCATGGCATACATGAGGCTCCCTACTGCGGAAGCATAAGGGATCTTGCTTATGCGTTTAATCTCCGTAGGTGTGCTTGGGCACATCTTCTTGGAGAGATGAATGCCATGTCTAAAAAGTACTAAACCTCTTTTGGAGTTTTTCATGCTAAACCTTTTTAGCACCTCCTCTATGTACATCTTCTGTGAAAGTCCCAGCATCCTATTTGGTCTATCTTTATAGACCTTAATACCCAGTATAAAGGATGCCTCTCCTAGATCTTTCATAGAGAACTCCTTAGACAACCATATTTTGATTGAGGTCAATATGGAAATATTATTCCCAATCAGGAGGATGTCATCTACGTACAGTACGAGGAAGACAACTGCACTCCCACTGACCTTCTTGAACACACATGGTTCCTCCTCGTTCTTGATGAAAACAAATATTTTGATCACATCATTGAAATGAGTATTCCAGCTCCGAGTGCTTGCTTAAGTCCATAAATGGACCTTTGCAGCTTACAGACCTTGTGATCATCATTACTGGATGTGAAACTAAGCGGCTGTTCCATATAGATATCTTCTTGAAGATATCCATTTAAGAATGCCATTTTTACATCCATCTGTCATATTTCATAATCGAAATAGGCTGCAACAGCAAGTAATGTTCGGATAGATTTTAGCATGGCTACGGATGAGAAGGTATCCTGATAGTCAATGCCTTCGCGTTGGCTATAACCTTTCGCTACAAGCCTAGCCTTGAATGTCTCCACATTTCCATCTGCACCTATCTTTCTCTTGAAGATTCATTTACACCTAATAGGTAAAATATCTTCAGGTGGATCTACCAAGGTCCAAACTTGGTTTGAGTGCATCGAGTCAATTTCTGATCTCATTGCCTCTAACCATTTCTCGGAGTCGATATCTGATATCGCCTCGTCATAGGTCTTGGGGTCATCACCATGAGCTCCATTTTCTGTGAGAAATATTTTCGTTACATCTTCTTGTATGGTACCTAAGTACCTTTCAGGAGGATGGAAAATCCTAGTCGATCTACGAGGTGGAAGAGGTTGTGTTAGGACTGGTTCTAATTGATTTGGTTCCTTAGGTTCTTTAGCTCGTTGCTCTTGGGAGACATTCTCCTTGAGCTTAGTTATTCTTCTGATGCCACCATCTTGAATAAACTATTTTTCAAGAAAAATAGCATGTCGATTCACAATCACGTTGTGATCTTCCGAAATATAGAAATAGTATCCTAATGACTCTTTAGGATATCCTATGAACTGAGTTCTAAAAGATCTGAACTCTAACTTGTCCGCCTGCTGTCTCTTGACATGAGCCGGACAATCTCAAATTCTGAGATGACTCAGACTTGGCTTCTTACCATGCCATATCTCATACGATGTGGTAGGAACGGTTTTAGAGGAATCCTATTCAATACATATATTGCTGTCATGAGACAATATCTCCAAAGAAACTTAGGGAGGTCCGTGAAGCACATCATGGAACGGACCATATCTAATAGGGTCCGATTTCTCCGTTCTGAAATTTCGTTGAGTTGTGGCATTCCAGGTGGAGTCCATTGAGTGACTATGCCATTATCCTTAAGATAGTCTAGAAACTTCCGACTAAAGTATTCACCTCCTCGATCTGATTGAATAACCTTAATGAGCTTTTCTATTTATTTTTCTACCTCATGCCTGAATTTTTTGAACTTTTCAAAGGCTTCAGACTTGTGTTTCATTAGAAACACATACCCGTACCTAGATATATCATCGATAAAGGTAATGAAGTAGACATAGTTGCCTCTAGTTGGCACATTAAATGGGCCGCACACATCCATATGTACTAGGGCAAGTAGGTCTGTGGCCCTTTCTCCATGTTCTACAAAAGGGAGCTTGGTCATTTTGTCTTGAAGGCATGATTCACAAACTGGATATGACTCGAAAGTCAACGGACTCAATAGCCTAGATTTTTTTAATTTGTTAACCCTGTCTTCCGCTATATGACCTACCCTTAGGTGCCACAGATACCTATCATTTAGACTATCTCTAGGTTTTTTAATTCCCATGGCATTCACATTTTGCTCGATATGAAATACAGATCCATCAATATGTAGCTGATAGAGACCATTAATAAGAAAATCATTTACAACTTTATTATTTTCATAAAATATGTTACAATAGTTCTTATGAAAGCTAATCATATAGTCTTCTTGTGCTAAACATGAAACAGAAATCAAATTCCTGCTTGCTGCAGGCACATAATAACAATCTCTAAGAACTAAATCTAATCCTAACGGTAATCATAGAGGGTAGGTTTTCACGGCCACAACAGCAACTCTTGCTTTGTTCTCGATGCGTAGGATCATATCCTCACCCCTCAACCTCCTACTCTCCTCAAAATCCTGCATAGAAGTGCACAAATGAGCACTAAAACCAGAGTCAAGTATCCAACTGGATGCAGAGTTTCCGTAAGATTAGATTCTATAACGAGCATACCTCCAGAAGGACCATCCTTCTTGTTCTTCAGAGTGGCCAGGTACTGAGGACAGTTTCGTTTTCAATGGCCGTCTGAATTATAGTGGAAATATTTTCTCTTTTCAGCAGCCTTCTTCTTTGGTTCCGTCTTCTTCTTTTTTCCATCCACCTTCTACTTCTTCATAGACATTTTCTTCTTTCCAAAAGACTTTCTCTTGGAAGAAGTCCGCTCCACAGTAAGGACTGAGCCTTTTGAAATCTTCAAAGAAAGCTCAGCCGTAACCAACATGTTCATTAACTCAGCAAAGGTACACTACATCTTATGCATATGGAAGTTCATGATGAACTAACCATATGCATCAGACAAGGACTGAAGGATCACATCAATCGAAAAATCTCTGTCTAAGATGACATCGAGTTTCTCAAGCTTTTCAATGTCCTTGATCATTGACAAACAATGATCTTGGACTGACTGCCCATCACGCATTTTAGCCTTAAAAAGCCTTTGGCAGACTTGATACTTGGCTGTGCGACTTTGTTCACCAAACAACTCTCGTAGGTGAGTCAATATTTGGCGGGTAGTCATAATATTCTCATGCTGGCGCTGCAAGTCATCAGACATTGCACCCAACATGTAGTACCTGGCTTTGTTATCTTCATCCGTCCATTTTTTCAGAGATGCTCTCTGTTCAGCAGTCGGACGTGCTGGCGTGGCAGGTGGATCCCGACACTTCCTAGGTAGAGATGTGAAAATCTCCATGATTAGTGATTTCTAGTGGGTGGTGCAGTCTCACCGACTGGCTCATCACCTCACCTAACAGTTGTTGGTGATGGGTCAACCGATGAGTGGACAACTCTTGTTCAATGATTCTCTAATCATGGTGCACCCAAAATTTGGTCTCTAATTCATGAAGCTCATCATGTCCAGAATATTACTCCAATCCTTGTTAAGTCAGACCCACCATTTGTATGAATTAGATTCCTGATTGAGTCCCTCACCGTATCCGAAATATTGAGCACAACCCATCCTCTAATCCGTAGCATCCAAAGCCTAATGGACATGGTTGCATCTTTCCGGTGCAACTGAACCACTATAACCAACCGAGAACAATCAACCTCGGGAAGGGCCCACACATCCACAATGGTGGAAGACCTTAGACTTAATATTTTCTTAGAAAGATTTAATTTAGGTCTCGTTAAACTTGACTTGACATAGTTATAACAATTATGACTAACCAGTGATATGGGTTAGCTCGAATTGTTAGTCACCTCAAATCAGAACTGGATCGACACATATGGCTAGGTAAGTGAGACCGGTGGAAGGGATATGCCATTAAGTCGACAAGAATGCATTCGAGTCGAGTAGCTCCCAATTAAAAATTATTCGGTCGCATCTGCCCAACTTACCTGAGACACCAAATTGTCGAACCAGAACCAATTGGGTTAGCCTACAATCCAGGCTCTAACCACTGAGCCAAATTAGGTCTTAACTTGATCGAGTCACATATGAATGTGATTCGATCATAACCTAGACTTAATCCTATTATGCTGGTCAATTATTAGCTTTCATGATCCCATCTAACCAACTTTTGATTCGGTTTGATCAACCGCTAGATCTAATTGAGCTATCCAAGTCCAAACCCAATTTTATGAAAATGACTTAGATCTGAAATTCTCAATTTTAGATCTAATTTAATTTCATAAGCTTAATTCATTAATTAAGTCTTGGGTTCATAAACAAAACACGTAAAATAAATCCTAGGGTTTCAGGATCTAGGGTTTTACAGAAAAGTAAGTTTGATTTCTGATTAAGGATGAATGTGCAGCACCCCTACGCACCATAAGAACATCCTATTGAATGAGAGGAGAGGGTCTTAAACCCTACTTTGTTCTTATGACCGGATGGCCATTAGGAACACCTTAATAAGAAATATTGATTTAACTACAAAACTAGTTAGATCTAAGTTACATATCACATATATAATTTCAGATCTAACTTATACATGCTTTGCATATATCTCATGTATTAAAATCTGATCTAATTAGCATGCTTTCAGATCTGATACATCACATGTAACATCTGAAAAATAAGATTTAAATTGAACTATTCAATATAAAATCTATTCTAGACAGTTACTAGAATAATTCTACAACTAGTCTAGTTATGCAGCAGATCAATCTTATGAATTAATTAAATTTTATTTTTTATTTTTTGATCTGAATATAACATTTATAACATCAAAAAATCAGAGAATAAATTATATTTAATTTATATTTTAATCATATTAAAATATAAAACTTGAAGACTATTCATAGTTTAAACTATTCCTAGTCTAGTTATACATCTCATACATGTTAGATCTACTTAGATTTAATTATAAATTTTCTGACTTCAGATCCAATCACATCTGATGTGACATCTGAAATTCATTAATATCAGATAAATAAAAATAAAAATCAAATCTAAATTAGATCTTAAATAGAGCCATCAACCTGGCTCTGATACCAATTGAAGAAAAAACCGTCTTTTTCCTTGTAGGATCTTCCAGATCTAATGAGATCTAGAATGAAATATTTTTAAAAAAATTATCCTACTTTATTTCAAATCTAAGGTCTATTAAATCTGATTCTTATTATTTGATATTTAATCTAAAATTAAATCTAAAACTTGAGGATTAGAGGAATACCTCTAGGGTAACTAGATTACCCTGTAGATGATCGCAACAACGTCCGAGGTTCTAAAATAGCCACGCAGTCGTCTAGTCTCTACCGGTATCCACTCGAGTAAGATCTAGATTGTCTTCTCCTCGCAAATCTCTACTCCAAAAATTAGATCTGGATCTGATCTGAAAGATCTTCAAAAGATCTTCTGAAGCTGGAGCAGCAGCTTCTCAACAAATCCCTGCAGCCTTCTGATCAAGGAGCCACCACGCCTTGGACAAGCATCAGATGGACGCCCAACTTCTTGGATGTGAAGAGGGGAGAGAGAGGACCAGAGGGGGCATAGAGAAATGATGGGATATCAGGCTTTTGCTAGGGATTGAGCAGATTCTCTAAACCCTAGGCGCAGACAGGGTTTAAATAGACCCTGCTGCGCCATGCAGTGCCACATCATTCGACCAATCAAAAAATTTTAATTAATTCTGAAAAAAATTTAATTGGTGGAGTGATATCATCTGATCATATCAGATAAGAATCCCATCTACTGTTGGTGCCAACACTGGATAAACACAGTGAGATTGGCGCCCAATAGTTTGAGTCGATCAAGGCATAGAGTCCTCATCTCATGGGACTCTATCCTTATCCACTTGGGGTGCACACCCAATCTGAACTTGGTGCCCACTTTGAAGCCTAATTTAGCAAGTGGATACTCCACAAAAATTCTTCAATGACCTCTTGCCAAGTGGCCTTCAGTTCAAGATCCATAAGTCAACGTTTGACTGATGTTCTAAAATGGAAATGGTAGGTGATAGGAATTGGCAGGTGTTGTCTTAAATTCATCTCATGAATTAAGACAAGATTTTTTTGAGTTGGACTTTCTCCAGTCAAACTGAGAGAAACCTTCTCAAGGTTCTTTGGGTGAGCCAAATCACATTTGGCTCAGTCGAGATAGAAAAGATTATACGAGGAGAAAGTTAGGCTCAATCGTGTGCTAGCACGATTTTCTTGAACCTAATTGGATCTAATCCAAATCAATCGAACTGGGCTAGCTTGATTGATGACATCCAGACCTTAATTCTTATTTGTGTGATCCAGTTAGGTTCATTTCTATATGGTAATAAGACATGTCGTGATCTCATCATCGACATCATCAAAACTTTTTTTGATGGACCAGAACTCTTCTGATTCAGACAATTAGAATGATCGATCATCAAGATCATTCTAATTGCTCCCAAAATTCACTAATGACACCTAGCAGTATATGGTGACAATCCATCAGAAATAAAGACGAACCTCTCGATGCAACTACCTGTGTGATTGAGTTCTTCTATCATGAGTCCCGACTGAATTAGGGTTAAGGTGAACTCGTCAAACCCAACATCAGTCATATGAATCGATCGATCGATCCGAATCTGATGTGAAACCCCAATAGAAAACTCTTCCATTATTTCACTCTGCCATAGCCATGGGCTTAAGGACTCGATCTTTTGATCATCATAGGACTACTCCTCTCATCTACTGAGGTTGATAGATCCCATCTTGGTGCAATCTGGTTCCTACAATGAATATACTATAGCCAACATACATCTCAGGCTTCCGAATGGCTAGGAGACTGAGTTATGATATAGTCAAACTATAACACACTCAAGGTGGACTGTCGATGCACCTCAGGTCAAAGAACTAGATACACAGCTGCAGCATTGAGCTAGTCATCGATGAGAAGGTAGACTTCCTTATAACTGCTTGAGGTGGTCACGCTTAGTACTCCCGTTCTCAACGAATATCTATACTCTCGCTCGGTGTCTCCACACCGTAGACTCAAGACACATCTATCCTAAGGAAGTGATCGTACACCAACCTTTCGGATCGATCACTATCCTCGTGATGATCATATGGTCAGGAGCTGTTTATGAGTTAGTTATGTAAATTCCTGCCTTAAATTTTTAACTCTTGAAAATATAAATTAACATTCCTACTAACTCAATGGATGTACAACAGACATAATGTACACAATGTGATAGTAGAATAATCTTTTTATTCATTTATAGTCAAAATTATAAATTTGCCCTTACATTTGTACAGGAATGTGTCAGCCAATCTGGCATCTAGGGCACACATCTAATGCATCCAACACCTAATTGTGAGCCTAAGAAGATTGGATTAAGTCAATGAGTTGGCTACATTATCTCCTCATTATCTTCTTATTTATTTTTTAATATTGTGTGTGGAATTAAGGGAAAGAAGAGTTGGCGCCATGCTTCTCTTTTGGAAATTCCCTTGGGTGCCATCTCTTGGATTGGTGTGAGCAAGAGAGGGAGGCCCACCCTCTCTCTTGCATTGGCATGGAAGGAGAGAGGGAGAGGGGCTACGCCCCCTCTCTTGTGCATGAAAATCCTAAAGGGGTGCCAACCATCTACCTGCCCTCTATTGCAAGGGGCACCCACTCAGACTACCTTATTTGACTGGGGCACCCCATATACTTGCCAAAAGTGGTTGATGTCCTACCAATTAAGTTTGATTTTAATGAAGAAAAATCAGATTAAAAATGTAGAAATCCTTATGAGATAAGAACCAGCATTTTTAAGTTAATTGGTTCTTGTTTTAGATCAAGGAAGGATCTATTTAAAGAGACAGTCTCTTAGGGTTTGACTGAATAGAATTTTGTGAAACAAAAACTCTCCTCTCTCTTTCTCCACGCCACACCCTCTCTCCCTCTTCTATTTCCCATGCCCAAGGGTTGGGTGTTCTATATTCCACACGTTAAGAAGAAAACAAGGTCTTCTTCTACAGCAAGAAACGAAGAGAAGGAGGTTGCAGTTCAAAGGTTGAAGTTGCAGTCCAGATCATTTGCTGATCAAGGTTCAAAGAGACATAGATCTTTCTTAGAGAAAAAAGATCTAACATGAGAAAAAAGATTCAAGGTTGATCCCGGTGGATACCTATAGAGACCAAATAAGTGTGCGGCTCAAGAACCTTCAAATCTGAGATCATCTGTAGTCGAGAATTTCTATCCACACAAAGGTATTGAGATTTGATCTTATTTTTATTTTATTTTTTAGATTATATGCATGTCTTTACTCCTGGACCTGGATAAGATTAGATGAGATCTAATGCATGTGAGGTTAAAGAGTTTAAGTTGATTGTTTTTTTGCTACGATTGAAAAGTTTTTAAAATCTATATATGCGTTATACCCGATTTCCTAATAGTGGTATCAGAGCTTGATTTTTAAAGACACATATAATCTAGTTTTTATCTTAGATCTAAAAATTTTGGTGATTTAAAATTGATCTTGTACTGATATAAGGTTGTTCTGGTATAGGATTTACCCCCTATATTGAAAAGGTTATCCTAGCATAAGATTGATCGATTTTGAAAATTATTTTTGAAGTAATTAAATCAATCTTTTAGATCTAAAAATTGACGTATATGATATGTCTTATTTCATACTTAGATCTGAAATTAGAATAATTAAATATTCACATCAAACTGGGATAAGGTTGTCCTGGTATAGGGTTTATCCCCTATATTGAAAAGATTATCTTAATTTGATACGAACTGATTTTTTAAAAAATATTTTTAAAATATTTTAATCATTATTTTAGATCTGATTATACATGTATTTGATATATGTATTTTTAGTTTTAGATCTAAAATTGGATGTATATATGATATATGTTTTAGTTTAGATATGAAATTACATATATATGATATATGATATTAGGTTTAGATCTGAAACTGTTTCAAGATCATAAGCCACTAATGTACGCAATGAAATATAATCTAAAAAATTATTTTTGGATCTGAAATTTGTTGGAATTCGAATTTGATGCATCCATATGTGTTTCAAAATTTTATTTTTTAAACATCACAGTAGAGAATAAGATTAAAATACTTTTAATCTGAATTATGCATGCATGAAAATATAAAACTACATAAAACTATTTTATATATTGAAATTGATGTATACTGAAATTCAGATTGTGATCAAATCACATACTTATTTCATAATTATTTTCTTCAAATCTAGATCTGAAAGAGAAAAGGTTCTCTCTTAGCCGTATGAATAGCCGGCCTCTATGAGTATCCACTCGAGATCAGTCTGGAACAGCTCTCTTTAATCTGAATTTTTTTCTTCAAAAATTCAGTCTGTCGAATCTGAATGAAGCCTGGATCGCGATCAACACTTGATCTCTTTCTTTGATCTTCTTCTTCTCTAGAATTTCTCCTTGCTGTGCTGCTACCAGATGCTAGAACCAGCAAGGAAGAGGCACCCAACAGTCTTGGATGTGGAACACCTTGGGATGCGCATCTCAAGAGAAGGGGCGTGTAAAGCACCCAAGAGAGAAGAGAAAAGGGGAGGAAGAGAGGGTGTGGAGACCTTCTATGGGCATGGGGGCTGTTGGTTTTGATGCTCTAAGGACCTTAGGGGAGATCCTTTTAAATAGGCACAAGGATTGAATCCTATTCAATCACATAATACAAGTCTTACTTGCATTGGATTTCCTATTAACTTAAGTTATCCAACTTACTTTAGGAGACCCTTTAGGCACCAACAATTGGAGCCGTTGTATCCATAATTAGATATCCCAAAACATACCCAAGAGATGCCCCATAGGAGAACTAAAAGTCCTCTAATCAATGGACACGTTCAACTTGATCAAATTAAGGTGGTGCTCAAGAATAACTATCAAAGAAATTAATTAGAGACTTGCATCCTTAATTTATATAATACATAACCTTAGACATCTAATAGTTGGAGTCTCATAAATTTTATTCATGTAAGTTATTAGTAGGTAATTAAGTTAGAATTATCTTATCAAATAAGTAATCCCAACGGAAAGAGAAATTGAGTCCAACCATGTGCTAGCAAAGTTATCATGAACCCAATAGGTTTCTCTAAATCCAGTTGAGACTTCATAAGCTTAATTGCTTATTTCAGGCCTAATCTCTTTATTGTGTGACCCCATAGGTTTAATTCTATTTGGTAGTGAGACATACAATGATCTCTATTATCGTATCATTGAAACTCTTTTCAATGGGTCGGAATAATTCCACTTTAACCCAGCAAAGATTGTCGATCTAGAGCAATCCTAGTGAGTTCTCACAATCCATCAATGACACCTAGCAGGATGTAGTGGCAATCCAGTAGAATTGAAATGAATCTCTATGTGTAGTTAACGTGTGATTCAGTCCCTTTATGGTGAGTCTCGACTTGATGACAGATCATAGATAAATCATCAAATCTCAACATTAGTCATATGATAGATTCGATTAGCTCAAGTCCAATTATGACTTCTATGGAAACTCTTTTCCATCAATCACACTGCTGTGACCACAGACTCTTGGATTTAGCTTTTCAAATCTCATAGGACTAATTCTCTCTATCAAGATTGATAGATCCTATCTTGATGCGCACTCCACTCTTATAGTAGATCAATTATCATCAATATCTACTACAAGGGCTTATTGAGACCCATATTTATGTGTCAGTCAAACTTCAACAGCTTCATTGTGAGTAGCAGCACCATCTCAAGTTGAAGGACCAGTCACACAACTACAGCATCGAGACAATCGCTGACGATCGAACAGAAATTCAAGTGATCTCTCATATGGTCACGCTCAGTACTAGTTGTTCTCTAACAACTATCCACACTCATCATCTTGTGTCTTTACACAGTAGATCAGAGACTTATCTATCCTGAAGGAAGTGATTTATGTGCCAATTTATCCGGATCTATCATCATCTTCATGATGATCCTATAACCAGGAGTATTTAGGAATTAAATACATATCTTTAATTCTCAACATCTTGAGAATATGTATCAAAACTAATTCTATACACGATTCAAGGGTACATCATACTTGAATGTAAAAGAATTTACCCTTTTATTGATCATATCAATATATTAACTACAAAATTATGCCCTAGATGTATTACAATGTATCAGTCATATTGATTTTTAGGACATACATCTAACAATCTCTCACTTGGACTAAAGTCAATTGGCCACAAATCTAAGTCCCATCTTCTCAAGGTAGATTTTCATTTTCGGTTGGCTCAACTGCTTAGTTAGCAGGTCTGCCACATTATTCGCAGAGTTTACTCTTTGCACCTCGACATATTTCTTTTCGAAGTAGTCACATATGATATGAAACCACCGCTCGATATGCTTAGATTTCTGATGAGACTTTGACTCCTTAGCAAGTGCTATGGCTCCATTGTTATCGCAGTACAGTGGTATGGCATTCGATGTTATAACTCCAAGTTTCATGATGAACTTCTTGAACCAGAAGCCTTCTCTTGTAGCATCCGAAGCAATGACATATTCAACCTTCGTGGTCGAATCCGCTATGATGGGTTGCTTGAAACTCTTTCAGTAAACTACGCTACCATTGCAAATGAACACGTACCCTGACATAGACTTTCTATCATTAGGATCAGACATGAAGTCTAAATCAGTATATCCTCAACTTGTAACTTAGAATCACTTCCAAAGATCAAATCCTTAGTCCTTCTTAGGTACTTAAGGATGTTCTTCATGGCTATCCAGTGCTCCTCGCTTGGATTCGATTGATACCTGCTCGTAATACTTACGATAAGGACAATATCAGGTCGAGTATATAGCATGGCATACATGAGGCTCCCTATCGTCGAGACATAAGGAATCCTACTCATGTGCTGCACCTCCTCAGATGTGGTCGGACATATTATCTTGAAGAGACTAATACCATGCCTAAGAGGTAAGAGACCTTTCTTGGAGTTTTCTATGCGAACGTCTTCAGTACCTTCTCTATGTATAGCTTTTGTGATAGGTCAAGCATCCATTTAGGTCTATCCCTATAGATCTTTATTCTGAGAATATAGGATGCTTCCCTTAGGTCTTTCATGGAGAATTCCTTATATAACCATCTTTGACCGTGGTTAGTATGGGAATGTCATTCCCAATAAAGAGAATATCATCCACGTACAATATAAGGAAGGTGATCGTACTCCTACTGACCCTCTTGTATACACAAAGTTTCTCTTCATTTTTGATGAAATCAAATGATTTGATTACCTCATCAAAATGATGGTTCCAACTCCGAGAAGCTTTCTTTAATTCATATATGAACCTTTGCAACTTGCAGACTCTGTGATCACCATTACCGGACGTGAAATCCATAGGCTGTTTCATATAGATATCTTCCTCAAGATATCTATTAAGGAAGGCAGTTTTGATATCCATCTGTTAGATTTCATAATCATAGTAGGCTGCAACAGCAAGCAGAGTGCGGATGGATTTCAGCATGGCTACAGGCGAGAAGGTTTTCTGATAGTCAGTGCCCTCGAGCTGACTATAACCTTTAGCCACAAGCCTAGCTTTATAAGTCTCTACCTTACCATTGATATCTATTTTTCTTTTGTAGATCCATTTACACCCAATGGGTATGATACCCTCAGGTGGATCCACTAAAGTCCAGACCTAGTTTAAGTGTATTGAGTCAATTTCTGATTTCATAGCATCTAACCATTTCTCGGAATCGATGTTGACATCGTCTCGTCAAAGGTGGTAGGATCATCACTATGACCCTTACCTTCTATAAGGAACATTTCCTTAACTTCCTCCGTAAGCATACCCATGTATCTTTCAGGAGGTTGGGAGACCTTGCTAGATCTATGAGATGGTTGAGGAACATCAACTACCAGCTCATAGACTACGGGTTCATGAGGATCTATAGCTCTTGGCTCTTCAGAGAAATTTTCTTCGAGCTCCACTAACCTCCCACTGCCGCCATCCTAGATAAATTATTTTTCTAGGAATACGGTGTTTCAACTCACAATCACATTGTGGTCTTATGAAAAGTAGTAGTATCTCATAGATTCTTTTGGATACCCTATAAAATGAGCTATAATAGATCTATTCTCTAGTTTATCAGCCATCTGTTTCTTGACATAGATCGGACATCCTCAAGTCTTAAGATAACCTAGACGCGGCTTCTTACCGAACCATATCTCATATGGTGTGGTAGGAATAGACTTCGATGGAATCTTATTCAACAAGTGAATTGCGGTTAACAATGCATGTCCCTAAAGAAGTAAGGGTAGTTTATCAGCCATCTATCTCTTGACATAGACCAGACATCCTCAAGTCTTAAGATAACCTAGATGTGGC
The DNA here is from genome assembly GCF_000442705.2 of Elaeis guineensis. Lineage (NCBI taxonomy): Eukaryota > Viridiplantae > Streptophyta > Magnoliopsida > Arecales > Arecaceae > Elaeis > Elaeis guineensis. The sequence goes on from NC_025997.2 coordinate 74,685,315, forward strand.
TTCTTACCGAACCATATCTCATATGGTGTGGTAGGCATGGACTTCGATGGAATCCTATTCAATAAATGAATTGCGGTTAACAATGCATGTCCCTAAAAAAACAAGGGTAGATCAGTGAAGCTCATCATGGACCTGATCGTATCCAATAGGGTCCTGTTCCTCCTTTCGGATATCCTGTTGAGCTGAAGTATTTCAGGAGGGGTTCATTGAGAGACTATGCCATTGTCCTTAAGATAATATAAAATTTTTTGACTAAGGTATTCACCTCCTCGATCAAATCGAAGAACCTAAATGGGTTTGCCTGTCTGCTTTTCTACTTCATGCCTAAATTGTTGGAAAATATATCTCAAAAGCCAATCATCAACTTGTTTACGATTGAGCAATCTTATATTGTAATTGATTTGTTAATAAATAAAATATATTTTTAATATTTTTATCATAAGTTTTCATCTTCTAATGAACTTCGTTGTTGTGATGAAGTCCTTAGGACTATTTAGGTTCGATAAAGAGAGGATTTATCGATTAGTCCTTAAAATTATTCACGATCAAATGATAGGCTGTTAATAAGGACGACAGCCTCTATCGAGCATAGATTGCTGTAGGCCATATAGGTTGGTTGTCCTCTTAAACCAAAGAGTATGGAGACACTGGTATGATATACAGGTGAGATGTAAGGATATATCATCATTGAACATGACCAACTCCAGAGCATTCTGCGGTCGAGAATGTCTCTGATGGGATATAGGTATAAGTATCCCTTAGACTTGAGATCGTCTCAATGACTTGCAAGTAACTCACTGTGCTTTGGTACTGGACTAACTGAATTTCTAATTCAGTGACGGAAGGCTTCCGGGCACAGTCAAGTACTTGCGAAGTCAGAGTGTAATCGAGATGGGATTGACCACTCCAAGAGTTAGAGAAGAATGAGTCACTGTATTTCAATTTAGCAAAACCTTGGCCAGGGTAATCCATCATATGGATTTGATATTTTGAAATACAATATGGACAACCTGATCAGAGTTGACAGTTGAACTCTGAGGTATCCTATGAGCATTTTGGTCAAGAGGATGAATTATATGGAAACTATATCTGCATGGGTTCTAAGGATGTTGTTCTACACATTCGACCTATCCGACCGTCGGGTACCATTGCTAGATGGTCACTTCGATTGGTACAAAAATTTGTTTCTGTACTACCGGCTTAGGTTTGGACCTATGAGGTCACACACATTAGAGTTCACGATTCGATCGGATGGTTGATCAACGATTAAGAATCATTCTAGGGTTAAATGATCAATACGATTGATATTTAACCTAGTGCAAGTGTTGTAGAAGGATCGATTAGTAATTTGATTGCTAATTGGCTTAATTTGATTAAGCCAATGGATTGAGATTAAGTCTAATTGAATATAATTTAATTAGATTTGGTTTGAGCTTGATTGGATCAAGTCCAATTAATTTATTGGATAAGTCAAGTGCAAAGAAAAATTAGTCCTAGTTCAAATAGGACTTGGGTCAACCTAATTTCTAATTTGATTAGAAAATTAAATCAGATTTAAATCTAATTTAATCTGATTAAATTAGGCTCTTAATTGGGTTAAGACTTATTTTAATTAGGTTGATTTGGTTTTGGTTTGAGAAACCAAATTTGAATAAGTCATAGATTGAATCCTAGTAAGACTAGGATTCCACCTTGTGCCACCTTAGCCCCCCACGCCCACTCTCTCTTATTTTGTACGATAAAACCCTCTCTCCTAGGTCTTCATGCATGCCCAAAACTTTTCTCTCTTTCTCTCTACATGGAATATAGTTGTGGATCAAGTCAAAGTAGAAATTAGTTTGGATTTCAAATTCTATGAGATAGAGTTTTAGGAAACCAAAATATTTTTCTTGTTGCACTGATTTTACTCAATTTTTTTTGAGATTTTTGTGACTTTTATGACACATAATATGCACCCTTTGCTGGTGGTCCATGGTAGAAAAAGGAGGGGACGCCCAAGAGTTGGGCGCCCCTTGTCTTGCCTTGTTTGGATAATCCTTGATCAGGTATTTGACCTAGACAAAGAATCTTCATATCTCTCTATTTAAAATGAATTTCTTCATGAAATTTTTGTAAAACATAGAGCATTGAGAGACCTTTGGGGTATCCAAAAATCATGGATAAAGAGTCTTAAGGCATGGAGATCTAATAGACACAAAACTAAGTGTCTGGGTTAGAGCAAAGAGAAGGAGAAGAGGGTCTTCTTCTAGAGTTGCTGGGTTCATCTCTTTCCTTCCTTCATCTATAAGTTTTCTGAGAGTATCTCATCTAAAACTCCTCCTACGTCTCATATTTGAAAGAGTCCAAATCAAGAAGAAGGAGGTATCTGATCAACCATCGAAGAAGGATCAGTGCAGTACTAGCATATTGTGCTGATTTTTTGGATCTAGACTTCTGATCATGATTCGTGGGCTCGTGTGGACGACTCTTAGAGGCCGGATGTGTGTGTGGCTTGCAACATCATCCTCAAGTGTGGATTAGTAAAGTTAGAATGTCTAACTTGCAGGGTAATAGATCTGATCTATTATATTTTACATACATTAAATGTATTATAGAAACACGTTGATATGATCAACATGTAGTTCTTGCTCTTTATATTTTAATTTTTGATTTAATATCATGTAATAATCATGTAATAGGATTTTAGATCTAGGGATTCTCTAGTTTTATAAGATAAATTTTGATTTATTTTAGTCTTCCATTGCCTGATCTTGAAAAAATTTCAAGATCTAACCCTGAAACCCTAGATCTGGTTCCTTCAATTGGTATCAAAGCCTAAGTTGTTTATTACATGGTTATTTATACATGCTTAGATTATTTCTTAGATTAGATCTAATTTATAATCTGATTGTTAAATCTGAAATTAAAATTTTTAGATCAATCATGAACTATAGGTTGTCCTGCTGTAAGGTTTACCTCTTATAGTGCAAAGGTTATCCTAGTTTATGTAGATCTATCTTAATTATAAATTTATTAGATGTGATCTAGATTAAATTTATGATTTATTAAATTTAAAAGGTGTTTAAATCTAAAATAAAATCTCTTTGTTAATAATTTTCTCATAATGAACCATCATATATTTGTCTGAGAAATTTATGCAGTTTAAAGTTGAAATTGTTTCAATTATATTAACCTGTTTAGATTAGATCTAAAGTAGTTTCATGCCTTTTTTACTTGCATTTTGATTATGAATCAAACATGCAACTTGGTTGGTAGAACCATGTTGTAAAAATATTTTACAAACATGAAAATTATTTTCGAAAAGCCGAACCCCAACCCTCAGCCCAAAACTTAATTGAGAATTAAGAAGTTATTTGATCAGGTTCTAGAATTATGAATTGAAGAACCTAAGACACAAACCATAACACATTGGGTTAATGGGTTAGTGGGAATTAGGTTCATTAATTGGGTTAGACCTAAGGTTAGATTAAAGATAGACTTAATTAGAGAATTGACTAAATCTAATCAATTGTTGTCTTAGATTAGGTTAAGGATTCTCTAGATCAATTACAATAGTTGTAGTTGGTCAAGTCCATGCCTTTAACGAGAACCAAATGGACTTGATTCTTGGCTAAGCGGTCTAGCACGAACTGTTAGGTTGATCTAATTGAAACTAATTAAACCAGTTGGTGTCTAAGATAAATTAGACCGGTGATTTTTAATTGGCAGTCCGCTTACCTGACCATTTTTGATGGTGTCTAAGGCAAGCTTTGGCAAACCCTCCCATTGATCAAACTTACCTGGCCTCTTAGTGAAATTATATTTTGATCGGATCACTTGACTATTCGAGCTGACCCATGTCAGCTAGGTAAATCAGTGTGACTGATTTAGGAGCTCTTAGACCAGCCCTTTTAATGGTCTCCCTAAGCGACTTGGTGAAGCCAGTGGGAGGATCATGATAAGCTAGTTCATCTGACCTCATTTTCTAAATCAATTAAATCCTCTAAAATTATTAGATCCTTAAAATGAAATAGTTATAGTGATAACTAGATCATAGCCTCCCATTAAGTGGATGATAATGGGTCCATCAGTTGGATAATCATTGGAGGCCCAAAGGCCTGGTGCTTATCGGCTGATGGAATTGTCATTCATAATATGATTTCTTGACTGCATCTTTCTAAATGATGGTTAGGTTAGCCAACTAACGTTGGGCCTAATCATTCATTGGCTAGATGGGCCAAGTATAGTCATGTTAATGGTTGGACCTAACCAGACCTTTTCAGTGGAGGCCAAAGCCTACTGATTAGAGATTGGGGCAAAAATAAAATTACTAAAAATTATTTAGAGAAATAATTAGTTATGAACCTATCCTTAGATGTACATGGGTTGGCCAACCAAAGTTGAGCTAGTGTACAGTCTAAGTGGATTATAGTACCCACTAAGAAATTAGGATAATTTTTCGAATTGGAGGTAGAGGCTATCAATTTGAATAAAATAGTGGGAGAAATCTTTTGATTAAAATCCAAATCTTTAGGTTTAATGAATCAATTACTAATTAGGTTATGATTTTTCTTTGTGCAGATATGGTCACTTTCCTATCGCTCCGATTATTGTTGGATAATGATAAGTTGGTGGGACTCAACTTCGATAGCTGGTACCGAAAGTTGAAGATTGTCTTGGAGCATGAACGGATCCTATATGTGATAATGGATCCTGCACCTGAGGAGTCAGCTGTCAATGCATATGGAACAGTCAGAGACACTTATCAGAAGTGGCTCAGTGATCGGACCATGGTGGGCTGCATCATGCTGGCTGCCATGAGCAACAAGTTCAGTCACAGATTTGAGATGGCTCAGCCAAAGGACATGCTTCAAGTGTTGGAGGATGCCTTTGGCACACCCGATGACGCGGATAGGTACAAGACTAGTTGTGCCATCTTCAACACCAAAATGTGGGATGGTGCCTCTATCACTGATCATGTATTGTACATGATCGAGCTGATGGAGCGTTTGAGCAAGTTCGGCTTTCCCTTGCATGAGCAGCTTGGGAAAGATGCAATATTGAACTTGCTGCCCAAGTCTTATCTCCCATTCCTCACTCATTATAGAATGACAAAGCCTGAAGTAAACTACCATAGGTTACTGGGGTTGCTTCAGAACTTTGAGAAGGATCACCAACTCCACAAGAAGTCGGTGAACTTAGTGGAAGGTTCGTCTTCTGGTTCTCGACCCTTTAAGAAAGGGAAGAAGAACAAGAAGAAGAAAGTGAAGAAGGTGCAAGTTCAGGCTGGGACATCAGTGCAGGACTAGACCAGAAAGATCAAGCCCGATAAGAGTCAAGCTGAATGCTTCTTTTGCAAGAAGTGGGGGCATTGGAAGAAGAACTATCCTCAGTACATTGCCTCTCTGGATCCGAATAGGCAAAGAAAGAAGCAAGTTGTTGCTGGGCAAGGTATTTACATGATAACTCCTTACAATTTTTCTATTTGTGATATAACTGACTGGGTATTGGATATCAGTAGCCCTTACCATATTTGCAATTCGTTGCAAGGGTTGTAGGTCAGTAGGAGATTCAAGCAAGGCGAGAGGTTCCTGAATGTTGGAGATGGAAGATCAGTTTCAGTTCTAGCATTAGGAATCTTGAAACTTGTATTTGAGTCCTATATCGTTGTTCTTAATGATTGTTATTTCTGTCCCAATTTCTTTTTAAATATTATTTCTGTAGGTCTTCTTATCAAAAATGATTATAAAATTTCAATAAAGAAATAAGTTTGTAATATCATTATGAATGGTGTTACTATTTTTTGTGAACATTTGAATAATGGTGTGTATATATTATCACAACCTGTTAACGTAGTCCATTCTACTGGCAAGCACTCTAGATTAGATAGTGTATTAGATATCTACTTATGGCACTGTAGGCTAGATCATATAAACAAGAACAGGATAAACAGGTTGACTCAAGAGGGAATCTTCGAAGTCAGTGATTGTGAATCACTTCCAACCTGTGAGTCTTGTCTTCTTGGTAAAATGACCAAGTCACCTTTTACTGAAAAAAGTGAGAGAGCTACTGAGCTCCTAGACCTAGTACATACTAATGTATGCGGGCCCATGAGTACAAGTGCTAGAGATGGATATTTCTACTTCATCACTTTCACGGATGATCTATCCAGATATGGATATGTCTATCTGATGAAACATAAGTTGGATTCATTTGAAATATTCAAATGATTCCGAAGTGAAGTAGAAAAATAAACTGAGAAGAGTATTAAAACTCTTCGGTCTGATCGAGGAGGGGAATACCTTTTTGATGAGTTTCTCACATATCTAGGAGAGAATGGGATTCTCTCCCAATGGACTCCTCCAGGAACACCATAGCATAATGGTGTGTTTGAAAGGAGAAATCGGACTCTATTAGACATAATCCGATCCATGATGGATTTTGCCAGCTTGCCGATATCCTTCTAGGGATATGCAGTCGAATCGGCCTGTTATCTATTAAATAGGGTTCCAAGTAAGTCTGTAATTAAGACTCCATATGAGATATGGACAAGACGTAAGTCAGCACTTTCACACCTTAGGGTCTGGGGGTGCCCGGCCTATGTCAAATGGTTAGTTACAGATAAACTTGGACCTAGGTCTGACAAATGCACATTCATAGGGTATCTCAAAAAGATCAAAGGATATTTTTTCTACCATGCTGATGAACAAAAGATGTTCGTCAGCCTTAAGGTAATCTTTTTAGAAAAGGAGTTCCTTGGTGAAGGAACCGTTGCCTCTAAGGTTGAACTTGATGAAGTTTAACAGGTAGAAGGACCGACATCAATAGCTGAACTTGAGTCAAATTTGATTAGATCAGATCCGGAGTCCAATGTACCTACACTATTAAGGTGATTTGGTAGAGTACCACATCAGCCGAACAGATACTACGATTTTTTGGTCTAGGACGGTGATCTCATCGAACTCGATGAGAACGATGAGGATCCAATCACCTATATGGATGCAATACAGAGATCTGATTCCAAAAAATGGCTTGAAGCCATGAAATCCAAAATGGAGTCTATGAAGGTCAACGATGTATGGACATTGGTTGACCCACCTGAAAGGGTTAAACCCATTGGGTGTAAATAGGTCTTCAAAAGGAAGAGGGGCGCAGACGGAAAGGTGGAGATCTATAAAATTCATCTGGTTGTCAAGGGGTATCGTCAAAATTATGGTATTGACTATAACGAGACGTTCTCTCCTATGGCAATGCTCAAATCCATTCGGATAATGCTTGCAATAGCTGCCCATTTGGATTATGAGATCTGGCAGAGCGATGTAAAGACAGCTTTTCTGAATGGAGAGCTGATCGAAGAGGTGTATATGATACAACCTGAGGGGTTTACATCTACAGATGAGTCCAAGATGTGCAAGCTTTAGAGATCCATTTATGGATTGAAGCAATCTTCTCGGAGTTGGAACATGCATTTTGATAAGGTGATCAAGACGTATGGCTTCATTAAGAATGGAGAAGAGCCCTGCATCTATAAATGGGCAAATAATCCAGTTGTGGTATTCCTTGTCTTGTACGTGGATGAATTCTCTTAATCGAGAATGACATCTCCGCACTACAGGGAATAAAAGTCTGCTTGTCATTGCAGCTCTCCATGAAGGATTTAGGTGAAGCATCCTACATCTTAGGGATGAAGATCTATAGGGATGATCTAAAAGGATACTTGGGTTATCCCAGTTCACATACATAGATACTGTGCTGAAGAGGTTCAGCACGAAGAATTTCAAGAAGGGCTATCTACCGATAGGTCATGAAATTTTTCTCTAAGAAGGATTGTCCGACAACTCCTGAAGAGAGAGAGCGTATGAGTAGAGTCTCATATGCTTCAGCCATAGGATCTATCATGTACGCCATAACACGTACAAGGCCAAATGTGGCATACTCACTAAGAGTAGTGAGTAGATACCAATCTGACCTTAGAGAAAGTCACTGAAAAGTGGTTAAAGCCATCCTTAAGTATTTGAGAAATACTAAGGACCAATGGTTGGTTTATGGCGAGTTAGATCTGAAACTTGTGGGGTTCACAGACTCCAACTTTCAATCTGACCATGATGACAGCAGAAGCGTGTCGGATTATATCTTTACTCTGAATGGTGGAGCCATCTACTGAAAGAGTTTCAAGCAACATTCTATGGCAAACTCTGTTTGTGAGGTGGAGTACATCGCAGCATCGAATGCCGTGAAGAAAGCTGTGTGGCTGAGGAACTTGATCACCGAGCTCGGAGTAGCATCCTTCCTTGATGGTCTGGTCTTGCTCTACTGTGACAGCATTGGTGCCATAGCTTAGGCAAAGGAACCCAAAGCACATCAGCATACGAAGCACATTTTGCACCGCTTCTACCTGATTCGGGAGATCGTGGATCGAGGTGATGTTGACCTTCAGAAGATCGACGGAAAGGAGAACCTGACTGACCCTTTCACTAAAGCCCTGACGATAAAGGAGTTCAACAACCACAAGTCGAAGATGGGTATTAGATACTATGTCGAGTGGCTTTAGGACAAGTGGGAGTTGTTGAAAAATATGTCCCAAAAGTCAATCGTCAACCTGTTGATGGTTGAGCAACCTTGTATTGTAATTAATTTGTTAATAAATAAAATATATTTTTAGTATTTTCATCACAAGTTTTCATCTTCTAATGAACTTCGTTGTTGTGATGAAGTTCTTAGAACTATTTAGGTTCGATAAAGAGAGGATTTATCGATTAGTCCTTAAAATTATTCACGATCAAATGATAGGCTGTTAATAAGGACAACAGCCTCTATCGAGCATAGATCGCTGTAGGTCATATGGATTGGTTGTCCTCTTAACCAAGAAGTGTGGAGACACTGGTATGGCATACAGGTGAGATGTAAGAGTACATCATCATTGAACGTGACCAACTCCAGAGCATTCTACTGTTGAGAATGTCTCTGATGGGATATAGGTATAAGTGTCTCTTAGACCTGAGATCACCTCAGTGACTTACAAGTAACTCACTGTGCTTTGATATAGGTATAAGTGTATCTTATATCCACATATCTTCTCTCTTGGCACGAGCCTATATCGACAGGACAGTCAAAACAAACCGTGTCGGGAGCAGGAGGAGAACTTCGTCTCGACGAAATCGAAGGCCCGATTCTCCTTAGACTGGATGGGGGGAGAGGCCAAGCAGCGCCCATATACGCCCCCACAGTCATGTTAGGGACAGGAGGAGAACCTCGCCCTAACATGACCAAAGTCGAAGGTTCGGTTATCCTTAGATCGGATGGGGGAGAGGTCCTGCGACGCCCACATGTGCCCCCACAGCCCTGTTAGGGATAGGAGGAGAACCTCGCCCTAACTTGAGCAAAGTTGAAGGCCCGGTTACCCTTAGATCGGATGGGGGGAGAGGCCAAGCAGCGCCCATATGCGCCCCCACAGCCATGTTAGGGATAGGAGGAGAACCTCGTCCTAACATGAGCAAAGTCGAAGGCCCGGTTACCCTTAGACCGGATGGGGGGAGAGGCCAAGCAGCGCCCATATGCGCCCCCACAGCCATGTTAGGGCCAGGAGGAGAACCTCGCCCTAACATGAGCAAAGTCGAAGGCCCGATTATCCTTAGACCGGATGGGGGGAGAGGCCCTGCACGCCCACATGTGCCCCCACAGCCCTGTTAGGGACAGGAGGAGAACCTTACCCTAACTTGAGCAAAGTCGAAGGCCCGGTTACCCTTAGATCGGATGGGGGGAGAGGCCAAGCAGTGCCCATATGCACCCCCATAGCCATGTTAGGGATAGGAGGAGAACCTCGCCCTAACATGAGCAAAGTCGAAGGCCCGGTTACCCTTAGATCGGATGGGGGGAGAGGCCCTGCAACGCCCGTATGTGCCCCCACAACCCTGTTAGGGACAGAAGGAGAACCTTGTCCTAACTTGAGCAAGGTCGAAGGCCCGATTACACTTAGATCGGATGGGGGGAGAGGCCCCGCAACGCCCATATGTGCCCCTATAGCCCTGTTAGCGACAAGAGGAGGATCTCGTCCTAACCTGAGCTAAAATCGATTACGTCAGAAATAGGGAAAGAACCCTGGCCTGACGCCAATTAAGATCTGGTCATTTAAGACCAGATAAAAAGAAGGGAACCTTACCGATGACCCCTTCGCGCTCCCGCGACCCCACCAAGAGCGGAGGGAAAATCCTCACTCGAAAAAAAGAAAAAGGAAAAAGGGGAGGGGAGTTAAGAAAGAAAGCGACGAACTGCATCAGCAACGAATGGAAAATGAATCACATCGAAGATGCGAGGAACCTTGTCTTAGCGAGGATTGGAGTTCTTATCAAAATCCCCGACCTTCAAGAAAGCTCTCAACGTAGACTAGAGATAAGATGGCTTCCTCGGGGTGATGAGAAGCTCGGACCTCCGAGCTCGAACTCTGAAAGGGGGCATTAAACCCGAGCGGCCCCGGGCAAGTTTGCGGCCGTGGACAAAAGGATGGGTCAATGCGACGACAATCGGGTACCTCCGAATGGCATCGATATCGAGCAAGGCAAAAGCTGAAAGAAGCTCGGCAAATGACAATTCAACATGCGAGTAAAAGAGGTAACGAAAAATTCTCTTCTCATGTCGTTAATTAAGTATACATCACAGAGCCCTTAAGGCTGAGGAAGGAAGGCGATCGAAAAAATGAGCCGACGCGGCAACGACCAGTAACCTCCGGGCGACGTCGACAAAAAAAAAAAAAGGGGGGGGAGAAGAAGAGAGAAAGCAGACGAAAAGGAAAAGAGGAGAGGAATACAACAATAACAATGGTGAATGAAAGAAGTTCGGCAAGCAACAATAACAAAATCTCCTTCTCATTCTCGATTAACAAGACGTACGTTACTTGACCCGGAGGGCCGAGGAAAAAGAATATTACTACAAGACTCGAAAGGAACACGTTAGGGACCACTTCAAGCTCTCGGCTTCTCCTTCCAGTTCCATCCTTTTTAGCAGTATTTTTCAGTGCGTGTGATAAACTCCTCTGCTCTCACCCCCCGCCTCGTTCCACTCCATTGCCGAAGCCCCAACCCTAGGGGGAAAAGGGGGGATAGAATTCAAAGGACAGCGACGGCGACGGCAGCGGTGACGACGACCTGCATCAAGAAGAATCGGAGGTACCCCGGAGGCCGCGATGGCGCCGGAGGCATGCACCACCACCGTGTACTCCACGACAACCACCGTCCTAGGTACTTTGGCAAGGTCGGCATGCGCTACTTCCACTGTCCCCGCAACAAGTTCTACTACCCCACCGTCGGCGCCGACCGCTTCTGGTCCCTCGGCCCCGACGACGTCAAGAATCCCGCCACAGCTTGTGACGGCAACTCTGCCCCTTTGACCGGTGTCACCCCGTTCAACTACTCCAAAATTCTCGGGCGGAACGTGCTCACCGGTTGTTTTCATTATTGAATCCCTGTTATTGAAGGAATTCTCCCTCGAGCCCCCTTTGAGGCGGTGGGAACCCTCAATGACAGTTCGACGGTCGGAGAATTCGCAGGCCGCTATTTTTCCCCTCCTACTCCTCTTGATCCATGGCATCCTCTCGAGGTTGGCCTCCTGGGCAGAAGCCCCGGCGGGAGAACCCCTCGAAGGGGCTCAGAAGGCTGAAGGCGGTGGGGTGCCGGCGGAGATGGCGAAGACTGGTGCGAAGAGTGCTTAGAGTCGAAAAGGGTGCTGATGGAGTGACTAAACTCTCAGACAGAAGAAAGATGTCGACTCTCAGGCGAAGTGAAGCCCCTGGAGGGAAGGAGGGGGGGCTTAAATAAGCGACGGGGCCTGGCACAGTTATGGTGGCAGATATCCCTAAGTCCACCGGGACCCGCCACGTGTCCCACTCACCGTGACGTAAGGCTGGCTGCTAGCAGGACCATTATGGTGTGGTGCTTAGGACTACGTTCTGGGAGAAATTTTGAAAGGACTCTTCGGATCATCCTAATCAAAAAAAGACTCCAGCACACGTGCATTGAATGCCAAGATTTTTGAGGCCGGTCGTGTGCAGAATTCAAGGAAACAACTTCGGCTGTAAAAATTTTTCTGTACTTCCTTCATTCGAAACTCGAACTTGGAAGTAGGGGGATTGGTGTTAGATATAAAATCTCCCCTAGCCGAAGTTCGTGTCAGGAGTGACCACTCAGGGATTCTACCGGCGTCTGACCTTCGGCGACTTCTCTCCTGCGATCGAGTCTCCGCAGCATTCTCGAGTTCTACCGATGGATAAACCCCCACCAGCGTCGACTAGATTCTTCACGACAGACGGACTCCTACGGGAGCCAGACTTCGCCGACTCCGACTACGGGAAGACTTCGTCCAGACTCCTACGGAAGTCAGACTCTGTCCCCAGCCCCTGCTGCAGGAAGATTTCGTTCGGACTCCTACGGGAGTCGGACTTCATCCCCGACTTCAATTGCAGGTAGACTTCGTCCGGACTCCTACGGGAGCCAGACTTCATCCCTGACTTCAATTGCAGGTAGACTTCATCCGGACTCCTACGGGAGTCGAACTTCGTCTCCGACTTCAATTACAGGTAGACTTCGTCCGGACTCCTACAAGAGCCGGACTTCATCCCCGACTTCAATTGTAGGTAGACTTCGTCCGGACTCCTATGGGAACCGGACTTCATCCCCAACTCCGACTGCAGGAAGACTTCATCCGGACTCCTACGGGAGCCGGACTTCGTCCCCGACTCTGACTGCAGGAAGGCTTCGTCCGGACTCCTACGGGAGCTGGACTTCATCTACAGAAAGCCTCTGACTGGGCTCCTACGGCAAATGGCCCTAGCCTATAGTACTAACGCTCAAGGTACCCAACGGTAGACGGCCCGCCAGCAACATCCAAGCTCATTTCAGATGGATAGCCACCTCTCTTCGCCAGGCGCTTCAATCGAACTTCGATCGATAGGCCTAGACTCCCTGACAGGCCACAGTAACGGCCATGACTCTGCTCCACCTCCTGCGACAGATTCTGTGCGGCTCCATCACTCCCCGTAACAGGCTCCACGTGACAGGCCGCAGTAATGACCACGATTCTGCTCCACTTCTTGCGACGGATACTGCACGGCTCCACCACTCCCTGGCGAGTCGCGACAACGGACGTCGCTCCGCTCTCCGCAACAGACTCCACATGGCGAGCCATGGTGACAGCCACGACTCCACCCCATTACTCTTCATAATAAATTCCTCCTGGCTCCGTGCGGCCCACTACTAGGTGGTTACAAACGTCGCTATCAATCCGTTGCTCCCTCCGCCTATAAAAAGGGGGGGCCCAGATACGTTATTCTCTAAGCTCTAATTTCTATCCCAAAAACTCTGCTAAAATTTTTGTTCGAGCACTCCATTCTTGTTGAGGCAGAGAACTGACTTGAGCGTCGGAGGGTCTTGCCGGAGCAACCCCACCTTCGGTTTAGACTTTCCTTGCAGGTCCCGACTGCGATCGTGGCTCCCTCGACTCCAGCTTCTCCGACGCAGGTGGATTTTTGCACCAATAGATCTAAAGGAATATTCATGATTTATTTTGATTGAGTTATTTTCTGTTATGTAATTAGCAATAGGATTGCTGTTTATGAAATGTGCTGATCCGTTTGTGAAATGAGTCAACACATTTAGTGAACAGAAAATAAAACCTTTCAAATTTAAAACTTATTTTTGAAATACCAAACCCTGACCCATCAGCCCTAATACTTAATTAAAAGAATTAAGTGTTGTCTAGTTGGTCTAGAATTATGAATTAAGACCTAAGACAATTGCATAAACTTATGGATCAATGGGTTAGATGGATTAGATTTATAATTGGATTAGACCTAAGATTAGCTTAAAGAAATAGATTAAATTAGAGTAATTGGTCAAATCTAATTAAAAGTTGAATTAGATTAGGTCAAGGACACTCTAGACTCAACTCCAATTGTTGTAGTTGAATGGGTCCATATCTTTAACTAGACCAAGATGGACTTAATTCATGGCTACGTAGTAGAACCCTATTTACTAAGTTGATCAAATTAAAACTAATGAACTGGTTGGTGTCTAAGGTAAGTTCGGCAGTTTGACCAGTGGTTTTTTAACTGGGAGCTACTCGCATTGATTCGATCTCTGACGAGTTAATGGCACATCCCTTCCACTGATCTCACTTACCTGGCCAACCTGGTGAGTTAGGTTTTGATTAGATCACTTGGTGATTAGGGCTCACCCATGTCATTAGGTAAATCAGTGTGACTGATTTAGGTGCTCCTAATGTCGGCTTTAATAAATCCTTTTTAATCTGACTTGATGAAGTCAGTGGGAGGATTGAAATTGGCTGGTTAATTTCTTCTCTTCTATCCTTTAATAAAATCTTCAAAAATTATTAGATCCCTAAAAATGATTAAGTTATAGTGATAACTAAGTCATAGCCTCCCATTAAGTGAGTGATAATGAGTCCATTAGTTTAATAATCACTGGAGGCCCAAAGGCCTGGTGCTTATTGACTAATGGAATTATCATTCATAATATGATAATCTGGTTGAGTCTTTCTGATGGTGGTTAGGTTGGCTGGCCAAAGTCGGGCCTGATCATTTATTGATCTGATTCACCAAATCAAGTCATGTTAATGGTTGGACCTAACCAGATCTTTTCAGTGGAGGCCAAAGCCTATTGATTAGGTTTTGGGGCAAAATAAATTACTAGAAGTTGTTTAGAGAAACAACTGGTTATGAACCTACCCATAAATGCACATGGGTTGACCAACCAAAGTTGGGCTTGTGTGTGGTCTGTGTAGATTCTAGTACCCACTAAGGAATTAAAGTAATTTCTCAAATTGGAGGTTGAGGCTACCAGTTCGTAAAAATACTGGAAAAAACTTTAGACTAAAGTTCAAGTCTTTAGTATTAATAATTTATGTACTAATAAAGGTCTGATTTTCTTTTATGTAGTTATGGCCACTACCCTCTCGCTCCGATCATTATTAGATAATGACAAGCTCATGGGACCTAATTTCGATAGCTGGTATCAAAAATTGAAAATCATCCTTGAGCATGAGCGGATCCTTTATGTAGTAACGGATCCGACACCTGAGGAGCCAGCCCCGAATGCTAGAGGGATGGTCCGAGACACTTACCAGAAGTGGCTCAACGACCGCACCACCGTTCGGTGCATAATGCTGGCGGCAATGAATGATGAGTTCAGCCGTAGGTTCGAGAATGCCCAGCCATAGGAGATGCTTCAAATGTTGAACGACTCCTTTGGCACGCCTGACAATGTTGAAAGGCACAAAACTAGTTGTGCCATTTTCAATGCTCGGATGAGAGATGGGGCCTCAGTCACTGATCATGTACTGTACATGATCGAAATGATTGAGCGCCTAAGTAAATTGGGCTTGCCCTGCACGAGCAGCTCGGTAAGGATGCGATCTTAATTCTTTGCCCAAGTCCTTCCTCCCCTTCCTTACTCATTTTCGGATGACAAAGCCTGCAGTGAACTACCATAGCTTGTTGGGGTTGCTGCAGAACTTTGAGAAGGACCACCAGCTCCATAAGGAGTCGGTGAATGTTGTGGGAGGGTCTTCTTCTGGTCGTCGACCCTTTGAGAAAGGGAAGAAGAACAAGTAGAAGAAGAATAAGAAGGTGCAGCCGCATGCAGGGACGTCTGCATAGGGTCAGACCAAGAAGCACAAGCCCGATCAGAGTCAGGCAGAGTGCTTCTTTTGCAAGAAGTAGAGGCACTGGAAGAGGAACTGTCCTCTATACGTTGCCTCCCTGGACCTGAACAGGCCGAAGAAGAAGCAAGGTAATTATATGATAACACCTTGCAACTTTTTCATTTATGATATTACTGCCTGGGTATTGGATACTGGAAGCTCTTATCATATCTGTAATTTGATACAGGGTCTGCAGATCAGTAGGAGATTTGATGAAGGCGAGAGGTTCCTGAACGTTGGAGATGGAAGCAAAGTTTCAGTTCTAGTTTTAGGAATCATGAACCTTGTAATCAACTCTCGTAATGTAATTCTGAGTGAATGTCACTATTATCCAAATTTTTTATTAAATATTATTTCTGTAGGTCTTTTGGCCATGTACAGTTATGAATTTTTAATAAAAGAAAATATTTGCAATATCATTTTGAATGGTGTTACAATATTTGTTGGATAACTAAATAATGAAATTTATTTACTATCACAGCCTGTTAATATGATTCAAACCTTCGGTAAATGCCCTAGAATGGATAATATGTCAGAAGTCTACCTTTGACACTGTAGGCTAGGTCATATCAATAAGAACAGGATAAACAGATTGGCTCAAGAAGGAATTCTTGAAGTTGGTGATTGTGAATCACTTCCAATCTGTGAGTCCTGTCTTCTTGGAAAGATGATCAAATCACCTTTTACTGAAAAAGGTGAGCGAGCCAGTCAACTCTTGGGTCTGATACATTCTGATGTATGTGGACCCATGAGCTCAAGTGCAAGAGGTGGATATTTCTACTTCATAACCTTCACAGACGACCTATCGAGGTATGGGTATGTCTACTTAATGAAGCATAAGTCAGAGTCGTTTGAAATGTTCAAACTATTCTGAAATGAGGTAGAAAAATAAACTGAAAAGGATATTAAAACTCTTCGATCTGATCAAGGAGATGAATACCTTTCCAATGAGTTTCTGACATATCTTGGGGAGAATGAGATTCTCTCTCAGTAGACTCCTCCTAGAACACCCCAGCATAATGGTGTGTCTGAAAGGAGGAATCGAACCATGTTACATGGTTCGATCCATGATGGGATTTGCTAGTCTATCGATCTCCCTCTGGGGATATACGCTCGAATCAGCTTGTTACCTTCTTAATAGGGTTTCGAGTAAGTCTGTAACCAAAATACCATATGAGATATGGATAGGACGTAAGCCAGTACTCTCGCACCTTAGGGTTTGGGGGTGTCCGGCTTATGTTAAACGTTTAATTATGGACAAGCTTGGACCTAAGTCTGACAAGTGTTATTTCATAGGATACCCAAAAGAGACCAAAGGGTATTATTTCTACCTAGCTGATGAGCAAAAGGTGTTTGTCAATCTTAAGACAATCTTTTTGGAAAAGGAGTTTCTTGGTGAAGGGACGGTTGCCTCTAAGGTCAAACTTGAGGAAGTTCAGCAGGTGAAAAAACCGACACAAGTTGCTGAATCTAAACCGGATTTGGTTAGATCAGATTTGGAGCCTATTGTTCCTGCACCCTTAAGGTGATCTGGTAGAGTACCACGTCAACCGGACAGATACTATGGTTTCTTGGTCCGGAATGGCGATCCTGTCAAACTTGATGAAAACGATGAGGATCTGATCACCTACATGGATGCAATGCAGAGACCTGACTCTGAGAAATGGCTAGAGGCCATGAAATCCAAAATAGAGTCCATGAAGGTCAACGATGTGTGGACATTGGTTAACACACCCGAAGGAGTAAAACCCATAGGGTGTAAGTGGGTCTTCAAGAGGAAGAGGGGCACAGACGGAAAGGTGGAGACCTATAAAGCCCGTCTAGTTGCCAAGGGATATTATTAATGTTATGGTATAGACTATGATGAGACGTTTCCTCCTGTGGCAATGCTCAAATCTATTCGGATTAAGCTTGCAATAGCTGCCCATCTAGACTATGAAATCTGGCAGATGGATATGAAGATAGCTTTCCTAAATAGAGAGCTGGACGAAGAGGTGTATATGATACAACCTGAAGGGTTCACATCCACAGATGAGTCTAAGGTGTGCAGGCTACAGAGGTCCATTTATGGACTTAAGCAGGCATCCCGGAGTTGGAACATACGTTTTGATAGGACGATCAAAACATATAGCTTCATTAAGAATGGAGAAGAGCCCTGCATTTATAAGTGGGCTAATGATCTAGTAGTGGTATTTCTTGTATTGTATGTGGATGACATTCTCTTAATCGAGAATAATGTCCCTACATTACAAGGAATAAAGATTTAGCTGTCGTCACAGTTCTCCATAAAGGATCTGGGAGAAGCTTCCTACATCCTAGGGATGAGGATCTATAGGGATAGATCTAAAAGATTGCTTTGCTTATCTCAGTCCACGTACATTGATACTATGCTGAAGAGGTTCAGCATGGAGAATTTCAAGAAAGGCTATCTACCGATAGGCCATGGAATTTCTCTCTTGAAGAGGGATTGTCCGACAACACCTCAAGAGAGAGAGCATATGGATAGAATTTCATATGCTTCGACAGTGGGATCTATCATGTACGCCATGATATGTACACGATCAGATGTGGCATACTCACTAGGGGTAGTGAGTAGATACCAATCTGATCCAAGAGAGAATCACTGGAAGGTTGTTAAAACCATCCTGAAGTATTTAAGGAATACTAAGGACCAGTGGCTTGTTTATGGTGAATCGGACTTGAGACTTATGGGATTTACAGACTCTAGTTTCCAGTCTGATCATGATGACAGCAAGAGTGTATCGAGATTTATTTTTACCCTTAATGGTGGGGCTGTCTGCTGGAAGAGTTTCAAGCAGCACACTGTGGCTAATTCAGTTTGCGAAGCAGAATATGTTGCTGCATCAGATGCTGCCAAAGAAGCAGTGTGGCTGAGGAAATTTATCATCGAGCTCGGAGTAGCACCCTCCCTTATTGGTCCAGTTCTACTCTATTGTGATAGCACTGGAGCCATTGCTCAAGCGAAGGAGCCGAAGGCACACCAGCGGACGAAACATATTCTGCACCGCTACCATCTTATCTGAAAAATCATAGATAGAGGTGATGTCGACCTTCAGAAGATCGACGGAAAGGAGAACCTGGCCGACCCATTTACTAAAGCCATTGCGGTGAAGGAGTTTGATGACTTCAAGTCGAAGATGGGTATTAGATACTGCACCGATTGGCTTTAGGCCAAGTGGGAGATTATTGGAAATAGTGTCCCAAAGCCAATCATCAGTTTATTGACGGTTGTGCTCTTTCTTGTATTAGTATATAAATTATAAATTAATAAAAACTATTTTGGTATTTTTCATCATAAATTATTTCATCTTCTAATGAACTCCTGTGTTGTGGTGAAGTCCTTAGGACTATTTAGACTCAACAAAGAAAGATTTATTGTTTAGTCCTTAAACTTGTTCGCGATCAAATGATACATTGTTACCAAGGACAACAATGTTTATCAAGCATAGATCATTGTCTGCCATATGGGTTGGTTGTCCTCTTAACCAAGGAGTGTGGAGATACTGGTATGGCATACAGGTGAGATATAAGGGTACATCTGCACTGAACGTGACTGACTCTGGAGCTTTTTCTGCTGTCAAGATTTGCTCCGATGGGATATGGGTATAATTATCCCTCTGACCTGAGACTGTCATAGTGACTTACAAGCAACTCACTGCACTTACGCACTGGACTACCTGAATTTCTAATTCAGTGACGGAAGGCTGCTGGGTGTAGTCAAGTACTTGACTTGTCGGTGTGTGTGTCAAGATGGGATTGACCACTCCAGTTCAGGAGTTGTGTACAGTCATGTTTCAATTTAGCAAAACCTTGACTAGGGTAGTCATAGTGAGGAGTCACAGGACTGATTGAGTTAAGCACGATTCGAATGATCTGATCAGGGTTGACAGTTTAACCCTGAGTCGTCCTATACACAGGGGTCAAAAGAGATGAATTATACAGTAACCATATTCGCGTAGGTACTGAATGTTGTGATTGTGACTATTCAATCTATTCGAACATTGGGTACTATTGCTAGATGGTCACTTCGATTAGTACAAGAATTGGTTCTTGTGCTACCGGCTTAGGTTCGAACCTATGGGATTACACACATTAGAGGTTCCTATCTGATCTGATGGCTGGTGAAGAGTCCCACTGGACTGAGACTCTTCGACCAAGAGTCCTAATGCTTGGGGACTCTGAGTCCTACATGTCTGAGACTCTATGATTGAGAATCAGAATTCTCTGATTACGAGTTCCACACATTTTGGGTACCGAGGTCAAGAGTCCTATTGGTTTGGGACTCTTCGATCAAGGTTTCATATCGATGGACTTTGATGCCCGATTGCCTATCGAATTTGGACTCAGTATTTATGAGAGGTTTAATTAGTGATTTGATCATCAATTAACTCAATTTGATTGAGTAATTATTTTTGGGTCAAGTCCAATTGAATTGGATTCAGTTGGGTTTGACCCGATTAGGTTAAGAGTTGACCTAATCGTCGAGGTGGTTTGGTCCCTGATTTGATCAAGGGTTGGGCTTAGTCAATTCTTGATTTGATTAAAATTTTATTGAGCTTAATTAAGCCTAATTGTAGTGGGTTTAATTTAGTCTAATTGTGCCTAACCTATTTTAATAAGGTTGGTTCAATTAGGTTTGAAACCACCTTTGACTTATCTCCCTGCGCCACCTCACCTCACCTGCGCCTATTTGAATTCATGAGAAATGAGTTCTCATGAATTTTCTCCCACGTAGAAGTCTTTCCACACCCCTCCCTTGTGTTCCATTTGAGTGGATAAAGATTGATTAGTTGGCCATTCAAATTCAAATGATGTTTGAATTTGAATGAGCAACTAATCCCATGCGCCACCTTATCCACTTGTGCGCCACTTGCTCTACACGAGAAAAAGTTTCTCGTGTAAACTCTCCATGCACAAAGAACCCACACCCCTTCTCTTCTCACACCTTGAGTGGATAAGGATAGGTTGGTTGGCATTTGAATTCAAATTTGATTTGAATTCAAGTGAGCAACCACCTAGCTTTATCCTCTCACATGGTGAAAATGCTAAAAAGATGCGATCTTGCACCATTTTAAAATGAGAGAGAAGGTGGGGCATGTGTGATCTGATCCTAGAGAGAAGGGGTAGTGTGAGAAAGGCTCTGTGCGTGAGAAAAGAAAAGAAAAGAATAGAAAAGAAAAGAAGAGAAAAAGGGCACAGGATTTTTTTGAGAGTACCCTAAGGTTTCTTCCTAGGGTTCGGGAAGTGAGAAGGTAAGTTATGAGTATCGTGAGCCCACCAGACTTCAGGAAGAGCTTCATCAACCTCTCAAGTATCTCTGCTGACGATCTAGAGCATTTGAGGAATCGGTAGACACTGATCGAAGGAGTTTGATCAGCATCGGCCGTCAAAAGGGTTCTGCGACAAACTAGCGTTCGTGAGGAGTCGATCAGACCGAGAGCTTCGTGTGGATGATCCACAGAGGCCATACATACTGTGTGGCTGCATTGCAATGATCAAGTCATCCCAACGATGATCAGACTACGGCGATCGACTACCTGCATGAAGGTAATATGTTCTGAACACATAACAGTAAAATATTTACTTTAGAATTCGAAATTTTAAATTTAAGTGCATGCTATATATATATCATATTTAGATCCTTGTGTAGGGTTAATACATGTTAATTAATTAGATTAATTAATAATTTCCATTATAAAATTATAATTTTGAAAAAGTTTTAAAATTACCATTTTACCCCTGCACTGAAAACACCCACAGATCCATCATCAATAACTGTTAGGTGAGGTGATGAGCCAGTCGGTGAGACCACACCACCCACTAGAAATTACTAATCATAGAGATTTCCACATCTCTACCTAGAGAGTGTAGGGATCTGAGAAAATAGTGGGAGCCTAATTTGTTTAAAAATGAACCCCTAAATAAATTGGTTAAGTCTGATTACAAAATCTAACTAGAAACTTTTGACTCTCTACAGGAAACATGTCTGCGTCCAACCCAATGACCAAAATACTAGACACCCACAGATTGACTGGATCCAATTTCAAGGACTGGTTGAGGAACTATAGAATTGTTTTGGATTTCGAGAAACTGACTCATGTCTTGGACCAAGACCCACCTGCCATGTCAGCACATCCGACTGCTGAACAGAGAGCGTCTCTGAAAATGTGGATGGATGAAGATAACAAAACCAGGTACTACATGTTGGGTGCAATGTTTGATGACTTGTAGTGCCAGCATGAGAATATTATGACTACCCACCAAATGTTGGCTCACCTACAAGAGTTGTTTGATGAACAAAGTCAGCAGTCAAGTATCAGGTCTGCCAAAGACTTTTTAAGGCTAAAATGCATGATGGGCAGTCAGTCCAAGATCATTGTTTGACAATGATCAAAAACTTTGAGGAGCTTGAGAAGCTCGGTATCATCATAGACAAGGATTTTTAGATTGATGTGATCCTTCAATCCTTGTCCGATGCATATGGTCAGTTCATCATGAACTTTCATATGCATAAGATGCAGTGTCCCTTGGCTGAGTTAATGAACATGTTGGTTACGGCTGAGCTTTCTTTGAAGAGTTCAAAAGGCTCGATCCTTACTGTCGAGCGGACTTCTTCCAAGAGAAAGTCTTTTGGAAAAAAAAAAGTCTGCGAAGAAGCAGAAGGTGGATGAAAAAAGAAAGAAGATGGAATCGAAGAAGAAGGCTGCTGAAAAGAAAAAATATTTCCACTGCAATTCAGACAGCCATTGGAAATGAAACTATCCTCAGTACCCGACCACCCTGAAGAGCAAGAGGGATGGTCCTTTTGGAGGTATGCTTGTTATAGAATCTAATCTTACGATTTCCTCTGCATCTAGTTGGGTACTTGACTCTAGTTCTAGTGCTCATTTGTGTACTTCTATGCAGGGTCTTGAGGAGAGCAGGAGGCTGAGGGATGGGGATATGATCCTACGCGTCAGGAACGAAGTAAGAGTTGCTGCTATGGCCGTGGGAACCTACCCTCTGTGATTACCGTTAGGATTAGATTTAGTTCTTAGAGACTGTTATTATGTGCCTGCAGCAAGCAGGAATTTGATTTCTATTTCATGTTTAGCATAAGAAGGCTATGTGATTAGCTTTCATAAGAAGCATTGTAACATATTTTATGAAAATAATAAGGTTGCAAATAGTTTTCTTATTAATGGTCTCTATCAGCTACATATTGATGTATCTGTATTTAATATCGAGCAAAATATAAATGCCATAGGAATTAAATGGCCTAGAGATAGTCTAAATGATAGGTATCTGTGGCACCTAAGGCTAGGTCATATAGCGGAAGACAGGGTTAACAAATTAAAAAAATTCAGACTATTGAATCTGTTGACTTCCTAGTCATATCCAGTTTGTGAATCACGCCTTCAAGGCAAAATGACCAAGCTTCCTTTTATGGGACATGGGGAAAGGGCCACAGACCTACTTGCCCTAGTACATACAGATGTGTGCGACCCATTTGATGTGCCGGCTAGAGGCAACTATGTCTACTTCATTATCTTTACCGATGATATGTCTAGGTACGGATATGTGTTTCTAATAAAACACAAGTCTGAAGCCTTTGAAAAGTTCAAAGAATTCAGGCATGAGGTAGAAAAATAAACAGGAAAGCCCATTAAGGTTCTTCGATCAGATCGAGGAGGTGAATACCTTAGTCGGGAGTTCCTAGACTATCTTAAGGACAATGGCATAGTCTCTAAATAGACTCCACCTGGAATGCCACAACTCAACGGGGTTTTAAAATGGAGAAATCAGACCCTATTGGATATGGTCTGTTCCATGATGAGCTTCACGAACCTCCCTGAGTTTTTTTGGGGACATTGTCTCATGACAGCAATATATGTATTGAATAGGGTTTCCTCTAAAACCATTCCTACCACACTGTATGAGATATGGCATGATAAGAAATCAAGTCTGAGTCATCTCAGAATTTGGGGTTGTCCGGCTCATGACAAAAAATAGCAGGCAGACAAGTTAGAGTTCAGATCTTTTAGATCTCGGTTCATAGGATATCCTAAAGAGTCATTAGGATACTATTTTTATATTCTGAAAGACCACAATGTGATTGTGAATCGACATGCTATTTTTTTTAAAAAATAGTTTCTTCAAGATAGTGGCATCGGAAGAATAATTAAGCTCAAGGAGAATATCTTCCAAGAGCAACGAGCTAAAGAACCTGAGGAACCCAATCAATTAGAACCAATCCTAACACAATCTCTTCCACCTTATAGGTCGACTAGGATTTTTCGTCTTCCTGAAAGGTACTTAGGTACCATACAAGAGGATGTAGAGAAAATTTTCTCATGAGAAATGGGGCTCATGGTGATGACCCCAAGACCTATGACGAGGTGATATCAAATATCGACTCTGAGAAATAGTTAGAGGCAATGAGATCAGAAATTGATTCGATGCACTCAAACCAAGTCTGGACCTTGGTAGATCCACCTGAAGGTATTATACCTATTAGGTGTAAATGAATCTTCAAGAAAAAGATAGGTGCAGATGGAAATGTGGAGACATTCAAAGCTAGGTTCGTAGTGAAAGATTATAGTCAGCATGAAGGCATTGACTATCTGGATACCTTCTTGCCTGTAGCCATGCTAAAATCCATCCGCATATTGCTTGTTGTTGTAGCCTATTTCGATTATGAAATATAGCAAATGGATGTGAAAACGGTATTCTTAAATGGATATCTTGAGGAAGATATCTACATGAAACAGCCGCTTGGTTTCACATCCAGTGATGATGATCACAAGGTCTGCAAGCTGCAAAGGTCCATTTATGGACTTAAGCAAGCATCTCGAAGCTGGAATACTCATTTCAATGATGTGATCAAAATATTTTCATATTGACCTCAGTCGTACTATACGTTGAAGGTCAGTGGAAGCGCAGTTGTCTTCATCGTACTGTACGTTGATGACATCCTCCTAACTGAGAATGATATTTTCATATTGACCTCAGTCAAAATATGGTTGTCTAACAAGTTCTCTATGAAAGATCTAGGAGAAACATCCTTTATACTGGGTATTAAGGTCTATAGAGATAGACCAAATAAGATGCTAGGACTTTCATAGAAGATGTACATAGAGGAGGTACTAAAAAGGTATAGCATGAAAAACTCCAAAAGAGATTTAGTACCTTTTAGACATGGCATTCATCTCTCCAAGAAGATATGCCCTAGCACACCTGAGGAGATTGAACGCATTAGCAAGATCCCTTATCTTTCGACAATAGGAAGCCTCATGTATACCATGCTGTGTACACGACCTGATATAGCCCATGCTGTGAGTGTCACAAGCAGATATCAGTCGAATCCAGATGAAGAGTACTAGACTTCTGTGAAATGTATCCTTAAATACTTGAGAAGGACTAAGGATATATTTTTAGTCTTTGGGAATGGAGAACTCCAAGTTTAGGGATTTACAGACTCAGACTTTATGTCTGATATAGATGATCGAAATTTGACATCTGAAAGTCTGTTCATTTGCAATGATGGTGCAGTTAGCTGAAAGAGTTTCAAGCAGACGGTGATTGCTGATTCTACCATGGAGGCAGAGTATATTGCTGCATCGGAAGCTGCGAAGGAGACATTCTGGTATAAGAAGTTTGCCGCAGAGCTTGGAGTGATGCCATCGGATGCCATCCCTCTTTACTGCGATAATAATAGTGCCATAGCCCTAGCTAAGGATCTAAGGTCTCACTAGAAGTTCAAGCATATCGAGCGGTGATTCCATCTGATCCGTGATTACCTCGAAAAAGGTTATGTCGAGGTTAAGAGAGTCGACTTCACAGATAATGTGGCTGACCCACTGACAAAGCCATTAGGCTAGTAGAAGATCGAAGTCCACCTTGAGAAGATGAGACTTCGATATGTAGCCAATTGGCATTAGGTCAAGTGGGAGTTTGTTAGATGTGTGCCCTAGATGCCAGATTGGCTGACACATTCCTGTACAAATGTAAGGGCAAATTTATAATTTTGACTATAAATGAATAAAAAGATTATTCTACTATCACATTGTGTACATTATGTTTGTGATACATCCTTTGAGTTAGTAGGAATGTTAATTCATATTTTTAAGAGTTAAAAATTTAAAGTATTAATTTACATAACTAACTCATAAACAGCTCCTGACCATAGGATCATCACGAGGATGGTGATTGATCCGGGAGGTTGGTCTACGATCACTTTCTTAGGGTAGATATGTCTTGAGTCTACGATGTGGAGACACCAGAATGAAAGTACAGGTATTTATTGAGAATGAGAGTACTGAGCGTGACCACCTCGAGCAGTCATAAGGAAGTCTACCTTTTCGTCATTGACTGGATCGATGCTGCAGCTGTGTGTCTAGTTCTTTGACCTAAGGTGTATCGATAGTTCACCTTGAGTGTGTTATAGTTTGACTATACCATAACTCGATCTCCTAGCCATTCAGAACCCTGAGGTGTATGTTGGCTGTAGCATATTCATTGTAGGAACCAAGTCACACCAAGATGAGATCTATCAACCTTGGTAGATGAGAAGAGTAATCCTATGATGATCGAAAGATCGAGTCCTTAAGCCTATGGTCATGGTAGAGTGAAATAATAGAAAAGAGTTTTTCATTAAGATTTCACATCGGACTTGGATTGATCGATTGATTCATACGACTGATGTTGGGTTTGACGAGTTCACCTTAACCCTAATTCAGTCGGGACTCATGATAGAAGAACTCAATCACACAAGTAGCTGCATCGAGAGGTTCATCTTCATTTTTGATAGGTTGCCACCATATACTTCTTGGTGTCACTAGTAGATTTTGGGACCAATTAGAATGGTCTTGATGCTCGATCATTCTAATTATCTGAATCAGAAGAGTTCTGGTCCATCGAAAAGAGTTTCGATGATGAGATCACGACTTGTCTCATTACCATATGAAAATGAACCTAACTGGATCACACAAACAAGAGTTAGAGTCTAGATGTCATCAAGTGAGATAGCCCAGTTCAATTGATTTGGATTAGATCCAATTAGGTTCAAGGAAATCGTGCTAGCACACGATTGAGTCTAACTTTCTCCTCGTGCAATCTTTTTCATCTCGACTGAGTCAAATATGATTTGACTCACCCAGAGAACCTTGAGAAGATTTCTCTCAGTCTGACTGGAGCCAGTCCAGCTCAAAAAAGTCTTGTCTTAATTCATGAGATGAATTTAAGACAACACCCATCAATTTTTGTCACCTGCCATTTTCATTTTAGGACATCGATCAAACGTTGACTTATGGATCTTAAACTGAAGGCCACTTGGCAAGAGATCATTGGAGAGTTTTTGTGGAGTGTCCATCTGCTAATTTAGGCCTCAAAATGGGTGTCAAGATCAGATTGGACATGCACCCCAAGTGGATAAGGATAGAGTCCCATGAGATTAGGACTCTATGCCTTGATCGACTCAAACTGTTGGGTGCTAATCTCGCTATGCTTATCCAGTGTTGGCACCAACAGTAGGAGGGTTTGGTGAGATTTTTATCTGATATGATCAGATGACATCACTTCAATCAAAATTTTTTCAGAATTAATTAAAATTTTCTGATTGATCGAATGATGTGGCACTGTATGGCGCAGCAGGGTCTATTTAAACCCTGTCTGCTTCTAGGGTTTAGAGAATCTACTCAATCCCAAAAAAAAGCTTGATATCCCTCCACTTCTCTATGTCTCCTTTGGTCTTCTCTCTCCCCTCTTCACATCCAAGAAGTTGGGCATCCATCTGGTGCTTGTCCAAGTCGTGGTGGCTCCCTAATCAAAAGGCTGTAGGGATTTGTCGAGAAGCTGCTGCTCCAGCTTCAGAAGTTCTTTTGAAGATCTTCCAAATCAGATCCAGATCTAATTTTTAGAGCAGAGATTCACAAGGAGAAGATGATCCAGATCCTGCTCGAGTAGATATCGATAGAGGCCAGACAACTGCGTGACTATTTTTGAACCTCGGGCATTACTGTGATCATCTACAAGGTAATCTAGTTACCCTAGAGGTATTTCTCTAATCCTCAAGTTTTAGATTTAATTTTAGATTAAATATTAGATAATAAGAATCAAATCTAATAGACCTTAGATCTGAAATAAAGTAGGATAATTTTTTTTAAAAATATTCTGTCCCAGATCTCATTAGATCTGGAAGATCCTACAAAGAAAAAAGGTGATTTTTTCTTCAATTTAGATGTGACTCGATCAAGTTAAGATCTAATTTGGCTCAGTGGTTAGAGCCTGGATTGTAGGCTAACCCAATTGGTTCTGGTTCGATAATTTGGTATCTAAGGTAAGTTGGGCAGATGCGACCGAATGGTTTTTAATTGGGAGCTACTCGACTCGAATGCGTTCTTGTCGAGTTAATGGCATATCCCTTTCATCGGCTCACTTACTTGGCCATATGTGTCGACCCAGTTCTGATTTGAGGTGACTAACAATTCGAGCTAACCCATGCCACTAGGTTAGTCATAATTATTATGACAATGTCAAGTCAAGTTTAATGAGACCTAAATTAAATCTTCCTAAGAAAATATTAAGTCTAAGATCTTCCACCATTGTGGATGTGCAGGCCCTTCTCAGGGTTGATTGTTCTCGGCTGGTTACAGTGGTTCAATTGCATCGAAAAGACGCAACCATGTCCATTAGAAATTGGATGCTATGGATTAGAAGATGGATTGTGCTCAATATTTCGGATACGATGAGGGACTCAATCAGGAATCTAGTTCGTGCAAATGGTGGGTCTGACTTAACTAAGGATTAGAGCAATATTCCAAACACGGTGAGCTTCATGAATTAGAGATCAAGTTTTGGGTGCACCATGATTAGAGAATCATTGGACAAGAGTTGTCTACTCATTGGTTGACCCTTCACCAATAACTGTTAGGTGAGGTGATAAGCCAGTCGGTGAGACCGCACCACCCACTAGAAATCATTAATCATGAAGATTTTCATATCTCTACCTAGAGAGTGTAGGGATCTGAGAAAATAGTGGGAGTCTAATTTGTTTAAAAAATGAAACCCCTAAATAAATTGGTTAAATCTGATCACAAAATCTAACTAGAAACTTTTGACTCTCCACAGGAAATATGTCTGCGTCCAACCCCATGACCAAAATACTAGACACCCACAGATTGACTGGACCTAATTTCAAGGACTGGTTGAGGAACTATAGAATTATTCTAGGTTTTGAGAAACTGACTCATGTCTTGGACCAAGACCCACCTGCCATGCCAGTACGTCCGACTACTGAACAAAGAGCGTCTCTAGAAAAGTGGACAGATGACGATAACAAAGCCAGGTACTACATGTTGGGTGCCATGTCTGATGACTTGCAGTGCCAGCATGAGAATATTATGACTACCCGCCAAATGTTGGCTCACGTACAGGAGTTGTTTGGTGAACAAAGTTGCACAGCCAAGTATCAAGTCTGTCAAAGACTTTTTAAGGCTAAAATACATGATGGGCAGTCAGTCCAAGATCATTGTTTGTCAATGATCAAGGACCTTGAGGAGCTTGAGAAGCTCAGTATCATCTTAGACAAGGATTTTCAGATTGATATGATCCTTCAGTCCGTGTCTGATGCATATGGTCAGTTCATCATGAACTTCCATATGCATAAGATGTAGTATACCTTGACTAAGTTAATGAACATGTTGGTTACGGCTGAGCTTTCTTTGAAGAGTTCAAAAAGCTCAGTCCTTACTGTGGAGCGGACTTCTTCCAAGAAAAAGTCTTTTGAAAAGAAGAAAAAGTCTGTGAAGAAGCAGAAGGTGGATGGGAAAAGGAAGAAGACGGAACCAAAGAAGAAGGCTGTTGAAAAGAAAAAATATTTTCACTACAATTCAGACGGTCATTGGAAATGAAACTGTCCTCAGTACCTAGCCACCCTGAAGAACAAGAAGGATAGTCCTTCTAGAGGTATGCTCGTTATAGAATCTAATCTTACGGTTTCCTCTGCATCCAGTTGGATACTTGACTCTGGTTCTAGTGCTCATTTGTGCACTTCTATGCAGGGGCTTGAGGAGAGTAGGAGGCTGAGGGATGGAGATATGATCCTACACATCGAAAACGGAGCAAGAGTTGCTGTTGTGGCCGTGGGAACCTACCATCTGTGATTACCATTAGGATTAGATTTAGTTCTTAGAGACTGTTATTATGTGCCTGCAGCAAGCAGAAATTTAATTTTTTTTTTATGTTTAGCACAAGAAGGCTATGTGATTAGCTTTCATAAGGACCATTGTAATATATTTTATGAAAATAATAAAGTTGCAAATGGTTTTCTTATTAATGATCTCTATCAGCTACATATTATGTATCTGTATTTAATATCGAGAAAAATATGAATGCCATAGGAATTAAAAGGCCTAGAGATAGTCTAAATGATAGGTATCTGTGGCACCTAAGGCTAGGTCATATAGCGAAAGACAGGATTAACAAATTGGAAAAACCCGGGCTATTGAGTCTGTTGACTTTTGAGTCATACCCAGTTTGTGAATCATGCCTTCAAGGCAAAATGACCAAGCTTCCTTTTGTAGGACATGGGGAAAGGGCCACAGACCTACTTGCCCTAGTACATACGGATGTGTGCGGCCCATTTGATATGCCGGTTAGAGGCAGCTATGTCTACTTCATTACCTTTACCGATGATATGTCTAGGTACGGGTATGTATTTCTAATGAAACACAAGTCTGAAGCCTTTGAAAAGTTCAAAGAATTCAGGCATGAGGTAGAAAAATAAACAGGAAAGCCCATTAAGGTTCTTCGATCAGATCGAGGAGGTGAATACCTTAGTCGAAAGTTCTTAGACTATCTTAAGGATAATGGCATAGTCTCTCAATGGACTCCACCTGGAATGCCACAACTCAAAGGGATTTCAGAATGGAGAAATCAGACCCTATTAGATATGGTCCGTTCCATGATGAGCTTCACAAACCTCCTTGAGTTTCTTTGGGGACATTGTCTCATGACAGTAATATATGTATTGAATAGGATTCTCTCTAAAATCATTCCTACCACACCGTATGAGATATGGCATTGTAAGAAGCCAAGTCTGAGTCATCTTAGAATTTGAGGTTGTCCGGCTCATGTCAAGAGACAGCAGGCGGACAAGTTAGAGTTCAGATCTTTTAGAGCTCGATTCATAGGATATCCTAAAGAGTCATTAGGATACTATTTTTATATTTCAGAAGACCACATTATGATTGTGAATCGACATGCTATTTTTTTTGAAAAATAGTTTATTCAAGATAGTAGCATCGGAAGAATAATTAAGCTCAAGAAGAATGTCTCTCAAGAGCAACGAGCTAAAGAACCTGAAGAACCAAATCAATTAGAACTAGTCCTAACACAACTTCTTCTACCTCGTAGATCGACTAGGATTTTTTGTCCTCCTGAAAGGTACTTAGGTACTATACAAAAAGAAGTAGAGAAAATATTCCTCACGGGAAATAGGGCTCATGGTGATGACCCTAAGACCTATGACGAGGCGATATTAGATATCGACTCTGAGAAATGGTTAGAGGCAATGAGATCAGAAATTGACTCGATGCACTTAAACCAAGTCTGGACCTTGGTAGATCCACCTGAAGGTATTGTACCTATTAGGTGTAAATAGATCTTCAAGAGAAAGATAGGTGTAGATGAAAATATGGAGGCATTCAATGCTAGGCTCATAGCGAAAGGTTATAGTCAGCGTGAAGGCATTGACTATCAGGATACCTTCTCGCCTGTAGCCATGCTAAAATCCATCCGCACATTGCTTGCTGTTGTAGCCTATTTTGATTATGAAATATGGCAGATGGACATGAAAACAGCGTTCTTAAATGGATATCTTGAGGAAGATATCTATATGGAATAGCCGCTTGGTTTCACATCCGGTGATGATGATCACAAGGTCTGCAAGCTGCAAAGATCCATTTATGGACTTTAGCAAGCATCTCAGAGCTGGAATACTTGTTTCAATGATGTGATCAAAATGTTTGGTTTCATCAAGAACGAGGAGGAACCATGTGTATTCAAGAAGATCAGTGGGAGCATGGTTGTCTTCCTCATACTATATGTTGATGACATCCTTCTAATTGGAAATGATATTTTCATATTGATCTCAGTCAAAATATGGTTGTCTAAGGAGTTCTCTATGAAAGATCTAGGAGAAGCATCCTTTATACTGGGTATTAAGGTCTATAGAGATAGACCAAATAGGATGCTAGGACTTTAACAGAAGATGTACATAGAGGAGGTGCTAAAAAGGTTTAGCATGGAAAACTCCAAAAGAGATTTAGTATCTTTTAGACATGGCATTCATCTCTCCAAGAAGATGTGCCCTAGCACACCTGAGGAGATTGAATGCATGCGCAAGATCCCTTATGCTTCGGCAAT
Organism: Elaeis guineensis; assembly: GCF_000442705.2. Classification (NCBI taxonomy): domain Eukaryota; kingdom Viridiplantae; phylum Streptophyta; class Magnoliopsida; order Arecales; family Arecaceae; genus Elaeis; species Elaeis guineensis. The sequence continues at coordinate 74,717,427 of NC_025997.2, forward strand.
AGGGAGCCTCATGTATGTCATGCTATGTACACGACCTGATATAGCCCATGCTGTGAGTGTCACAAGCAGATATCAGTCGAATCCAGATGAAGAGCACTGGACTTCTGTGAAATGTATCCTTAAGTACTTAAGAAGGACTAAGGATATGTTTCTAGTCTTTTGGAATGGAGAACTCTAGGTTCAGGGATTTATAAACTCAGACTTTATGTCTGATATAGATGATCGAAAGTCAACATCTGAGAGTCTGTTCATTTGCAATGGTGGTGCAGTCAGCTGGAAGAGTTTCAAGCAGACGGTAATTGCTGATTCCACCATAGAGGCAGAGTATATTGCTGCATTGGAAGCTATGAAGGAGGCATTCTGGTATAAAAAGTTTACCACAGAGCTTGGAGTGATGTCATCGGATGCCATCTCTCTTTACTACGACAATAATGGCACCATAGCCCTATCTAAGGAGCCAAGGTCTCATCAGAAGTCTAAGCATATCAAGTGGTGATTCCATCTGATCCGTGATTACCTTAAAAAAAGTTATGTCGAGGTTAAGAGAGTCGACTCTGCAGACAATGTGGCAGACCCACTGACAAAGCCATTAGATCAGTAGAAGATCGAAGCCCACCTTCAGAAGATGGGACTTAAATATGTAGCCAATTGGCATTAGGTCAAGTGGGAGTTTGTTAGATGTGTGCCCTAGATGCCAGATTGGCTGACACATTCCTGTACAAATATAAGGATAAATTTATAATTTTGACTATAAATGAATAAAAAGATTATTCTACTATCACATTGTGTACATTATGTCTGTGATACATCTTTTGAGTTAGTAGGAATGTTAATTTATATTTTCAAGAGTTGGAAATTTAAGGCATGAATTTACTTAACTAACTCATAGACAGCTCTTGACCATAAGATCATCACGAGGATGGTGATCGATCTGAAAGGTTGGTGTACGATTGCTTTTTTAGAGTAGATGAGTCTTGAGTCTACGGTGTGGAGACATCAGAGTGAGAGTACAGGTATTCGTTGAGAATGAGAGTACTGAGCATGACCACCTCGAGCAGTCACAAGGAAGTCTACCTTCTTGTCAATGACTAGCTCGATGCTGTAGCTGTGTTTCTAATTCTTTGACCTGAGGTACATCGATAGTTCACCTTGAGTGTGTTATAGTTTGACTACACCATAACTCGATCTCCTAGCCATTCAAAATTCTGAGGTGTATGTTGGCTGTAGCATATTCATTGTAGGAACCAGATTACACCAAGATGGAATCTATCAATCTCGATAGATAAGAGTAGTCCATGATGATTAAAAGATTAAGTCCTTAAGCCCATGGCCATGACAGAGTGAAATAATGAAAAAGAGTTTTTCATTGAGGTTTCACATCGAACTTGGATCGATCGATTGATTCATAAGACTGATGTTGGGTTTGACGAGTTCACCTTAATCCTAAATCAGTCGGGACTCTTGATAGACGAACTCAATCACACAGGTAGCTGCACTAAGAGGTTCATCTTCATTTCTGATGGGTTGCCACCATATATTGCTAGGTGTCACTGGTGGATTTTGAGAGCAATTAGAATGATCTTGATGATCGATCATTCTAATTATCTGAATCAGAAGAGTTTTGGTCCATCGAAAGGAGTTTCGATGATGTCGATAATGAGATCACGACATGTCACATTACCATACGAAAATGAACCTAACTGGGACACACAAACAAGAGTTAGGGTCTGGATGTCATCAATCAAGCTAGCCCAGTTTGATTGATTTGGATTAGATCCAATTAGGTTCAAAGAAATCATGCTAGCACACGATTGAGTCTAACTTTCTCCTCATGTAATCTTTTCTATCTCGATTGAGCCAAATATGATTTGACTCACCCAGAGACCTTGAGAAGGTTTCTTTCAGTCTGACTGGAGTCAGTCTAGCTCAAAAAAGTCTTATCTTAATTCATGAGATGAATTTAAGACAACACCTGCCAATTCCTGTCACCTGTCATTTTCGTTTTAGGACATCGGTCAAACGATGACTTATGGATCTTGAACTGAAGGCCACTTGGCAAGAGGTCATTGGAGAGTTTTTGTGAAGTATCCACCTGTTAAATTAGACCTCAAAGTGGGTGCCAAGATCAGATTGGGCATGCGCCCCAAGTGGATAAGGATAGAGTCCCATGAGATGAGGACTCCATGCCTTGATCGACTCAAACTGTTGAGCACCAATCTCACTGTGTTTATCCAGTATTGGAACCAACAGTAGGAGGGTTTGGTGGAGTTTTTATCTGATATGATCAGATGATATCACTCCACCAATCAAAATTTTTTTAGAATTAATTGAAATTTTTTGATTGATCGAATGATGTGGCACTGCATGGTGCAGCAAGGTCTATTTAAACCCTGTCTGCACCTAGGATTTTGAGAATCTGCTCAATCCCCAGCAAAAGCTTGATATCCCTCCACTTTTCCATTCCCCCTCTGGTCCACTCTCTCCCCTCTTCATGTCCAAGAAGTTGGGCATCCATCTGGTGCTTGTCCAAGGTGTGGTGGCTCCCTGATCAGAAGGCTACAGGGATTTATCAAGAAGCTGCTGCTCCAGCTTCAGAAGATCTTTTGAAGATCTTCCAGATTAGATCCAGATCTGATTTTTGAAGCAGAGATTTGCAAGGAGAAGATGATCTAGATCTAAGGTCTATTAGATCTAATTCTTATTATCTAATATTTAATCTAAAATTAAATCTAAAACTTGAGGATTAGAGAAATACCTCAAGGGTAACTAGATTACCCTGTAGATGATCGCAGCAATGCCCGAGGTTCAAAAATAGCCGCCCATTCACCTAGCCTCTACCAGTATCCACTCAAGTAGGATCTGGATCATCTTCTCCATATGAATCTCTGCTCCAAAAATCAGATCTGGAAGATCTTCAAAAGATCTTCTGAAGCTGGAGCAGCAGCTTCTCGACAAATTCCTATAGCCTTCTGATCAGGGAGCCACCACGCCTTGGACAAGCACCAGATGGATGCCCAACTTCTTGGACATGAAGAGGAGAGAGAGAGGACTAGAGAGACATAGAGAACTGGAGGGATATTAAGCTTTTGCTGGGTATTGAGCAGATTCTCTAAACCCTAGGCGCAGACAGGGTTTAAATAGACCTTGCTGCACCATGCAGTGCCACATCATTCGACCAATCAAAAAATTTCAATTAATTTTAGAAAAATTTTGATTGATGGAGTGATGTCATCTAATCATATCAGATAAGAACCCCAGCAAACCCTCTTACTGTTGGCACCAACACTGGATAAACACAGTGAGATTGGCACCCAACAGTTTGAATCGATCAAGGCATAGAGTCCTCATCTCATGGGACTCTATCCTTATCCACTTGGGGTGCATGCCCAATTTGATCTTGGCACCCACTTTGAGGCCTAATTTAGTAGGTAGACACTCCACAAAAACTCTCCAATGACCTCTTGCCAAGTGACCTTCAGTTCAAGATCCATAAGTCAACGTTTGATTGATGTCCTAAAACGAAAATGGCAGGTGACAGAAATTGGTAGGTGTTGTCTTAAATTCATCTCATGAATTAAGATAAAATTTTTTTGAGCTGGACTGGCTCCAGTCAGACTGAGAAAAATCTTCTCAAGGTTCTCTGGGTGTGTCAAATCATATTTGACTCAGTCGAGATAAAAAATATTGCACGAGAAGAAAGTTAGGCTCAACCGTGTGCTAGCACGATTTTCTTGAACCTAATTGGATCTAATCCAAATCAATCGAACTAGTTTAGCTCAATTGATGACGTCCAGACAATAACTCTTATTTGTGTGATCCAGTTAGGTTCATTTTCGTATGATAATGAGACATGTCGTGATCTCATCATCGACATCATCGAAACTCCTTTCGATGGACTAGAACTCTTCTGATTCAGACAATTTAGAATGATCGATCATCAATATCATTCTAAATGCTTCCAAAATCCACCAGTGACACCTAGCAGTATATGATCGCAACCCATCAGAAATGAAGTCGAACCTCTTGGTGCAGCTACCTGTGTGATTGAGTTCCTCTATCATGAGTCCCGACTGAATTAGGGTTAAGGTGAACTCGTCAAACCCAACATCAGTTATATGAATCAATTGATCGATCCGAGTCTGATGTAAAATCTCAATGGAAAACTCTTTTTCATTATTTCACTCTGCCATAACCATGGGCTTAAGGACTCAATCTTTCGATCATCATAGGACTACTCCTCTCATCTACCGAGGTTGATAGATCCCATCTTGGTGCAATCTGGTTCCTATAATGAATATGCTACAGCCAACATACACCTCAGGATTTCGAATGGCTAGGAGATCGAATTATGATGTAGTCAAACTATAACACACTCAAGATGAACTGTCGATGCACCTCAGGTCAAAGAACTAGACACACAGCTGCAGCATCGAGCTAGTCATCGACGAGAAGGTAGACTTCCTTATGACTACTCGAGGTGGTCACACTCAGTACTCTCGTTCTCAACGAATACCTGTACTCTCACTTCAGTGTCTCCACACTGTAGACTCAAGACTCATCTATCCTAAAGAAGCGATCGTACACCAACCTTCCGGATCGATCACCATCCTCGTGATGATCCTATGGTCAGGAGCTGTTTATGAGTTAGTTATGTAAATTCATGCCTCAAATTTTCAATTCTTAAAAATATGAATTAACATTCCTACTAACTCAAAAGATGTATCACAGACATAATGTACACAATGTGATAGTAAAATAATCTTTTTATTCATTTATAGTCAAAATTATAAATTTGCCCTTACATTTGTATAGGAATGTATCAACCAATTTGGCATCTAGGGCACACATCTAACAAACTCCCACTTGACCTAATGCCAATTTGCTACATATCTAAGTCCCATCTTCTCAAGATGGGCTTCGATCTTCTGCTGGCCTAATGGCTTTGTCAGTGGGTCTGCCACATTATCTATGGAGTCGACTCTCTTAACCTCGACATAATCTTTTTCAAGATAATCACAAATCAAATGGAATCACCGCTCGATATGCTTGGACTTCTGGTGAGACCTTGGCTCCTTAGCTAGGGCTATGGCGCCATTATTGTCGCTGTAAAGAGGGATGGCATCCGATGACATCACTCCAAGCTCTGCGGCAAACTTCTTGTACCAGAATGCCTCCTTTGCAGCTTCTGATGCAGCAATATACTCTGCCTCCATGGTGGAATCAGCAATCACCGTCTGCTTGGAACTCTTCCAGCTAACTGCACCGCCATTGCAAATGAACAGACTTCTAGATGTTGACTTTCAATCATCTATATCAGACATGAAGTCTGAGTCTGTAAATCCCTAAACCTGGAGTTTTCCATTCCCAAAGACTAAAAATATATCTTTAGTCCTTCTCAAGTACTTAAGGATACATTTCACAGAAGTCCAGTGCTCTTCACTTGGATTCGACTGATATCTGCTTGTGACACTCACAGCATGGGCTATATCAGGTTGTGTACATAGCATGGCATACATGAGGCTTCCTATTGCTGAAGCATAAGGGATCTTGCTCATGCGTTCAATCTCCTCAGGTGTGCAGGGCACATCTTCTTGGAGAGATGAATGCCATGTCTAAAAGGTACTAAATCTCTTTTGGAGTTTTTCATGCTAAACCTTTTTAGCACCTCCTCTATGTACATCTTCTGTGAAAGTCCTAGCATTCTATTTGGTCTTTCTCTATAGACTTTAATACCCAGTATAAAGGATGCTTCTCCTAGATCTTTCATAGAGAACTCCTTAGACAACCATATTTTGACTGAGGTTAATATGAAAATATCATTTTCAATTAGGAGGATGTCATCAACATACAGTACGAGGAAGACAACTGCACTTCCACTGACCTTCTTGAATACACATGGTTCCTCCTCATTCTTGATGAAACCAAACATTTTGATCACATCATTGAAACGAGTATTCCAGCTCCGAGATGCTTGCTTAAGTCCATAAATGGACTTTTGCAGCTTGCAGACCTTGTGATCATCATCACTGGATGTGAAATCAAGCGGCTGTTCCATATAGATATCTTCCTCAAGATATCCATTTAAGAACATCGTTTTCATGTTCATCTACCATATTTCATAATCGAAATAGGCTGCAACAGCAAGCAATGTGCGGATAAATTTTAGTATGGCTACAGACGAGAAGGTATCCTGATAGTCAATGCCTTCGCGCTGACTGTAACCTTTCGCTATGAGCCTAGCCTTGAATGTCCCCATATTCCTATCTGCACCTATCTTTCTCTTGAAGATCCATTTACACCTAATAGGTACAATACCTTTAGGTGGATCTACCAAGGTCCAGACTTGGTTTGAGTGCATCGAGTTAATTTATGATCTCATTTCCTCTAACCATTTTTTGGAGTCGATATCTGATATTGCCTCGTCATAGGTCTTGGGGTCATCACCATGAGCCCCATTTCTCGTGAGAAATATTTTCTCTACTTCCTCTTGTATAGTACCTAAGTACCTTTCAAGAGGACGAAAAACTCTAGTCGATCTACGAGGTGGAAGAGGTTGTGTTAGGACTGATTCTAATTGATTTGGTTCCTCAGGTTCCTTAGCTCGTTGCTCTTGGGAGACATTCTCTTTGAGCTTAATTATTCTTCTGATGCCACCATCTTGAATAAACTATTTTTTAAGAAAAATAGCATGTTGATTCACAATCACATTATGGTCTTTCAGAATATAAAAATAGTATCCTAATGACTCTTTAGGATATCCCATGAACCGAGCTCTAAAAGACCTGAACTCTAACTTGTCCGCCTGCTGTCTCTTGACATGAGCCAGATAATTCCAAATTCTGAGATGACTCAGACTTGGTTTCTTACCATGCCATATCTCATACGGTGTGGTAGGAATAGTTTTAGAGGAAACCCTATTCAATACATATATTGCTGTCATGAGATAATATCCCCAAAGAAACTTAAGGAGGTCCGTGAAGCTCATCATAGAATGGACATATCTAATAGGATCTAGTTTCTCCGTTCTGAAACTCCATTAAGTTGTGGCATTTCAGGTGGAGTCCATTGAGAGACTATGCCATTATCCTTAAGATAGTCGACTAAGGTATTCACCTCCTCGATCTGATCGAAGAACCTTAATGGGCTTTCCTGTTTGTTTTTCTACCTCATACCTGAATTCTTTGAACTTTTCAAAGGCTTCAGACTTGTGTTTCATTAGAAACACATATCCATACCTAGACATATCATCGGTAAAGATAATGAAGTAGATATAGTTGCCTCTAGCCGGCACATCAAATGGATCACACACATCCGTATGTACTAGGGCAAGTAGGTCTGTGGCCCTTTCCCTATGTCCCACAAAAGGGAGCTTGGTTATTTTGCCTTGAAGGCATGATTCATAAATTGGATATGACTCGAAAGTCAATGGACTTAATTGCTCGGATTTCTTCAATTTGTTAACCCTGTCTTCCGCTATATGACCTAGCCTTAGGTGCCACAGATACCTATCATTTAGATTATCTCTAGACCTTTTAATTTCCATGGCATTCACATTTTGCTCGATATGAAATACAGATACATCAATATGTAGCTGATAGAGATCATTAATAAGAAAATTATTTGCAACTTTATTATTTTCATAAAATATGTTACAATGGTTCTTATGAAAGCTAATCGCATAGCCTTCTTGTGCTAAACATGAAACAGAAATCAAATTCCTGCTTGTTGCAGGCACATAATAACAGTCTCTAAGAATTAAATCTAATCCTAATGGTAATCGCAGAGGGTAGGTTCCCACGGCCACAGCACCAACTCTTGCTCCATTTCCAACACGTAGGATCATATCCCCATCCCTCAGCCTCCTGCTCTCCTCAAGACCTTGCATAGAAGTGCACAAATGAGCACTAGAATCAGAGTCAAGTACCCAACTGGATGCAGAGGAAACTGTATGATTAGATTCTATAACGAGCATTCCTCTAGAAGGACCATCCTTCTTGTTCTTCAGGGTGGCCAGGTACTAAGGACAGTTCCGCTTCCAATGGCCGTCTAAATTACAGTGAAAATATTTTTCCTTTTCAGCAGCCTTCTTCTTCGATTTCATCCACCTTCTGCTTTTTCACAGACTTTTTCTTCTTTCCAAAAGACTTTCTCTTGGAAGAAGTCTGCTCCACAGTAAGAACTGAGCCTTTTGAACTCTTCAAAGAAAGCTCAGTCGTAACCAACATATTCATTAACTCAGCCAAGGTACACTACATCTTATGCATATGAAAGTTCATGATGAACTGACCATACGCATTAGTCAAGGACTGAAGGATCACATCAATCTGAAAATCCTTGTCTAAGATGATACTAAGCTTCTCAAGCTCCTCAAGGTCCTCGATCATTATCAAACAATGATCTTGGACTGACTGCCCATCACGCATTTTAGCCTTAAAAAGTCTTTGGCAGACTTGATACTTGGCTGCACGACTTTGTTCACCAAACAACTCTTGTAGGTGAGCCAACATTTGGTGGGTAGTCATAATGTTCTCATGCTGGCACTGCAAGTCATCAGATATTGTACCCAACATGTAATACCTGGCTTTGTTATCTTCATCCATCCACTTTTCCAGAGACGCTCTCTGTTCAGCAGTCGGACGTGCTGGCATGGCAGGTGGATCCTAGTCTAAGACATGAGTCAGTTTTTTGAAACCTAAAATAATTTTGTAGTTCCTCAACCAGTCTTTGAAATTAGGTCCAGTCAATCTGTGGGTGTCTAGTATTTTGGTCAGGGGGTTGGACGCAGACATATTTTCTATAGAGAGTCAAAAGTTTTTAGTTAGATTTTATAATCAGACTTAACCAATTTATTTAGGAGTTTCATTTTTAAACAAATTAGGCTCCCACTATTTTCTCAGATCCCTACACTCCCTAGGTAGAGATGTGAAAATCTCCATGATTAGTGATTTCTAATGGATGGTGCGGTCTCACCGACTGGCTCATCACCTCACCTAATAGTTATTGATGATGGGTCAATCGATGAGTCAACAACTCTTGTCCAATGATTCTCTAATCATGGTGCACCCAAAACTTGGTCTCTAATTCATGAAGCTCACCGTATCCAGAATATTACTCTAATCCTTAGTTAAGTCAGACCCACCATTTGCATGAACTAGATTTCTGATTGAGTCCCTCACCATATCCGAAATATTGAGCACAACCCATCCTCTAATTCGTAGCATCCAATGCCCAATGTACATGGTTGCGTCTTTCCAGTGCAACTGAGCGACTGTAACCAGCCGAGAACAATCAACCCCGGGAAAGGCCCGCACATCCATAATGGTGGAAGACCTTAGGCTTAATGTTTTCTTAGGGAGATTTGATTTAGGTCTCATTAAACTTGACTTGATATAGTCATAACAATTATGACTAACCTAGGGACATGGATTAGCTCGAATTGTTAGCCACTTCAAATCAGAACTGGATCGACACATATGGCCAGGTAAGTGAGATCGATGGAAGGGATATGCCATTAACTCGACAAGATCGCATTCGAGTCGAGTAGCTCCCAATTAAAAATTATTCGATCGCATCTGCCCAACTTACCTTAGACACCAAATTGTCGAACCAGAATCAATTGGGTTAGCCTACAATCTAGGCTCTAACCACTGAGCCATATTAGGTCTTAACTTGATCGAGTCACATCTAAATGTGATTCGACCTTGACCTAGACTTAATCCTATTAGGTTGGTCAATTATTAGCTTTCATGATCCCACCTAACCAACTTTTGATTCGGTTTGATCAACCGCTAGACCTAATTGAGCTACCCAAGCCCGAACCCAATTTTATGAAAATGACTTAGATCTGAAATTTTCAAGTTTAGACCTAATTGAATTTCATAAGCTTAATTCATTAATTAAGTCTTGGATTCATAAATAAAATATATAAAATAAATCCTAAGATTTCAGGATCTAGGGTTTTACAGAAAAGTAAGTTTGATTTCTGATTAAGGATGAACGCGCAGTACTCCTACACACCATAAGAACACCCCATTGAATGGGAGGAGAGGATCTTAAACCCTACTTTGTTCTTATGATCGGACGACCATGAGGAACACCTTAATCAGAAATATTGATTTAACTACAAAACTAGTTAGATCTAAGTTACATATCACATATATAATTTCAGATCTAACTTATACATGCTTTGCATATATCTCATGTATTAAAATTTGATCTAATTAGTACACTTTCAGATCTGATATATCACATGTAACATCTAAAAAATAAGATTTAAATTGAACTATTCAATATAAAATCTATTCTAGACAGTTACTAAAATAATTCTATAACTGATCCAGGCATGCAGTAGATCAATCTTATGAATTAATTAAATTTTATTTTTATTTTTTGATCTGAATATAATATTTATAATATTAGAAAATTAGAGAATAAATTAGATCTAATTTATATTTTAATCACATTAAAATATAAAACTTCAAGACTATTTATAGTTTAAACTATTCCTAGTCTAGTCACGCATCTCATACATGTTAGATCTACTTAGATTTAATTTTAAATTTTTTAATTTTAGATCCAATCATATCTGATGTGATATTTGAAATTTATTAATATCAAATAAATAAAAATAAAAATTAGATCTAAAATAAAGCCATCAACCTGGCTCTGATACCAGTTGATGGAAAAATCAACTTTTTCCTTGAGGATCTTCGAGATCTAATGAGATCTGGGGTGAAATATTTTTAAATAAAAATTATTCTATTTTATTTTAAATCTAAGATCTATTAGATCTAATTCTTATTATCTAATATTTAATCTAAAATTAAATCTAAAACTTGAGGATTAGAGAAATATCTCTAGGGTAGCTAGATTACCCTGTAGATGATCGCAGCAATGCCCAAGGTTCAAAAATAGCCATGCAGTTGCCTAGCCTCTATCGATATCTACTTGAGTAGGATCTAGATTGCCTTCTCCTTGCAAATCTCTATCCCAAAAATTAGATCTGGATCTGATCTAGAAGATCTCCAAAAGATCTTCTGAAGCTGGAGCAGCAACTTCTCGACAAATCCCTACAGCCTTCTGATCAAGGAGCAACCATGCCTTGGACAAGCACCAGATGGAGCCCAACTTCTTGGACATGAAGAGGGGAGAGAGAGGACCAGAGGGGATGTGGAGAAGTGGAGGGATATCAGGCTTTTTTGGGTATTGAGTAGATTCTCTAAACCCTAGGCGCAGACAGGGTTTAAATAGACCCTGCTGCACCATGTAGTGCCACATCATTTGACCAATCAAAAAATTTTAATTAATTCTAAAAAAATTTTGATTGATGGAGTGATATCATCTGATCATATTAGATAAGAACCTCACCAAACTCTCTTACTGTTGGTGCCAACACCAGATAAACATAGTGAGATTGGCGCCCAACAGTTTGAGTCGATCAAGGCATAGAGTCCTCATCTCATGGGACTCTATCCTTATCCACTTGGGGCGCATGCCCAATCTGATCTTGGCACCTACTTTAAGGCCTAATTTAGCAGGTAGACACTCTACAAAAACTCTCCAATGACCTCTTGCCAAGTGGCCTTCAGTTCAAGATCTATAAGTCAACGTTTGATCGATATCCTAAAATGGAAATGGCAGGGGACAAGAATTGGCAGGTGTTGTCTTAAATTTATCTCATGAATTAAGACAAGAATTTTTTAAGCTGGACTGGCTCCAGTCAGACTGAGAGAAACCTTCTCAAGGTTTTTTGGATGAGTCAAATCTTATTTGGCTCAGTCGAGGTGAAAAAGATTGCACGAGGAGAAAGTTAGGCTCAATCGTGTGCTAGCACAATTTTCTTGAACATAATTGGATCTAATCCAAATCAATCGAACTGGGCTAGCTAAATTGATGACATCCAGACCCTAGCTCTTATTTGTGTGACCCAGTTAGATTCATTTCTGTATGGTAATGAGACATGTCGTGATCTCATCATCGACATCATTGAAACTCCTTTCGATGGACCAGAACTCTTCTGATTCAGATAATTTAGAATGATCGATCATCAATATCATTCTAAATGCTTCCAAAATCCACCAGTGACACCTAACAGTATATGGTGGCAACCCATCAAAAATAAAGATGAACATCTCGATGCAGCTACCTGTGTAATTGAGTTCCTCTATCATGAGTCCCAATTGAATTAGGGTTAATGTGAACTCGTCAAACCCAATATCAGTCATATGAATCAATCGATCAATTTGAGTCTGATGTGAAATCCCAATAGAAAACTCTTTTCCATTATTTCACTCTGCCATGGCCATGGGCTTAAGGACTCGATCTTTCGATCATCATAGGACTACTCCTCTCATCTATCGAGGTTGATAGATCCCATCTTGGTGCAATCTGGTTCCTACAATGAATATGCTACAGCCAACATACACCTCAAGATTTTGAATGGCTAGGAGATCGAGTTATGATATAGTCAAACTATAACACACTCAAGGTGAACTGTCGATGCACCTCAGGTCAAAGAACTAGACACACAACTGCAGTATCGAGCTAGTCATCGACGAAAAGGTAGACTTCCTTATGACTGCTCGAAGTGGTCACGCTCAGTACTCTCATTCTCAATGAATACCTATACTCTCACTCTGGTGTCTCCACACCGTAGACTCAAGACTCATCTACCCTAAGAAAGTGGTCATACACCAACCTTCCGGATCGATCACCATCCTCGTGATGATCCTATGGTCAGGAGTTGTTTATGAGTTGTTATGTAAATTCATGCCTTAAATTTTTAACTCTTAAAAATATGAATTAACATTCCTACTAACTCAAAGGATGTATCACAGACATAATGTACACAATGTGATAGTAGAATAATCCTTTTATTCATTTATAGTCAAAATTATAAATTTGCCCTTACATTTGTACAGAAATGTGTCAGCCAATCTGGCATCTAGGGCACACATCTAATATTAGATCCTGTTCGAGTAGATACCGGTAGAGGCTAAGCGACTGCGTGGCTATTTTTGAACCTCGAGCATTGCTGTGATCATCTACAGGGTAATCTAGTTACCCTAGAGGTATTTCTCTAATCCTCAAATTTTAGATTTAATTTTAGATTTAATATCAGATAATAAGAATAAGATCTAATAGATCTTAGATCTGAAATATGGTAGGATAATTTTTTTTTAAAATATTTTGTCCCAGATCTCATTAGATCTGGAAGATCCTACAAGGAAAAATGCCATTTTTCCTTCAAGAGCTACTTGTCCAGTTATTTCCCTTCAAGAGCTCATGTATATCAATCTATGTACTTGACCAGTTATTGCCCTTGCCGTAAGTGTCACGAATAGGTATCAGTCAAATCTAAACGAGGAGCACTGCATAGCTATGAAGAACATCCTTAAGTACTTAACAAAGACTAAAGATTTGTTCTTGGTCTTTGGAAGGAATTTTGAGTTACGAGTCGAGAGTGTATACTTGTTTGATATATTAGAAGGGTTCTGAATATTCGATCAATAGAGGCTGAATATGTTGTAAATATGTAGTATGAATTCTGGCTCTAATGTTAGTTGTAAAACTAGATGTCATACCTGACACAGTACTACAAAGATAATGGCACCATAGCCCTTGCTAAGGAGCTCATGGTCTCACCAGAAGTCCAAACACATAGAGCAGCAGTGAATGCGACTACCTCATATCGAGCTACGAAGAGTAGACTCCGTGGACATTATGGCAGACCCACTGGCTAAGCAGTTGAGCCAATCGAAAATAAAAGTCCACCTTGAGAAGATGGAACTTAGATTTATGGCCAATTGGCTTTAGTCCAAGTAGAAGATTGTTAGATGTGTGTCCTAGAAGTCAATATGGCCGACACATTATAAAAAATCTAAGACATAATTTTATACATAATATATTGATATGATCAATAAAAAGATAATTTTTTTTTTTATTCAAGTGTGATGTGTCCTTTAATTGTCAATAAAATTAATTTCGATACATATTCTCAAAGTGTTGAGAATTAAAAATATATATTTAATTCTTAAATACTCTTAATCATAGGATCATCATGAGGATGGTGATAGATCCAGATAGACTGACACATAAATCACTTCTTTTAGGATGCATGAAAGTATAAAATCACATGGATCTATCTCATATGTTGAAATTGATATATGTTGAATTTAGATTGTGATCAAATCACATACCTGTTTCATAATTCTTTTCTTCGAATCTGGATATGGAAGAGAAGAGGTTCTTTCTTAGCTGCACAAGTGTTCGACCTCCACAAGTATTCACTCGGGATCAGCATGAAACAGCCCTCTTTAATCTGAATTTTAGTTCTCCAAAATTCAGCCTGCTGAATCTGAACGAAGCCTGGATCGCCATTAACGCTTGATCTTTCTCCTTGATCTTCTTCTTCTCCTCTTCTATAGAGTTTCTCCTTATTTTGTGCTGCTATAAAATACTAGCAACCAGCAAATTATGGGACACCCAACACCTTGGGTGTGGAACTCCTTGGGACTCGCATTCCAAGGAATGGGCGTGTAGAACGCCCAAGAGAAGAGAAAGGGAGAGGAAGAGAGGGCATGGGGAGAGCCTTTGGGCATGAGAGGTTGCTGATTTGGATGTTCTAGGGATCTTAGGGGAGGTCCCTTTAAATGGACATAAGGATTGAATCCTATTCAATCACATAATACAGGTCCTACTTGTATTAGGCTTTCTATTAACTTAAGTTATCCAATTTACTTTAAGAGATCCTTTAGGTGCCAACAATTGGAGCCCTTGTATCCATAATTAGACATCCCAAAATACATCCAAGAGATGCCCCATAAGGAAACTAAAAGCCCTCTAATCAATAGACATGCCCAACTTGATCAAATCAAGGTGGCACCCCAAAAATAACTATCAAGGGAATTAATTAGGGACTTGCACCCTTAATCAATATGATCCATAACCTTAGACACCCAATAATTGGAGTCTCATGAATCTTTTTTATGTAAGTTATTAGCAGGTAATTAAGTTAGAATTATCTTATCAAATAAGTAATCCTAATAGAAAGAGAAATTAGGTCCAACCATATACTAGCAAGGTTATTATGAACCTAATGGGTTTCTCTAAACCCAATTGATGCTTCATAAGCTCAATTATTTATTTCAACCCTAATCCCTTTGTTGTGTGACCCCATACGTTTAATTCTATCTAGTAGTACGATATACAATGATCTCTATCATTGTATCATTGAAACTCTTTTCAATAGATCAGAACAATTTCACTCTAACTCAATAAGGATTGTCGATCTAGAACGATCCTAGTGAGCTCTCACAATTCACTAGTGACACCTAGCAGTATGTAGTGGCAACTTAGTAGTATTAAAATGAACCTCTAGGTTAGTTAACGTATGATTCAGTTTCTCTATCGTGAGTTCCGACTAGATGGCAAGTCATAGATAAATCGTCAAACCTCAACATTAGTCATATGATAGATTCAATTAGCTCAAGTCTAGTTGTGACTTCTATGAAAATTCTTTTCCATCAATCACACTACTGTGGCCATAGATTTTTGGACTTAACCTTTCAAATCTCATAGGACCACTCTTCTCTATTAAGATCGATAGATCCTATCTTGATGCATACCCCACTCCTATAGTGGATTAATTATCACCAACATCCACTACAAGGGCTCATTGAAATTCATATTTATGTGCCAGTCAAACTTCAACAATCTCACTGCAAGTAGCAATACCATCTCAAGTTAAAAGATCGGTCATACAACTACAGCATCAAGATAATTACTGACGATTGAATTGAAATCCAAGTAATCTCTCGTATGGTCACGCTCAGTACAAGTTGCTCTCTAACCACCACCTGCACTCGTCACCCTGTATCTCTACACAGTAGAATAAAGACTCATCTATCCTAAAGGAAGCATTTTGTGCACCAGTCTATCTAGATTTATCACTGTCCTCATGATGATCTTATGATTGGGAGTATTTAGAAATTAAATATATATCTCTAATTCTCAATACTTTGAGAATATGTATCGAAACTAATTTCATAGATGATTCAAAAATACATCACACTTGAATGAAAAATAAATTATCTTTTTATTGATCCTATCAATATATTAAGTATAAAATTATATCCTAGAATTATTATAATGTATCAATCATATTGGCTTCTTGGACATACATCTAACAGTCCATGTATTTGACCCTAATAAATAGACCATGATCATGGCTCCATGGTTGAGCCCGAATCTTCTGGTGAAGCAAATCAAAATTAATTAACCAATTGGTATCTAAGTAAGTTTGGCAGATTCGATCAAGTAATTTTTTATTGGGAGCTATTCACCTAGATGCATCTACAGTGAGTTAAGGGCATATCCCTCCCACTGATCTCATTTACCTGACCAACATGATAGATTATATTTTAATTAGGTCACTAGTCAATTCGTGCATACCCATGCCATTAAAGTGAATCAGTGTGACTGATTTAGGTATCTTTAGATGAACTTGTGTCTAATCCTTAACATGACTTGGTGAAGTCAGTGAGAGGATTTACAGCTTACAGGTCGACTTCTTCTATTATTCTCAGATCAATAAAATCAAATCTTCTAAATTATTAGGTCCATAAAGTGATAAAATTATGAGATAGCTTGATCATTACCTCCCATTAAGGTGTGTGATAATGAGTTCAATATTTTAAATAGGTGTTAGAGGCACCACGCACTTGGTGTCTATTACGTATTAGAATTATCATTCATCATATGACCATCATAATGTTCCTTCAGATCAATGCTTAGATTGATCGAGCCATACTCGGGCCTAGATATCCGTTTGTTGGATGCACTTGATATGTCATGTTAATAGTTGGACCTAACCGAGATTTTTAGTAGAGGTGCCACACGTCTGCTGAAGGGATGCCTGGGGCAAAATCCAATTTCTAGAAGTTGTTTAAAGAAATAATTGGTTATAAACTTACTCATGGATGCACTAGAGTTGGTCGAGCCACACTCGAACCCGAATGCAGTCTGTGTGGATTCTAGTATCTGCTAAAAAATTAGTATAATTTTTTGAATTAGAGGTAGAGGCTATCAATTTATAAAAATAGTGGGAGGACCTTTAGACTAAAGTCCATATCTTCAGGATTAAAAATTATTCATATACTAATAGGCTAATATCTTTCCTTTCAGTTATGGCCAACACACTATCCCTCCGTATACTGTTGAACAGCGATAAGCTCACCGAACCCAACTTCGATAGCTGGTATCGAAAGTTGAAGATCGTCTTGGAGCACGAAAAAATTTTATATGTCCTTATGGATGAGGCACCTGAAGAACCTACAGCCAGTACTCCTCATGCAATGAGAGACACTTACATGAAGTGGCTCAATGACCACATGATTGTGTGTTGTGTGTTGAGCACAGCTATGAATGATAAACTTTATCGTAAGTTCGAGGATGCATAGCCAGAGGAGATCATTCAAATGTTGAATGAATCCTTCAGCATCCCTGAGGATACAGAGAGACACAAAACCTCCTGTGCAGTGTTCAATACCTGTATGTGAGAGGGGGCTTCAGTCACTGATCATGTATTGTACATGATTAAGCAGATTGAATGTCTTAATGAACTTGGCTTTCCATTGCATGAACAGTTAGGCAAGGATGCTATAAAGGAAAAACTATCTTTTTCCTTGTAGGATCTTCCAGATCTAATGAGATCTGAGGTAGAATATTTTTTTTAAAATTATCTTACTTTATTTCAGATCTAAGGTCTATTAGATCTAATTTTTATTATTTAATATTTAATCTAAAATTAAATCTAAAATTTGAGGATTAGAGGAATACCTCTACGGTAATTAGATTACCCTGTAGATGATCGCAGCAATGCCCGAGGTTCAAAAGTAGCCACATAGTCGTCTGACCTCTACCGGTATCTACTCAAGTAGGATCTGGACCATATTCTCCTTACAAATCTCTACTTCAAAAATCAGATCTGGATCTGATCTAGAAGATCTTCAAAAGATCTTCTGAAGCTGGAGCAGCAGCTTCTCGACAAATCCCTACAACCTTCTGTTCAGAGAGCCACCACACCTTGGACAAGCACCAGATGGATATCCAACTTCTTGGATGTGAAGAGGGGAGAGAGAGGAGCAGAGGGGATATAGAGAAGTGGAGGAGAATCTCATTTTTGCTGGGTATTGAGCAGAATCTCTAAACCCTAGGCACAGACAAGGTTTAAATAGACCCAGCTGCGCCATGCAGTGCCACATCATTCGACCAATCAAAAAATTTCGATTAATTTTGAAAAAAATTTAATTGATAGAGTGATGTCATCTGATCATATCAGATAAGAACCCCACCAAACCCTCCTACTGTTGGCACCAACACTGGATAAACACAGTGAGATTGGTGCCCAACAGTTTGAGTCGATCAAGGCATAGAGTCCTCATCTCATGGGACTCTATCCTTATCCACTTGGGGCGCACGCCCAATCTGATCTTGGTGCCCACTTTGAGGCCTAATTTAACAAGTGGACACTCCACAAAAACTCTCCAATGACCTCTTGCCAAGTGGCTTTTAGTTCAAGATCCATAAGTCAACGTTTGACCGATGTCCTAAAATGGAAATAACAGGTGACAGAAATTGACAGGTGTTGTCTTAAATTCATCTCATGAATTAAGACAAGATTTTTTTGAGCTGGACTGGCTCTAATCAGACTGAG
Source organism: Elaeis guineensis (assembly GCF_000442705.2). Lineage (NCBI taxonomy): Eukaryota > Viridiplantae > Streptophyta > Magnoliopsida > Arecales > Arecaceae > Elaeis > Elaeis guineensis. Next base: position 74,736,142 of record NC_025997.2, read on the forward strand.
AGAAATCTTCTCAAGGTTCTCTGGGTGAGTCAAATTACATTTGACTCAGTTGAGATGAAAAAGTTTGCACAAGGAGAAAGTTAGGCTCAATCGTGTGCTAGCACGATTTTCTTGAACCTAATTGGATCTAATCCAAATCAATCGAACTAAGCTAGCTTGATTGATGACATCCAGACCCTAACTCTTGTTTGTGTGATCTAGTTAGGTTCATTTCTATATGGTAATGAGACATGTCGTGATCTCATTATCGACATCATCGAACTCCTTTCGATGGACCAAAACTCTTCTAATTCAGACAATTAGAATGATCGATCATCAAGATCATTCTAATTGCTCCCAAAATCTACCAGTGACACCTAGCAGTATATGGTGGCAATCCATCAAAAATGAAGATGAACCTCTTGGTGCAGCTACCTGTGTGATTGAATTCTTCTATCATGAGTCCCGACTGAATTAGGGTTAAGGTGAACTCGTCAAACCCAACATCAGTCATATGAATCAATTAATCGATTCAAGTTCGATGTGAAACCTTAATGAAAAATTCTTTTCCATTATTTCACTCTGTCATGGCCATGGGCTTAAGGACTCGATCTTTCGATCGTCATAGGACTACTCCTCTTATCTACCGAGGTTGATAGATCTCATCTTGGTGCAATCTGGTTCCTACAATGAATATGCTACAGCCAACATACACCTCAGGGTTTCGAATGGCTAGGCGATCAAGTTATGGTATAGTCAAACTATAACACACTCAAGGTGAACTGTCGATGCACCTCAGGTCAAAGAACTAGACACACAGCTGCAGCATCGAGCTAGTCATCGACGAGAAGGTAGGCTTCCTTATGACTGCTCGAGGTGGTCACGCTCAGTACTCTCATTCTCAATGAATACCTGTACTCTCACTCTGGTGTCTCCATACCATAGACTCAAGACTCATCTATCCTAAGGAAGCGATCGTACACCAACCTTTCGGATCGATCACCATCCTCGTGATGATCCTATGGTCAGGAGCTGTTTATGAGTTAGTTATGTAAATTCATGCCTTAAATTTTCAACTCTTGAAAATATGAATTAACATTCCTACTAACTCAAAGGATGTATCACAGATATAATGTACACAATGTGATAGTAGAATAACCCTTTTATTCATTTATAGTCAAAATTATAAATTTGCCCTTACATTTGTACAGAAATGTGTCAGCCAATCTAGCATCTAGGGCACACATCTAACATACTATCCTCAATTCACTATCAAAATTTTATCCATCCTTTCTCAATCATTATAGAATAATAAAGCCTGTGATAAACTATCATGATTTGCTAGGGTTACTGTAGACTTTTGAGAAGGATCACCAGCTCCAGAAAGGGCCAATAAATTTAGTAGGAGATTCATCTATAGAGCATCGATCCTCTAGGAGAGGAAAAAAGAAAAAGGTACAAAAATCTCATGCCGTAGATCCTAAAATTATTAAAAATTGACTAAAGCCAGGTAGAGTGCTTCTTCTGCAAGAAGCTGAGTCATTGGAAAAGAAATTATCCTGCTTATATAGCTACCTTTGACCCAAACAAGCCTAAAAACAAGAGAAAAAAGCAATCGGTTTCTTCACAAGGTACTTATATGATAACACCTTGTAATTGTTGGGAATTGTATCCTAAAGCTAATCATTTAGGTTGTAGATGATTGCACTCTATGTAAGTATATGAATTATAAAATGATAAATATTATCTGATAAGATTCATCATAAGGAATATATCTTTCTAAATAAAACTCATATATTATAATGAAGTCCTTAGAGCTACTTCCAAAATGATAAAAGAGGATTTATCGTGTAGTTCTTAAATCCTACTCGCAATCAAATGATATAATTATTATAAGGACGATAATTATATCGAGTGTAGGTCATTATGTACCATATTAGTTGGTTGTTCTCTTAACCAAGATATGTGGTGACACGAGTATGGCATATTGGTGATTTATAGGAGTACATTTCACTGAGCGTGACCACTTCTGGAGCACTCTACTGTCAAAGATTGCTCTGATGGGATATGAGTATATGTGTCCCTCTGACCTGAGGCTGCCTTGATGACTTACAAGCAACTCACTATGCTTTGATGTCGGACTATCCGAATTTTTAATTCAGTGATAGAAGATTTCTGGGTACAGTCAAGTACTTGCAAAATCTGAGTGCGAGTCAAGATGGAATTGATCACTCCAAGTAAAATTAGAGATGATGCATCACTGTACTTCAATTCAGCAAAACTTTAGCCAAAGTAGTTCTAGTGAGGAGTCACAGAATTTTTGAGGTTAAGACACAATGTGGACCACTCATCCTGGGTTGATAGTTTAACCCAAAATCATCCTTGAGCATCGAGAGTCAAAGGGATGAATTAGATGGTAACTATATCTATATGGGTTCTAGAGTATTGTTGGGCATACATTCAGCCTATCTGGACATCAAAAATCATTGCTAGATGGTAACATCCACTACAACAAAACAGGCTATTAACGATGAAAAGTTTTCATCGCTAATAACAGATTTTCATTGCTAATAGATATTAGTGACTAAAATTTCATCGCTAATTTTTCGTTACCAATAATCTCATCATTGATAATTGTTGGTGCAAAAATTCGCCTGCATCGAAGAAGCTGGAGGTGAGGGAGTCGCGATCACCGCTGGGACCTGTAAAAGAAGTCTAAACTGGAGGTGGGGTTGCTCCGGCAAGACCCTCCGACGCTCCAGTCAGTTCTCTGCCTCAACAAGAATGGAGTGCTCGAACGAAAATTTTAGCAGAGTTTCTAGGTAAAAATGAGAGCTTAGAGAACAACGTATCTGGGATCCTCTTTTTATAGGTCGGGGGAGCAACGGATTGATAGCGATTGTTTGTAACCGCTTCGTCATGGGCCGCACGAGGCCAGAAGAAATTTATCATGAGGAGTAATGGGTGGAGTCATGGCTGTCACCCTGGCTTGCCACGTGGAATCAGTTGCGGAGAGTGGAGCGGTGTTCGTTGTCGTGACTTGCCAAGGAGTAGTGGAGCCGCGCAGCATCCGTCGCAGGGAGTGGAGCAGATTTGTGGTCGTTACTGCGGCCTGCCAGGGGGTCCAGGCTTGTTGGTCGAAGTCCGACTGGAGTGTCTGGCAGAGAGAGGTGGCTAGTTACCTGTCTGAGAGGAGCTCGAAGCTCGGCTCTCATGGGAGTTCAGATGAAGTCTTCCTTCAGTTGAAGTCGGGGATGAGGTCCGGCTCCCGTGGGAGTCTGGACGTAGTCTTCCCACAGCTGGAGTTGGAGACGAGATCTAGCTCCCATAGGAGCCCGGGCGAAGTCTACCTGCAATCAAAGTCAGGGGCGAAGTCTGGCTCCCTTAGGAGTCTGGATTAAGTTTATCAGCAGTCGGGGTCGAGGACGGAGCCCGGCTCCCGTAGGAGTCCGGGCGAGGCCTTCCAACGGTTAAGATCGGGGACAAAGTCTGGACGGAGTCTTCCTGCGGCCGGAGTCAGAGACGAGATCCGACTCCCGTAGGAGTCCGGGCTGAGTCTTCCTGCAATTGGAGTTATGGGCGAAGTCCGGCTCTTGTTGGGTTCCAGATGATGTTTACCTATAAGTGAAGTCATGGGCGGAGCCCGACTCCCGTAAGAGTCCGGGCGAAGTTCGCCTGCAGTCAGAGTCGGGAATGAGGTCCGGCTCCCGTAGGAGTCCGGGCAGAGTCTTCCTGTAACCAGAGCTGGGGACGAGGTCCGGCTCCCGTAGGAGTCTGGACGAAGTTCACCTGCAGTGGAAGTCGGGGATGAAGTCCGGCTCCCGTAGGAGCCCGGATGAAATCTGGTAGTTATAGGAATCTGCCGTTGGTGAAGTTCAGCCATTGACGAAGTCCGAGGTAGTTCGGATTGGAGTTGAACCTGGCTGGAAGAAGTCTGGAAGGGATTTGGGGAACAGCTGATAGTCGTAGAAGGTCAGCTGGCGGTGGAGCTCAGTGAGCACTTGGGGTGGCTTGATAGATGACTGGGGGAACTCATGTTGAAGGAGCTCGAGTGGTGCAGTGGGAGTTCGTCCGTCGGGGAAATTCAGTCAGTACTGTGGGAATCCGGCTATTGGAGAAGTTCGGAGAGATACCATCTGCAGTCGAAAGCTGGAGGAGCCTCGGGAGGGTCAATCCTGTCAAGAACTTCGACTGAGGGTATTTTATACCCAACACCAGTCTCCCTACTTTCGAGTTCGAATTTCGAATGAAAAAAGTACAGAGAGATTTTCACATTCGAAGTTGCTCCCTTGATGTCCGCGCGCAATCGTCCTCAGATATTTTGGCATTCAATGCGCGTGCGCTGGAGTCTTTTCAAATCGAGGCGATCCGAAGAGGCTCTTTTGAAACCTACAGCGAAACGGTGCTCAAGGTGTGGCACAATAAAGGCTCTGTCAGCCGTCTGCCACTTTTTAACCATCCGCTGTGGTGAGTGGGACACGCGGCGAAAAGAGACTAGTCAGAGGGGATTCGCAATCATCATTATGCCGGATCTCGCGGTCTATTTAAACCCGCGCTCCTCCTCCAAGAGTCCCACTCTATCCGACAGTCTCGTTCTGGCGCCCTTCTTCTCCCTGAGAACTCCAATTTTTCTCAGCACCCTTTCCAGCCTTAGGCGTTCCTCGAGCCATCCTCATTTCCACACCTTCGCACCTCCCCGAATTGCTTAGGTTAGTATCGAAACTCCTTCCTCTTTTTTGTTCTTCCTTTTGCCGTTCGATCTTTCTTCCTCTTGCTCTGCATGTCAGTCCCCCTAGACCTTGTCCGCGATTTTCCCTAATTTTTAGGGATTTCTCCTCTGTAAGTGGTCTCCGTGTGATTCTAGATGTCTTCCAGGGCTTCATCTTCTAGCGGCTCTTGGAGTTTGTCCGTTTCGGTCTCCCAGAGTCCTCAGGCGGTAGATGAACCGGTAGCTAGAGCTGAACCTCATCTGGTTTTTGCGTCGGATGCCATTCCTTGTTCTCTGACTCCGGACGAACTCCAACTGATAAGAGTTCAGTATGGGGTTCCTCCAGAGTACGAACTGGAACTTCCTAGCCCGTCTGATCGGGCTAGTGCCCCTCCCCCCGATCATTTCTGCCTGTACCAGGAGGCCTTCCGTGCCGGACTCCAGCTTTCGCTTTCGCCTTTCGTTGTCGCCCTCTTCCGTTTCTTGGATATTTCTTTAGCTTCAGTGGCACCGAACTCCTTTAGGTTTTTGATAGGATTCCTCTCTCTTTGTCATATAGTCGAAGTCCAGCCCATCCTTTCCTTGTTTACATACTTCTACACCTTCAAGCGTCATCCCACGGCAAAGGACTGGTGGTACTTCTCCCCACAGTTCGGTAGAAAGGGGTTGCTGAAAGGTGCCCCCTCTTCTATCCATAACTGGAAGGGGAAGTTTCTTTATGTTCGATGCCCGACCTTGAGGCTAGGGTTGCCCCCTTGGGGCTCTCCGAGGGACTCCATCCATCAGGCTCCCAGCCTGGGGGAGGACGATCTTCAAGCCTCCCAGAAACTCCTCCGATATCCAACTCCTTCACTTCCCAACCTCCTGAAGGAGCAGTTTCTGTTCAACATCGGCTTGAGCCCCCTGGATCCTGCCAGTATTTCATCTCTCCTTTCCTTTTCTTCTTTTTCTTTCCTTCCCTCTCTCTCCCCTACTTCTCTTCTTTTCTCCTTTTTCACCCCCTCTTTCTCTTTTTTTTTTTTTTTAGGTATGGATGCCGAAGAAGCACAGATGCTTGCCAGGGGCCTGAAGGCTCTCAAAAGAAAGGGCGCTGCGGCCTCCGGGCTGGCGAAAAAGACCAGAATGGAGGTGATGGGTTCGGCCGCACCCGCCCAAGCGACCTCAGCCACCGACGTCCTTGCAAACACTGAGCTTCCAGCCACCTGGGCTTCCTCGAGGGGTTTGAGTTCTCCGATCGAGGTCCCCGCTTCGGAGACCCGCCCTGAGGAGGTGCCAGGGGTTGAGAGGAGGAAGAGGAGGAAGACCTTGGCCCGCTGGGTCGGCAGTCGTCAGGCTGCCACCGAAGAATCCCACGGCTTTGAAGAGGAGCAGAGGGATGATCCCTTTAGTGACAGGGACCGAATAAAAAAGCTGGTTGACGGGTGCTCACTACCCGAAGTCGTCCAGAGGATCGTCCGCGTCGATCCTGCACAACGAGTTTGGGACTCGCTGGGGGCCTTCCTCGAGGTAAGCAGATTCATCTTCCTTTCTTCCTTTCACTTCTTCATTTAATTAACTTCTCAGCTTCCATTCTGACCCTCCGATCATCCTTGCAGCTCGGACACCAACTCCTCACCAACATCGAGATGACAAACAAGGTGGTGGAAGGTCAGCTGGCCGAGGCTGCCCGCCTTTAAGGGCAGCTAGCTGGAGGGGCTCAGCTTGCTTCCGCTCGGGATTCCAGCGAACTCCAATCCCTGAGAAGAACTGCAGAAGAGCTATCTGTCGCCCTTGGGGAGGGGAAGGCCGAGCTGCAGCAATTGAAGATCCAGCTGGCGTGCGAGCAGCAGGGTGTCAAGGATGCGGAGGCAGAATCCGAGGTCCTGAGAAAAAGGCATCGAGAGGCAGAGAACGAAAGCCAGCGATTTCACCGTAGATACATGGAGATATTAATAAGAGAGAGAGAATTAGAAGCAGAAGTCAAAAGTTTAAGGCACTCTCTGACAAGGGTCGAAGCTGAAAGTTCGAGGTCGGAGGAAGTCGGGCCCCCTTAGGGCTCTTTTTGCCTTCCGTCTTCCCATGTATATATTTTTTCTTTTGTTGTTTTGTCTTATTCTTGTTGTTTTGCTTTTCTTCCTTTAGCCTGCTGGACTTTGTAGTGTATATTTTATGATTGAAATGAAAAGAAGATTTTGTGTTACCTCGTCCACGCATTGCGTTAAATTATCGTCTGCTGAACTTCTTTTGTCTCTCGACTTGTTCGACGTCGGTGTCGTTTGGAGGTGCCCAATTGTCTCCATGTTGATTTGCTTTTCTTGTCATCCATGGTCGTAGGCTCGAGCTCGTAGTCTGAACTTCACATTACCTTGAAGGAGTCATTATTTTCTTCACCCATGTCGAGAGCCTTCTTAGAGACCGGGGATGTTCGGTAGGAACTCTCATCTTTGTTGAGACAAAGTTCCCTATGTCTTTGGTGTAGTTTATTTTTCATCTGTTGCCGATGTAGTTCGTCGCTTTTCTTTTTAATTTTTCTCCTCTTTTCTGAGTGAGGGTCCTCCCCTTGCTTTTCGCGGGGTCGCATAGAGGTGTAGAGGTGCCGTTGAAGGGACTTTTCCCTTTATTCGATCATGTTGGGCGATCAGGTTTTTGTCATCGTCAGGATGAGGTTCTCCTTCTATTCTTAACGTAGTCGATCTTAGCTCAGGTTAGGATGAGATTTTCCTTCTGTTCCCAATGGGGCTGTGGGGGCACATAAGGGTCGTTGCAAGGGCCTCTCCCTTCATCCGGTCTAAAAGAACCCGGCCTTCGACTTTGCTCATGTCAGGATGAGGTTCTCCTCCTGTTTCCAACATGACTGTGGGGGCACATAAGGGAGCTGTAAGGCCTCTCCCCCCATCCGATCTAAAAGAATCGGGCTTTTGACTTTGCTCATGTTAGGATGAGGTTCTCCTCCTGTTTCTAACATGGTTGTGGGGGCACATAAGGGCACTGTAAGGCCTCTCCCCCCATCCGATCTAAAAGAATCGGGCCTTTGACTTTGCTCATGTTAGGATGAGGTTCTCCTCCTGTTCCTAACATGGTTGTGGGGGCACATTAGGGTATTGTAGGGCCTCTCCTCCCATCCGATCTAAAAGAACCGGGCTTTTGACTTTGCTCATGTTAGGATGAGGTTCTCCCCCTGTTCCTAACATGGCTGTGGGGGCACATTAGGGCGTTGTAGGGCCTCTCCCCCCATCCGATCTAAAGGAATCGGGCCTTTGATTTTGCTCATGTTAGGACGAGGTTCTCCTCTTGTTCCTAACATGACCTTGTTTTGATTGTTTGAAGGGGTTATCCCCTGTCGTAACAAGTCCATGCCAAAAGGGAGAGACATGCAAAGTTGAAAAGAATTTTGATTCAAAGCAAAGTCGTTAGTAATACATTTACAGGTTTTTCGAGTCCCATGGTCGTGGAAGGTCTGCTCCTCCTTGAGGTCCTCCGGTGATGGAGTTGATGATCCCGATTGGAGGTCGATCTCTCGACTGCTCTTCCCTCCTCGATGGTTCAGGTTGCGGCAGGACCCTTGGCCGATCCTCTCTGCCTTCAGGTCGGCATCGAATGAATCTGTCGAGCCGACCTCATCTGATGAGCTCCTCGATCTCGTCTCGAAGCTGAATGCACTCTTTTGTATCGTGGTCGTGGTCACGATGGTAGAGGCAGAACTTGTTAGGATTGCACTTTTCAGGGTGTGTGCGCATCCTTTCCAGCCTTGGCAGCTGCTCCCTGACCTCCATCAGCACTTGGGTTTTCGATGCATTGAGAGGGGCATAGTTGCGGAACCTTCCTGGTGGAGAACCCCATCGAACTTTGTAGTCCAGACTTCTTTGCCTGTGTACCCGAAGAGGAGTATGGACACGCTTGTGCCCGGGAGGAGATCGAGAACGTGGCCGAGCTTCTCTCGATCCTTTTTCGATTGCGGGCTTACTCGAGTCTCCCGCCTGCCGCTCTCTCGCAGTCTCCTCATCCTTCATTTTGAAGGCTTCTTCTGCTCGGGCGTACCCTTCGGCCCGAGCCAACAGATCAGCAAAATTCCTAGGGTACTTCTTCTCCAGGAAGAACAAAAGGTCATTCTTCTGAAGGCCGCCCTTCAGAGCGGCCATCGCTACCGACTGGTCCAAGTTCTGGACCTCCAGTGCAGCGACATTGAAATGGTTGATGTAGGCCTGAATGGACTCCCCCTCCCTTTGCTTGATGTTGATGAGGAACTCCGAATCCTTCCGGGGGTGCCGGCTGCTGACAAAATGGGCCACAAATTGGTGGCTCATCTGATCGAAGGAAAAGATGGTACCCGACTTCAGCATCGAGTATCAGTTTCTCGCCACTCTCTTCAAGGTGGATGGGAAGGCTCGGCATAGAATGGCGTCGGGTGCGCCATAAAGTAGCATCATCATCCGGAAGGCCTCCAGGTGGTCAACCGGGTCTGAAGTCCCATCGTAGCTTTCAAATTGGGAGAGTTTGAAGTTTGGCGGGATCGGTTCTTACATGATCATTTGAGAAAAGGGAGGGTCAGTACAAATATCCTCACCATAAGTGGGGGGAGCGTGGCGGAGTTCTTCAATTCGCCGGTTCATCTCCTGGAGCCTCCGGTCCAGGAAATCCTCTTGACTACGGGTCTCGAGGGTCCTCTGGCAGAATGGGGACAAAGATCTTCTAGGGGTGGAATCGTGATCCGATTGAGGGCTCTCCACCCTCAGATTCATCTTTCCGGGAAAGACGGGCGGCTAGCCCAAGTGGCCCGCCCTACCGTCGGATTCTGGTGTTCCGGTGATGCTCTTTCCAGGTGCATTGATGCCTGCGGCTGCTGCTGCTACTGTATGGCCTGCACAGCTTCAGTGAGGCCTCTGACCTGCTGCGCCAGTAGGTCGAATTGCTCTGCGCCAACCACCGTTGCCGGAGGAGGAGGAGGAGGCTGGGAAATTGGAGGTGAGGTCGGAGCCTCAGATCTGGCCACGGAGGTCGTGGATCGTCGCGTGGACGTCTTGCGGGGAGGCATCGGGCAAAGACCTAGTAGAGGAAGGAGGAGAGGATGCCGGAAAAGATGCCCAGAGGCGATCCCGTTGAGCGCTCCTTTAAGAACAAGGGTACTGCGAAGACACATCCTTCCTCTAGTGCCAATTCTATTGGTGCAAAAATCTGCCTGCGTCGGAGAAGCTGGAGGTGAGGGAGTCGCGATCGCTGTCGGGACCTGCAAAAGAAGTCTAAACCGAAGGTGGGGTTGCTCCGGCAAGACCCTCCGATGCTCAAGTCAGTTCTCTGCCTCAACAAGAATGGAGTGCTCGAACAAAAATTTTAGCAGAGTTTCTAGGTAAAAATGAGAGCTTAGAGAACAACGTATCTGGGATCCCCTTTTTATAGGCTGGGGGAGCAACGGATTGATAGCGATTGTTTGTAACTGCCTCATCATGGGCCGCACGGGGCCAGGAGGAATTTATCATGAGGAGTAATGGGTGGAGTCGTGGCTGTCACCATGGCTCGCCATGTGGAATCAGTTGCGGGGAGTGGAGCGGCGTTCATTGTCATGACTTGCCAGGGAGTAGTGGAGCCGTGCAGCATCCACCGCAGGGAGTGGAGCAGATTCATGGCCGTTACTGCGGCCTGCCAGAGAGTGATGGAGCTATGCGGAATCCATCGCAGGAGGTGGAGCAGATTTGTGGCCGTTACTGCAGCCTGCCAGGGGGTCCAGGCCTGTCGGCCGAAGTTCGGCTGGAGTGTCTGGTAGAGAGAGGTGGCTAGTTACCCGTCTGAGAGGAGCTCGGAGCTCGGCTCTCATGGGAGTTCAGACGAAGTCTTCCTTTAGTTGAAGTCGGGGACGAGGTCTGGCTCCCGTAGGAGTCCAGACGAAGTTCACCTGCAGTGAAAGTCAGGGATGAAGTTCGGCTCCCGTAGGAGCCCGGATGAAATCTGGTAGTTGTAGGAATCTGTCATTAGTGAAGTTCAGTCGTTGACGAAGTCCGGGGTAGTTCGGATTGGAGTTGAACCTGACTGGAAGAAGTCTGGAAGGGATTTGGGGAACAGCTGATAGTCGTAGAAGGTCGGCTAGCGGCGGAGCTCAGTGAGCACTTGGGGCGGCTTGATAGATAACTGGGGGAACTCATGTTGAAGGAGCTCGGGTGGTGCAGTGGGAGTTCGTCCGTCGGGAGAATTCAGTCAGTACTGTGGGAATCTGACTGTTGGAGAAGTCCGGAGAGATACCATCTGCAGTCGAAAGCTGGAGGAGCCCCGAGAGGGTCAATCCTGTCAAGAACTTCGGCTGAGGGTATTTTATACCCAACAATAATATTTTACGATGAAAAATAAAATTTTATCGCTAATAAAAGATATTTATGATAAATATTTTTATAATTAAAAATAAAAAATAAAAAAATTTAATCATAAAAAAATATATTTGCGATGAATTATATCATCGCTACTAAATAAAAAATTAATAGTGATGAAAATATATTCATCACTATTAATTCCAAAGTTTTAGCAACTAAAGTTTATGTTATAAAAAATATTTTTTGTAATAAAAAAGTTTCATCACTATTAATTTAATAAAAAAATTTAGAAAATAAAATTAAATAATATTAGTGATAAAAAATTACATCTTAAATAATTTAATTTACGATGAACATTTACGTCGCTAATAATTATTTACAATGAAAAGTTTTCCATCACTGTTAATTATATATTTATTAAAAAATTAAATTATGTTCATAATATATTTTTTGCGATGAATCTTTCATCATGAAAATTTTCATTGCTAATAATTTAGTCATATTTTTTTAAAAAAATTATGAATATATATTTTTAATTTATATGTATAATATTTTTTATAAATTAAAAAAATTAAAATAAAAAATTTACATAATAAATTGATAAATAAATTTTATTATTTTATTATATAAATTAAAATTATAAAAAGTTTGAAATAAAAAATACATCAATAAGTCATCAAATATTGGTATTTAGAGAATGAGCTGGGGATGAGGAGTGCTCGATGGAGCTCAGACCGACCTGCTGTTGCCTCATCAGCTGTATCGTTTGCTCTATCTGTACCATCCGCTCCATCGTCTAGATCTGGAGCTACTTATATTCATCGACGCATGCAGCCACTCTTGAGCTTGATGCTCAGTCTACTATCGATCTCTAATAGCCTGCTGTCGATCCTCGACAGTCTGCTTCTGCACCTCCGTCAGTTAAGCCTCGCACACAGAATGAATGTCAGTCCTAAATGAGCGTGAGGATGAGAGAGCAGTGATCGCATACCCTAGACTCCTAACATAATAGGGTCTCATACCGAGCACTTGATCACGGATCTCACCATCTGTGGGTGCGATCGAGCCCTCAGGGGTAGGCTAGGATCTCATGTCTATCATACGATCTTGAAAATTAAAATTAGAGTTATTTTAATTTTTTAATAAAAATAATACTATGAATGAAAAAATAATTGAAACAACTTACAAAGAGCTCCTGGCTCCCCATCATCCACTCCTCCGACCGTCGCTGGTGGGTCCACTGGTAGATATCGATCCTACAAGGAAGCTCGCCACTCTTAGCATCTCTCTGCAGTTTGAAAATTAATTAAAAAAATTTTAAATAACTAAAGAATTATATGCTAATTAAAAATTAAAAATTACCTACCATGTGCTCCATGTGACGAACGAACGATCTCGAACCCCCACAATACAGCATGATCTGTCTCATCCGATTCACCGTATTCTGGGCACATCATCTCTGTAAAATTATCAGTCAAATTAGTAGATAACAAATTTAATTTAAGAACAAATGATTCAGTCATTAAACTCTAAAAAAAAAAAAGTTTGGATGTGTAACCTGATATGCCAGATCCTCATACTGTCGGTATATAGCAGTCCAATCATCCATGGTGATGCTGTCATAGTGCTGCTGCTGTTGCACTGCCTCCTCCCCATGATCCTGCACCATCTGGTACCAATGCTGATGCATGTGATGGCGATAATCCTTGAAATGCAAGGATGGATGATTGTCGACGGCTCGCCTCACACGATCCTCCTCAAAATCAACGATGTCGAATACATCCTGTCAATAACAAATATTAGAAGAATACTATGCAAATTAAATATTCATAATATAATTTATTTTATCTGTAAGTAGGTGTAGAAAATCTCTCTCTGAGCCAGTAGAATGTGACGCCAATCGAAGAGCATCACAGGGGCATAACTATGGCATATGATGCCTAGCTCAGTCTGCAATGGTTTGCACCATCCCCTAATGGGTCTGGTGTAGCGGCTGGTATCTCAATCTGGAGACGTTGTCCCGGGTGCTCGTGTCTCCAATACTCTAGAGCGAGGTTCTTCGATGGACATCACCCTAGCCTCACTACCAATGAAGACTGGTCGAAAATAATAATAAATAAATTATTAGTATAATCCAAATAAAAGAATCAAATTTTATTATATAAAAAGTATAATAATACCACTGAGATCCATCTCACTGAGACCCGCCTCACTGGGACTCGCCTCACTGGGACCCTCTAACAGTGGAGCCAGTGCGGCAATGGAGATCGGTGAAGGCGCCTCAACCTCCGAGGTAGACTGTGAATGTGAACGTCGTCGTCATCTCCTGATCCCATATCTGCAATAATTGAAATATAAATAAATATAATGTTGAATAATAATAATAGAAATCAAATAATATTCTAATGAATACAATTATATCGCATACCATTATTGTAAGACAAGATTGAACGAAGAATATAGATCTACTTATCAATATTCATATCTTCCTAAATGTGTAGATTTTCCTCTGAATCATAGTAATCGATATATGTGTCATCTTCTATCTCATTATCATTTATGAACTGATCATCACCCTCTGACTCATTAAGATTAAATACAAAATCAGCTTCAACTTTGTTGGACGGTAGATCAGCCCTATTCAAAGGTACCGTTACAAGTTCTTTATCAACCAAAAGCTTGGCTAATATTTATTTTTCTTGCTGAAAAGCTTCCTCTTCATGTAAATCCAAATTTTCATCCATCTCTAATCGGGTTGGTATGTCATATATGCCTCTAGGTGTTATTTTTTGTACAAACATGCCAATTACCTCGATACTTTAGATCTTTCAAATATATTACTTATTTTGCTTGAGTTGCTAATATGTATGGCTCATTTTGGTACCATGTTCGTGCAAAATTTATACTGATAAATTATGAATCGATATGAATATCGATCTTTTTATTACTAATATCCCACCATTCACACTGAAATAAAAATATAAAATTATTAGACCCATACTTCAGTTCTATGATATCTACCAGTACACCATAATAATCAATATTTTCTTCTCCTTCATATCCTGTGGTAGCAATCCCACTATTCTGAGTCGGTCATTGCATCTCAAGCTCCCTTGTGTAAAATCTCATTCCTCCAATGATATAGGATGTGTAGTAATTAATCCTTCAATTGGGACCACATGCTAAATCGTGCAACTCATCGATCGCATCCACTTCTTTATTGAAATACTTATGTTTCATCTACATCATAAGATAAAAAATTATGTTGGTTCAAATAGTATTAGTTATAAGTAAATAAATAATGTATCACTAATGTAACTTACAAGATCATCAAACTATTTTACAAATTTTTTCCTATATCGATCATCGACATCCGTATTATTCTCTCTATATAGTATACTCTTGTATTCACTGCAAGAAGATACGATTTTTAATTTTACATCAATATGAAAAATTTTCTTAAACATTAAATAGTATGGTAAGATGGTACTTACTCAATAAAATCTTTAATTTCTTCATTATTATTTAGAACATAAAAATATGCCTTGGATAGCTCGTTCATGTCTATAAATTCATATCTCCTTGCGCCAATAGGTCGAACTATTTATTTAAATATAGACAATGTCAGTTCATTGTCATCCTATTCATGGTCTGCATTACGATCTGTACGATTGAATCTTGTTTCAATATCGTCAAGATATATCGAGCAGAATGTGACACACCAGTAGCTACATATGCTTTCGCTATAGACCCTTCAGGCCTTACTTTATTGTGCACATACTTTTTTAAGATGCACAAGAATCTGTAAATAAAAATAAATTTAAATTTTAGAAATGCATTTACATCTTATAATTGATATGACAAAGTACATCTAATTTTTTTATCTTTCAATAAGATACATCCATCGATAATATACCGGTCTGACCAAAAGAGCTTTCTTTGGAAGATGAACAGCTAGATGCACCATAACATCAAAAAATAATGATAAAAATATTTTTTTTAACTTACAAAGAATGAGTACGATATCCTTCTCTGATCTCTCAAGTTAATCTTCAATTTTTGGCAACACAGTTCTCAAAAGAACACTCCCAGCTCCATCAATGCAGTTTGAACATCACCACCCAAATAGCCACCCATGACCACAGAAAGCAAATGTTGCATCATCACATGGGAGTTATGACTTTTCATGCCAGAGATATTATCGTTATTATTTTCACCACACCATGATATATTTGAAGTATTGCATCAGAAAACTTTACGATTTTGAACCATCCACAGAAATTCTTCTTTTCCTCACCAAACAGTGAATAACATGTAGGTGGCATAAAAAATCTCTTACCTCGATGAACTAAATGCAACTCCGATCGGATTCTCATTTTCTGCAAATCAAGATGAACTTTTGTACCATCTTTTATTTTTTCTAGAATGTTCAATACAGTACCGATGATATTATCATAAATATTCTTTTCAATGTGCATTACATCTAGATTATGATAAAGTAGTAGCTGCTACCAATATGGTAGTTCGAAAAAGATGCTTCACTTCGTCCAATTCAGCTCACCTTCAATACATTTTTGCTTGGAGTACCCGATATTTTTTTTAAATTAGATATTTTCAATGACTTCAAGTTGATCTAAAATTTCTGTTCTACTTAACTCCTTAGGTGGCGAATGTCGGTCAGACTTACCATCAAAATATTTGTTATAACGGATCCTCCAAGAATGATTAGCAAGAAGAAACCGTCGATGACCCATGAAACATATTTTTTGTCCGTGCTTTAAATGTAAGGAGAATGCATCCCTATTGCATATTGGACATGCAAGATATCCTTTGGTGCTCCATCCAAATAAGTTTTCATATACAGAAAAATCATTTATGGTCCATAGAATCGAAGCATACAACTTAAAATTACTTCGATTCATAGAATCATATGTTTGTACCCCATTTTCCTATAGCTCCTTCAGATCATCGATTAAAGGTCATAGATATACATCAATTTCATTACCTGATGCTTTCGGACCCAGAATCAATAGTGACATAAAAAAAATGGTTCTTTCATGTACTTCCAAGGTGACACATTATATACAACTAGCATCACAGATCACATGCTGTAAGAAGTATTCAGATTGCCAAAGGGATTAAATCCATCTATCGCTAGACCAAGCCGAATATTATGTGGGTCACTCACAAAATGCGGATATTTTACATCGAAGTCTTTTCATACTAAAGAGTCAGTCGGATGGCTAAGTATGTTCTCCTTCAAAACTCACTGCTCATAATGCCATCTCATTTCTTCAGCTATCTTTATGGACATATATAACCTTTGAAGTCTTGGAATCAATGGAAAATATCTCAAAATCTTTTGAGGTATCTTCTTTGCTTTTCTATTATCGATTTTGTATCTAGACTCACCATATTTCAGATATTTAGTTATTTGTTCGTTATCCTTATAAAATAATATACAGTCATTTTTGCAGGCATGTATAGGAATATAGCCAAGTCTCATTTTTTGCATGTATATTTTTGCTTCAGAATATGATTTCGAAAGTCTCTCTCCATCGAAAAGAGCTGCTTTAATTAATGTTAAAATTTGATCAAATGACTTCTGACTCCATTGGTTCATGATTTTAATATGAAGCAATTTTATCAAAAACTCTAACTTGAAAAGCTTTGTACAATTTGGATAGAGTAGCTCTCGTGCATCCCTTATAAGCTTTGCAAACTGTTCAAAAGTTCTTTCTACCTCAAGCCGAATATTATGTTCATGATCAGAATTACTTTCAGATGTAGTAGTACTCATGCATACATTTGAACAAGAACCTTGATGTAAATCATCTAACAATTTTTCTATACCACTATATTCGATAGGTCCACCAACATCACTATCATCTTCAGTATCGTCATCATCGCGCACCACTTCATTCGGATCACCCTCCCCATACCATATCCAACAAGTATACTTCTTATCCATACCCTATTGTAGCATATGCTCCTCAACAAGTATTATGTGATAATATACCAAATTGACACATCTCTTACATGGACACTTTATCTGACTAGTACTGTCAGCCTTATGCCGTGCAAACTCAATAAAATCTCAAACTCTTTTTCGATATTCAGGCAAAAAAATACCTCTAGCATTCATCCAATTTTTGTTGATATCTATCTAACAATAAACATAAAATCATTAACAACAAAAAAAAGTTCAGTAGTATTTTGGATCCCGATCTGAATTTCGGACTGAATCGCATTTCGAATTCTAGCCAAAATTTTGATCCGAATCCAGATTAGGATCACTTTATACAAAATAACACATATTAAAAAACACAGACTGAACAGTAACATAGAAGATGTGTTGCATCAATTTAATGAAGTAAAATTAGATGATCCTATCCATTTTAAATCATTACTAACAGATATTACCCTATCCCTTTCAGAAAAGTATTAATCTCATTATTGTTATTAGTGAATATTTTGTCTCATTTTTATGAAAATTTCAGCAGTATCTCACCATAGTTCTCTAAGTATACGATGTGGATATGTACTATGCACCCTATCAACCATATATCCGAAGAACAATGGACAGATAACTATTGAATACCATATAATAAAATAAAATATCAACTATTAACAATAATAATATTATTACTTTTTCAAAAAATCCGAATACGAGATATCCAAGATTCGATCTTGATGAAGATTGACTCTTGAACGAAAATCTATGGCTCAATGCAATTTAACTACTATCTTTGAACATACATTCGAAGATAGATTTTTAATTTATCAAAAAAGAATAACTTCATATTAAAATTTTTTTATTAAAAATTTTAATAGAGTTTTCTCTAAAATAGAAATACTTTTTATATTTATAATTTCAGCAACATACAAAATAATACATAAAATAATTAAATTGTAACAAGTAACAACAATGTGCATTGTGTTAGTGAAAAAATAATTAATTAAATAATTAAATAATTTCAGCAGTAACACTAAAAAATAATATGCAATAAATATAATTAATCAAATAATATGCGTCCACCTTCACGCCTAACCGACCCGGCCCAGCCCGCCCCGTCCTCGTCCCCGTCGGCCCTGGCCCCATCCACACCAGCCCGACCCCATCCCCACCGACCTCGGCCCGACCCGAACCCATCCCCGTAGGCCCCAGCCTGACCCATAACCGACCCAGCCCGAACCCTACCCAACTCGACCCGGCCCGGACTGCCCCACCAGACCAGTGCGGCCCTATCCCAGAACCCATCCCTGGAGGCCCAGGCTCAACCCAGAATCAACCCGACCTGAACCCAACGTGTCCCCACCCACCCCAACCAGACCCGAACCCAACCCGACCGAGACCCAACCCGGCCCGGCCTGACCTGACACGACCCAACTCGGCCCACCAGATTGGCCCGAGCCCGGCCCCGTCTCTGTCGGCCCACCGCGACTGTGCCGGCCGGACCCCGACCGCATCGGCCCGACCCGACCCCACCCAGCCCACCTGTCCTCGTCCCCATCCCTATTCCCATCCCGTCCCCATGCCTGCTGGCCCTGGCCCACCCGTCCCTATCCCCGTGCCCGCCAGCCCCGACCCCATTCATGCTGGCCCAACCTGGCCCACCCGTAGACATCGGCTCGACCGGGCCCCAGCACCGTCCACGCCGGCTCGGTGGCCCGACAAAAGAACAAAAAAAAAACAAAGTCGGATTACCAACGGCGGACGCAGGCACCGTCGGCCCGACCCTACTCACCCCATCAGATCAGCCCAGCTCGATCCCCGGACCCAACCCCGGAGGCCCCGGCCCGACCCAGAACGACCCAGGCCCAGACCCGACCCAGCCCGCCCCATCCTGATCGGACCGACCCGGCCAGCCCATCGGACCGGCCCGGCCCCGGCCCCGACCCCATCCCCGCCGACCCACCCTGGCCTCATCTCTGTGGGCCCGACCCCATCTGCGCCGGCCCGACCCGGCCCACCCATCCACCCTAGCCCGACCCGGCCCAACCCGACCCACCTATCCCCGTCCCCATGCCCGCCAGCCCCGGCCCACCCGTCCCCGTGCCCGTCGGCCCCGGCCCCATCCACGTTGGCCCAACCTGACCCACCCATCCACGTCGGCCCATCACCACCGGCCTGGCCCGTCCCGTCCCCGCCGGCGTCTCCCCCATCCTCGACGGCCCACTAGTGGCCCGAGAACCCCCCTAAAAAAAAAGACACAAGAAAAGCTTACCTTATCGGCGGACGTGACTGCGACAGCGATGGCGACGGCAATCGAGGATGGTGACGGCGGTGAACTCGATGGCCAAGAGAGGGGGCAAAGGTGAGAGGGGGACGAGGGGGGAGCGCGCAAAAGCAAAGTAGGGGGTATCGGGGAAGAAAATGGGTTTCAGATGGGACGCGATGTGTTAACGACAAAAATTTTTGTTGCTAATAAAAATTTTCATCGCTAATAATTTAAATAAAAAAATAATTTACGATGAAAAAAAAATTTTCGTCGCTAATAATATTATTGATGACGTAACTATTTTTCGTCGCTAATAGTTTCCACCAAAAAAAATTCTGCTAAAAAAATTATTTCCCCCCCAAAAAAATATTATTTGTGACAAAACCATACTTATCATCGCTAATAAAGTTTTAACGATGAAAAGTTTCTATCGCTAATAGTTCCCACCAAAATATTTCTCGATAAAAATATTTTTTCAACTAAAAATTATTTATGATGATAAATTTTCATCGTTAATTATATTATTAGTGACAAAAATTTTTTTATCACTAATAATTATTGAAAAAAAAATTTCTTTTTTTTTAAAAATTTGCATTAATTTTTTTTAAAATGTTGTGGCAATTTCAAAAGATTCTAATGGTCGATAGAAATAAGGATATTTAAAAGTTTCAAAAAATAATATTAAAGCATACAGCTTGAGATCCTCAAATTTTATGTTATAAATAAGATGGAGATGGATAGAATTAAGTAATTATAAATGTAAAACTCTTTTTCCAGCATCCAGCCTTGCTATTCAAGAACGTCGACAGCAGAAGGTAATTTTTCAGACATTGTTATCCTTCTGGGGTAATGATGCTGCCGTCTTCCATAACATAGCTCCATCTTAATCAGCCATGCCTACTATTAACTAAAATCTTATCAGGGATAGTGTTGCTTAGCTGCTTGTTCTATTGTTTATGCTTAATGTTGGTATTTTTCTAGGCTTCGAAACCATGAATTAGACAAGGAACCAGATCATCAGTTTGAGATTTTTCAAGTTAAAGTTTTGATTAGATCCCTAGTATTTTAAATTGTGTATAATTGGATGCATGTGGGTTGGATGATCCCATCTAGGCATTGAAGTGATCAGCATGTGCTTGTGGCTTGCAACTTTGAATCCAATTAAGCATTTATTTAGATAGTTGGGCCTAAAATTATATGAGATGCATGAGCCAACCACTAAATATACAGAATTATAAGCTAATTTTTGAGTTCCATAATATTTTGGATCCAACCATTTAAATAGATCCTAAATTAAAATCAATTAAGTCTTTGTTAAAATAATAAAAAAAAATTAATATTTTTTTAATTTTATTTTTTTCTTATATTACTACATATTCATCTTAAAATTCTACATACTTTTCTTATGCACATATTATTTTTTACAAACAATCTAATATTTATTTTATAAATATAAAAAAAATTACTATAATATATCTAAACATCCTTCAATAGAAAATTTTTTTAAAATTTATAAAATATTAGTGATAAAATTTTTTATCATTAAAAAAGCCATTAGCGATAGAAATCTTTTATTCCATCACTAATAGTCTAGTTTTTGAAATTTAAAATTTTTTATTTTTTAAATATTGATGATAAAAGGTATACGTCATAAATAAGTAATGATTTTATGATGGTTATTTGATTTAGCATCGCATATAGTGAATTATTTATGATGAAAAATTTTTATCATAAATTATCTTTTATTTTTAAATTTTTAAAATAAGTTTATTAGTGACAAAAAAAACTTTCTTCCATCGCAAATGCACTTAATGATTTATGATAAATTTTTTTATATCCCTAATACTATCATTTTTGAAAATTAATTTTTTTTAATTTTTACATATTAGTAATGAAAAATATTCATCATAAATAAACAATAATTTTTTGATAGAAAATAAAATTTTTATCATAAATAGTTGATTATTTATGATGTAAAGTTTTCATCATAAATATTCTGTAATTTTCAAATTTTTAGTTTTTTCTAATTATTTATGATAAAGGGAGTTTATTGTAAATAATCAATTATTGGTGATGTAATATTTTTATTAGTCATAAATAGCTTATCTTTTGATTTTTGAATTTTTTATTTTTATATATTAGCAATGAAAATTTTTATCATAAATGATCTATTTTTGGCAATAAAAAAGTTATTTTTCATCATAAATATTTATGTTATCTATGATGTATTTCGATTCATCACAAATAATCTTTAATTTTTAATTTTTTAAATTCTTTAACTTTTTTAAATATTAAGATAAAAAATTTCATCATTAATAATCCTTATTTGCAATGAAAATATTATTTTCATCATAAATAATTAAATTATTTATGATGAAAAGTTACATTATAAATAATCTATAATATTTAATATTTTAAATTTTTTATTTTTCTTCAAATATTAGTGATGAAAATTTTTAATCATAAATAAAGGTTATTTGTAATGGAAAGGTATTTTTCATCATAAAAATTTTAATTATTTATAATGAAAATATTTTTATTATTAATATTTAAATATTTAAAATTTAAATAATATTTTATTATTTATGATAAAAAATTATCAAAAATAAATATTTATTTACGATAAAAATTTATTTTTATCGATGATGAAATTTATTTTTATCAAAAATCTTTATTGATGATGAAATAGTTAAAGCATCATAAATAGTTTTTTTTATCGATGGAAATTATATTACATCATAAATAATTTTATTTATGATGGAAAGATTTTCGTTGCAAAAAGTATCATCACAAAAAGGCTATTTTCTTGTAGTGATCGATTAGTACAAGAATTGTTCTTGTGCTACCGACTTAAGTTCGAACCTATGGGGTCACACACATAAAAGTATCATCTGATCAAATGGCTGATCAACGATTATAAATCATTGAAGGGTTTAATTATCAATGTGATTGATGATTAATCTTTTACAAAGGTTGTAATAAATTATTTACTAATAGTTGGTAAATTAGAGGAATAATTAATTAACAATATGATTGTTAATTGACTCAATTTATTTGAGCAATGGGATTGGATCAAATTTAATTGAATTAAATTTAATTAGGTTAGCTTTGGATTGATTGGATGCATCCTTATTAAATGACAGGGTTTATTTTAATTGATCTTAGAGATGTAAATCAAATTTTGAATTGAATAAGATTCAATTTAGTTGGATATAGACTTTGATTGGATCAAATCCTATTGGATAATAGGCTTGATTGGATTAAGCCTTATTATCAAAAGCTTTCCTGATATCCATCAAGAATCAATCTCTGGATCAATGGAGTTTTAATCTAACTAATTTTCAATTGGATTGGGGCCTAATTGATTTCATAATTGGGCTAGGACCTAATTAGTTGATTTGTTATAGCTAATTCCTAAGTTATTTAGGATTGGGTCTAAGAATTAGTTAGAGTTTGATCAACATTCATGAGACCTAATTAGAATAGGACTAAACCAACTAAATCTCATCTATTTAAGTGATCCTCCATGCCTCTACTCCCTTTCACCATGAGATCTCATGCCCAAAGAAAGGTCCCACATTCTCCCTCCCTTTTGTGAAAAAAAGTGGGCGTCCCCCCTCTTCTTGTTGCCAAAAAGATAGGAGGGGCATCCAAATCCTCCACACCTCCACTCCCTTTCACCATGAGATCTCACACCCAAAGAAAGGTCCCACATTCTCCCTCCCTTTCATGGAAAAAAGTGGGCATCCCCCCTCTTCTTGTCACCAAAAAGAAAGGAGGGGCGTCCAAGAGTTGGATGCCCCATATCCCATGCATCTAGGCTTCCTTCCCAACCCCTTTTGAAGAGATTTTGTGAGGCTTTTGCTACTAGTTCTTAGGCATCAAAGTGGACTTCTCTTGTTGGCTCTATAGCAGAAAATTGGAGAAGAAAAGTTTTTCCCAATGAGAGAAAGAGAAGGAGAAGAAGGGTCTTCTTTCTAGTGCGCAGCCTTGGAGAAAGAGTTTATCTCTCAGATTTTTCTCTATTTTTCTCTAGAATTAAAATTAGACTAGATCTGATTTTTAGCATGAAGATTTAGAGAAGAAATATTAAAAAAATCTGGTTGGGTGTTTGGGGCTTTCTAGAGTTCTAGATCAAAGAGAAAAAGAGAGAAGAATGGTTCTTCTCTTAGGTCTCCCTTTTGGGTTCTTCTAGAGCTTAAAATTTTATATAATTTTAAACATAAAAAATTAGATTAAATTTTTATCATGGAAAATTAGAAAAAAAAATTCTTTTTAAAGGTGTGAAAAGAAGAGAGAAAGGTTCTCTCTTATGCATTGAAGAATTGAGAAGAAAGGGTTCTTCTCTTGATCTCTATTGTAGAGATCTGATTCGTAGATCCAAGAAGAAAAGAAGAGGATCTTCTTGTTCTTTATTTTCTTCATGTTCTTTTTAGATCAACCAAAGCATGATATCTTCGCGAGCTAGCACTCCCGAGGTCATCAATTAGCACATGGACTTCGTGTGGATACATGTAGAAGCCAGACACGTGTACGGCTGTTGAGCATCATGAAGAACCAACTACCATAGATTTTAGATATGGTGATCTACTACTCATACTCAGGTATGGAGTTTTAAAACTAATTCATATTTAGATATGATATAAATATAATTTAGATATGATCTAATTACATATAGATATGATCTATACTTGCTAAATTTTAGATTTTAGATTTACATACATACATATTACATCATGTCATGATTTTTGTGTGGTAGTTTTAGATTTGATTTATATATGTATTATAGATTAAATTATTTAATCTATATATATTTCATTATAAAATTTTAAACACATAACCACCACGCTTTCGTTCAACTGGTATCAGAGCGAAGGTTTGTTATGACATGAGCATATATGCATGTTGAGTTAAAATCTAGACTTAGCAATGCATGAGATATATTATGATTTGATTTTAGATATGATCTAATATAAAAATTAGATCCAATATAATTTAGATTTGATCTAAATTTTTGTATATGATATGTGAGTAGATTAGATGATCCGATTAGCAAGTACTTTGATTGGGTTGATCACCAGGCCGTTCGATCATAGGAGCAAAAAAGTTTAAAGACTCTCTCTTCCTATTTGATAGGATGCTCTTATGATATGTAGAGGTGTCATGTGATTTAATCCCATTAAGAAAAAAGTGAAAGGAAGAACTTACTTTTCTGCAAATCCTAGATGATGAAAACCTACGATTTGTTGTATGTGATACAAAATTTGAGTTATATAAAAAGTAGAACATCTAATCTATATTATTAAAATTATTTTAATCATGAAAAGTAAAATTTGAAATCATAAAATATTTAGATATGATCTAAAGTTTGTTATGATTGATTTTATTTCAGTTTACACAAAAATTTTTAGATCTGAAACTATGTGATACTTGTTGGCACGCTAACTAAGCCTAGTTTTGAACTGAGTCCAACTAGTCCCCTGATTTAATCGATTCAGTGCTGACTGACCTGACTCAGTTGTCTCAGGTCGAACAGTAATAGTTACTATTCATGATCAGTTAGTCGATCAAGTATTAGACTTAGTCGATCTGTTCAAGTGAGCCAACTCAGTTCAAGGGTAAGCCGATCTAATTTTAAAAATAAAAAAAAATTATATAAAATTGATGTAAAATTATTTTACAAAATTGAAATGATTTCAATTAATAATCTTAATCCATATTAATGCTATACTTAATTAAGAATTAAAAAATATATTTTAGATCTAGAATTATGATTAAAGATCTAATGACATTGCATAAAATATAGGACATGGGTTGGCTCAAATCAGGTCCTTTTAGTTGGGTTAGACCTAAGATTAAAAATCAAAAACTTAATGGACTTAAAAGGATAGTTGATTAAATCTAACCAATAGTTGATTTAGATTAGATTAAGGATACTCTAGATCAAACACAATAGTTGTATTTGATCGAGTCTATATCTTTGATTAAATCAAATGGACCTTGATTGAGGCTCAAAGGTTGAATCCGAGTCATTAGGCTGATTAGATCACTAAGTGACTCAAGTTGACCTATGTCGTTAAGGTTAATCAGTATGATTGATTTAGGTGTCTTGAACTGACTTGTCGGTTAGATCAACTTGTCTCTAGTCCTTTTCATGACTTGATGAAGTCAGTGGGAGGATTTATGACATACCGGTTGGACCCGCTAGTCACTAATTCTTTACATGACTTGGTGAAATTAGTGAGAGGATTTTTGATTTGTAGGTTGATTGATGTCTTATTAAATAAATTAATTAAATTTTTTTAAATTATTAGGTCCATAAAATGAACTAGTTATGGGGATAACTAGATCATAGCCTCCCATTAAGGTGCGTGATAATGAGTCCAATATTCCAACTAGGCATTGAAGGTGCTACACGACTGGTGTCTATTACATATTTAAATTATCATCCATCATATGACCATCTTGTTATACTTTCAGATCAATGCTCAGGTTAACTAAGCCACATTCGAACCTGAAAATTTATTTGTTGGATGAACTTGATGTTGTTATATTAATGGTTGGACCTAACCAAGATTTTCAATGGAGGTGCCACACGCCTGCTGAAGGAATGTTTGGGGTAAAATTTAATTGTTAGAAATTATTTGGAGAAATAATTGATTATGAACCTACCCATGGATGCACTAGGGTTGATCGAGCCACACTCGAGCCTGAATGCAGTCTGTGTGGATTCTAGTACCTACTAAGGAATTAAAGTAATTTCTCAGATTGGAGGTAGAGGCTACTAATTCATATAAAATAGTAAGAGAATATTTAGACTAAAGTCTAAATTTTTAGGCTTAAAGTAGTTCATGTATTGATAGATCATTTATTTTCCTTTCAGAAATAGTTAGAATATTGTTGCTCTGTTCACTGTTAGACAGTGACAACGTTATTGGATCTAACTTCGATAGCTAGTATCAGAAGTTGAATATAGTTTTTGAGCAAATTGATCAAGAAGTCTCAGGCTAACCCAAACAGGCTTAAAAGCAAAATCAGCAAATTATTGCTGGTCAAGATAGTTATATGATAACTCCTTGAAGTTTCTCTATTGGTAAAACTACTAGTTAGGTATAGGATACTGATAGTATAAGTCATGTTTGCAAATAGTTATAAAAGACTTCAGGATAGAAGAAGGTTTGTAAATAGCAAGAGACTCCTGAATGTAAGAGATGGAAGTCTGTTCCAGCCTTAACATTAGGAATCATCGAGCTTGTTTTCAATCCTAAAAATGTCATTTTAAGTGATTGCCACTACTGTCCAATCTTATTGATGGTATCAATAAGAATGATTATTGTGCTATCATTGTGAATGATACTACAATAATGAGTGGGCAATTAAAAATGACATAAACTCAGTACCATAGTCTGTTAGTGTAAAGTACACATCTAACTAGCATGCTAGATTAGATAATGTCACTAAAGCCTACCTTTGGCATAGTTGACTTAGTCACCTTTTATTGAAAAAGGTGTATGAGCCAGTGATGTTCTGAGTTTGATATATATTGATGTATTTGCACTCATGAATATAAGTGCCAGAAGTGGGCTTACCACTTCATTAAAATCTTTGACGATCTATCTTGGCATGGGTGCGTCTTGCTTATGAAGCACAAATCCAAATCGATTGAAATGTTCAAATGATTTTGTAATGAGGTAGAAAAATAAACTACAAAGAGTATTAGAACTAATCGGTTTGATCGATGAAGTGAATACCTTTACAGTAAGTTTTGACACATCTAGAAAAGAATTGGATTCTCTCTTAATGGACCTCTCCTAGGACACCACTATTTAAAAGAATGTTTGAAAGGAGGAATTGAACTTTGTTAGACATGATTCGATCCATTATGGATTTGCTGGTCTGCCTGAGGTTTTATTTAGAGACTACTTGATATGTGCTTGAGAATATTTTGAGCAAATTGATTACCAAAACTCCATATGAGATATGAACTTGGGTAATTCGACACTCTCTTACCTTAGGGGTTGGGGTGTCGAACTTATATGAAATATTCACAAACCGACTAGCTTGGATCTTGATCTGATAAATATTATTTTAGAGATATTTTTTCTATCTTTCTGATGGACATGAGATGTTCATAAATCTTAAGATATTCTTTTTGAAAAAGAAGTTTCTTGATGAAAGAACTGATGCCATTAAGAGCAAGCTTGGTGAAGCTTGATAAGTAGAGGAACCGACTCTGACACAAACCAATATAATTGGAGTTGATTATGTTAGATGTATGTCCTAGAAGCCAAAATGACTGACACATTGTAATAAGTCTAAGATAATTTTGTACTTAATATATTGATATGATCAATAAAAGAGAAAGTTCTTTTTCATTCAAGTGTGATGTGTCTTTGAATCGTCCATGAAATTAGTTTTGATACATATTCTCAAGGTGTTGAAAAGTAGAGACATGTATTTAATTCTTAAATACTTCTGATCATAGAATTATCATAAGGATGATGATACATCCAGATAGACTGGTGCACAAATCGCTTCCTTAGGGATAGATGAGTCTCTAGTCTACTATGTAGATACACAGGACGACGAGTGCGGATAGTTGTTAGAGAACAACTAGTATTGAACATGACCATACAAGAGATCACTTGAATTTTTATTTGATCGTCAATGATTGTCTCGATACTGTAGTTATGTGACTAGTCCTTTGACTTGAGATGGTACTGTCACTCGCAGTGAGGCTACTAGAGTTTAATTGATATATAAACATGGGTCTCAATGAGCCCTTGTAGTGGATGTCGGCGATAGTTGGTCCAATGCAGAGGTAAGGTGTACATCAAGATAGGATCTATCGATCTTGATGGAGAGAAGTAGTTCTATAAAATTTGAGAGGCTAAGTTTAAGAGTCTGTGGCCACAGTAGTGTGATTGATGAAAAAAAAATTTATAGAAGTCACAACTGGACTTGAACTAATCGAATCTATCATATGACTGATGTTGAGGTTTGATGATTTATCCATGACCTGCCATCTAGTCAGGACTCATGATAGAGGAACTGAATTATACATTAACTACACCTAGAGATTTATTTCAATTTTACTGGGTTGCCACTACATACTGCTAGGTGTCACTGGTGGATTGTGAGAGCTCACTAGGATTGTTCTGGATCGACAATCTTTGATGAGTTAGAGTAAAATTGTTCCGATCTATTGAAAAGAGTTTCAATGATGCGATGATAGAGATCATTGTATATCTCACTACTAGATAGAATTGAACCTATAGGGTTACACAATAAAAAAATTAGGTCTGAAATAAGCAATTGAGCTTACGAAGTGTCAATTGGATTTTGAGAAATCTATTGGATTCATGGTAATCTTGCTAGCATATGGTTGGATCCAATTTCTCTTTCTGTTGGGATTGCTTGTTTTATAAGATAATTCTAACTTAATTATTTGCTAATAACCTCAATGAATAAGATTCATTGAACTCTAATTATTGGGTACCTAAGGTTATGGATCATATAAATTAAGGGTGCAAGTCTCTAATTAATTTTCTTGATAGTTATTCTTGGGCGCCATCTTGATTTGATCAAGTTGGGCGTGTCCATTGATTAGAGGACCTTTAGTTCTCCTATGGGGCATCTCTTGGGTGTATTTTGAGGTGTCTAATTATGTGTGTAATAGCTCCAATTGTTGGCACCTAAAGAGTCTCCTAAAGTAAGTTGGATAACTTAAGTTAATAGGAAACCCAATGTAAGTAGGACTTGTATTATATGATTGAATAGGATTCAATCTTTGTGCCTATTTAAAGGGACCTCTCCTAAGTTTTCTAGAGCATAAAAACCAATAGCCCCTACATCCATAGAAGGTCTCCACACCCTCTCTTCCTCCCCTTTTCTCTTCTCTCTTGGGCATTCTACATGCCCCTTCTCTTGGGACACGCATCCCAAGGTGTTCCACATCCAAGGCTGTTAGGTGCCTCTTTCTTGCTAGTTTTTAGCATCTAATAGTAGCACATAGCAAAGAAAGGCTCTAGAGAAGAGGAGAAGAAGAAGATCAAGGAAAGAGATCAAGTGTTGATCGTAATCCAAGTTTTATTCAGATTCAGCAGGCTGAATTTTTGAAAAAAAAAAATTAGATTAAAGAGGGCTGTTTCAGACTAATCCCAAGTGGATATTCATAGAGGCTAGATACTTGTGCAGCTAAGAGAGAATCTCTTCTCTTTCAGATCCAGGTTTGAAGAAAAGGATTGTGAAACAGGTATGTGATTTGATCACAATCTAAATTTCAGCATATAATAATTTCAGCATATCAAATAGATCCATGTGGTTTTATATTTTTATGCATGTATAATTTAGATTAAAAGTATTTTAATCTTGTTCTCTACTATGGTGTTTAGAAAATAAAATTTTGAAATGCATATGCATGCACCAAATCTCAAATTCCAACAGTGGTATCAGAGCCATGGGTTTTCATATGCTAAATTTTGATATATATATATATATATATATATATATATATATATATATATATATATATATTTAAAAAGATTTCAAAATCAGATTTTTTTTTGATACATTAGATGTATAGATAGATCTTCAAATCTGAAATTTAATTTTGGACTTAATTTTAGAACATATAGTTGATATGTTATTGCATATATAGATCTGAATTTTTTATCTAGAAAGAGTTCTAGTTCATATTCAAGTGATACATAGATGCTTGCATAAAATCTGAAATTTTTATATGATCTAAATTTTGATTCATATATGTGCTATATGTTTGCATATTTAGATCATAAATTTATTTTTGATATAATTCATGATTAGTATATGAGATATATAATATCATGCTTAGATTTAAAATTTTGTTTAGATCTGATTTTACATGCATATATATGATATATGTTTGTGAGTTAAAATTTGAAAATTATTTTTATATTTAAAAATTTATTTTTATATAAAAAATTTAGATCTAAAATATGATTTTAAAATCTGAAATTTATGTTTGTGCATGAGGATTTTGGTTATGAAAAAATTATTAATTAGGTCATGCAATAGGATTGCATTTAAGATTTTTGATTTGAGTCATATGGGTCTAATTTGATTAAGTAATTGGTCAAATTAAGTCAAGTATTGATTAAGATCAGATCAATTAAGTTAATGATCATACAATTATTGTTAATCAAATTGATTGAATCCCATATGTAGAATCAATTAACCTAAGGATTTAATTTGGCCCATTGATTTGAGCCCGATTTGCTTAAGCTAATCAATTCTAATCAATCGACCTATTGGTGTCTAAGGTAAGCTAATGAGATATGGTTATTTAATTAGTTTCATTAACTGATCTGGTCAATTTATTAATGTCTAAGAAAGATAATGGAGGGACCCCCATCGATCTCTACTTACCTGGCCAATTTGGAAGATTGGATCTTGAATTAGGTTGCTTAACGGTTTGGTTTAGCCCATGCCAGTTAGATCGATCATATGATGACTGATTAGATGAGACATAAACCTAACCTTCCTGTAAATATTAAGTCTATAGGTCTTCCACCGTTATAGATGTACGGGCATGCTACCGATGTTGATTGTTCTTGGATGGTTACAGTGGTTCAGTTGCATCGAAAATATGCAACCACTCTATTAGCAAAAAATTACTCCAAGATAAGGATGGGGTTGGGCCCAATAACTCTTAGGTGAGGGATCCAATGACGACCTTGCACCTATTTGTGAATGGTGGGTCGGGCTTAACTAAGAAGTGTGGGCAATAATTGTTAGGTGAGCCCACATGATTTAGAGACCAAGTCACTGCAATATGCTTAGAGAAGTATCTGGGCAAAGAGTTGCTTACACATCGGTATGCATGTTATCAATAACTATTAGGTGAGGTGCATGTCATCGATGGAACTGCAGCATCCACTAGAAATCCTTTGTCACGTTTGGGTTTCTGTTTCCTTCTTGGGGAGTGGAGAGATCTGATAAATTAGTGGGAGCCATTACTTACATCTTAAAGTTCCTAAAAGTAAATATAAATATTAAGTACAAAAGTCTAACTTGAATCTCTACTATCACAGTTAAACCATCATGCCAACCTCAAACCCTCTAGCCCGCATCCTTGAAACCAATCATTTGATCGATAATAATTTCAAAGTCTGGCTCAAAAATCTTAGAATTGTTCTGATCTCAAAAAAGTTAAGCCATGTTCTTGATCAGGATTCCGTAATGCTACCAAACTATCCTACTACTGAGTAAAGAGCTGCTTTTGAGAAATGGATGGATGAAAATAGTTGGGTCAAGTGCTATGTGTTGGCATCCATGTCAAATGAGTTGCAAAGCTAGTACGAGCATATGCCCACTGTTCGGATCATGATCACTCACCTACAAGAGTTGTATGTGAGCAGAGCTATACTACATGCTTCAAAGTGTCCAAGAGGCTCTTCAATCTGAAGATGCATGAGGGGCAGTCTGTCCATGAGGACTGTATGATAGTGATCAAGGACATTGAGGAGCTTGGGAAGCTCGGGCTAGACATGCAAAAAGAATTACCGATGGATCTGATCCTTCAATCTCTTACTAGTTCATATAGTCAATTCATTATGAATTTTCATATGAACAAACTTGACTGCACTATTTTCGAACTCGTCAATATGTTGGTCACCATGGAGGATACTTTAAAGAGTTCAAGGGGCACTGTTCTCACTGTGGAGTGGACTTCTTCTTTCAAGTATTGTCATGTTGAAGGCCACTGGAGGAGGAACTATCCTAAATATCTGAAAAGTCTAAAGATCAAAAAGAGTGGTAAATCTTTCAAAATTATGCTCATAATTGAATCTAACTTTACTATTTCTTCTACTTCTAGTTGGATATTAGATTTTGGCTTGAGTGCTTATATGTGTATCTCAATACAGGGTCTGATAGAAAATAGGAGATTGAGGGAAGGTGACATGATCTTTCGGGTTGAAGGTGGAGCAAAAGTTACTGCAGAGGCCGTTGACACTTATCCTCTTCGCTTACCATCTGGTGTTAGATTAGATTTGAAAGACTGTTACTATGTTCCTATAGCTAGTTGGAATTTGATTTTCGTGTCTGTGCTAGCATAGGAAAGTATTTGAAATTAGTTTTAATCAAGACTTTTGTTCTATTTATTTACGAAATAAATTGGTTGCACGAGGTCTTTTAATTGACAGTCTTTATTACTTACATGTTCATACGAATGTGAATCTAAACGAGTAAATAGTGAGTATCGTAGACCAAAAGAGACCCAAAGATGAAATTAACTAGAAGTACATGTGGTACCAAAGACTAGGCCATATTGGAGAAGATAGGATAAACAGACTGAAAAAAGATAGGATCTTTGGCTCTCTTAACTCAGAGTTGTATCTGTTCAGTTCTGACCATGCAACAGAAATTGATTTTTAAAATTTTAAAATCATACAAATCAATAGCTTCATCAAATAAAACTATCGAGCCAGAATCCAAACCCTAGAATCACTTTACCGATATCGATAAAACAAAAACAAGTATGCAAAAGGGATAAAATTTTATACTTTCATCAAAATAAAAAAGTGGCATGTTGATGTTCTCCACGAGACCTCAAGGTAAAAGTTCTCCAATAATGATCCACACAGAATTTAGCCAAGGTCCTTCCTATCTGGTGCGCTACTACAGCCTAGTCCCCTGAAGAATACTGTCAGCTTCAAACTTGTGGTACGATCGCACCAAAATCTAGTTATTTTTGATCTCACTACTAGAATAATACCAAAAAAATACTCTTCAGATGTCTTACAACCTAGGATTTGATTTTTGACTCCAACACATGAAAAAATCAAATCCTAGGGCACAAAAGCAACACTTGTTAAAAATCTCACCACCCTTCTTACAACTTTTGCCACTCAATTTTCTCTTGCTTTTTTGTCAATTTTTTTTCAAATTTTTTTCAATGTCTCTCCTCTCTAGTTTTAGCCCAAAATCACAATAGGTAGCAATATGGGACATCCCAAATATATAGGGGACCAAAGGACATCACATGAGATGAAGGGACGCCAACCTTTGGCGCTCCAAATTCTCACATTGTGAATAAATTCACCATGTAGAATTTTTGGCACATCAGATGCTTGTAGCAAAAGGACTCTTCCTCCTCTATGTGTTAGAAAAATTTCACTTAATTTTGGTATTAAATCATAGGAGTTTTGGTTTATCTTTTAAGGCAATACGTTTAATTAAGAGCCTTCTTTAAGAAGGACTCTCCATTTCACATGCCAAATTGAGGTGAGTGGCATTTATTTTTTGGCATAGCTTTTGGTGGGTGCAGAGGAGTCCTCCACTTGAAACTAGTTCAATTTGGATAAGGATCTAATTTAAATTGACCCAATCCCATTAGGTCAAAGGCAACTAGTCTAGGTTAGCTCAAATACTTTGATCTAAACCAATTTAGGAATTGGGGTTAATACAATATGCTAGCATATCTAATTAACCCATAAAATTTATATTAAACTCTAATTAGATCAGACCAAGATCAAATCCTAAAGTGTGTGATCCATTGGGTTCCATATTTAGCCAGCAGTGGATCAAGACTTTCGATGTAACCTTAATCCGATGAGATTAGATCACCTAAAGAGTCCACCCGAAGAGTCCCAATCAACTTAGACTCTTTCAAATTGATTTCAAAATTAAACTCTTTTAATTTTGATGAATCCATAATCAAGATTGATGTCTAGCAACATGTCATGACTACCCGAAAGATTTAAAATTTTGATGAAAAATTTTCAAAATATCCTTCAATGGCAAGTTCCTGTGTAATTCAATTTTTCAATCAAACAACATCCTAGATGAGTTATGGATATGAAAATATATCAAATCCAATCACTTATCATTATATATCTCAATCGAAAGGTGATAATTCAGTTGATGATTCATTAGAAACTCTTTTCTAATTATCATCTTGCTTTGACCAAAGACTTCTGAATTAATGACCTATGAGATCACATAGAATGTTCGCTCCCCTTATTGGGAGTGATTGATTTTTTATTGATTACTCACAACCTTCATGCACTCTTCACCATATCCAGAACACCCTACACAAGGATCAGAGAATCAAGTTAGATAGTGGACCAAAATATGGATCCAAGTACATAAGGCACCATGGTGATCTCAGGTCAAAAGATCACTTACACAACTCCTACTAGAGAAACATCAGTTGACATATAAATAAGACTCCATCTGATATTCTCTTGCAGGTCAATTCAATGAACTCATTCTCTAATGAGAATCTATATCCTTATATTAGTGTCACCACACAAGTGATTGTGAGATCAACCACCCTCATTTCTGACCATACATAGGATATGCTAGTCTTATCGATATCATTGATCTCTGACTCAATGTACCAACGACTAGGAATGCTTTAGGTTAGGGCTATCAAAGATTTAGTTTTCACTGATGTAATCTCATCACGATCCTAAAACCATTGCACGGACCTATGGGGTTCATTATAATCTTAAAATTAATAAGATGCAGCATATAATGAATTAAAAATATCTATTTTATTAATAACATAAATGTTAATTACATGAGTTTGAAAGATAAATTATAATAAACACCTTATCACATCCCATATGCGATTGACTTGTAGGGCATTATTCTTTCAATCTTCCACTTGCACTTAAAGCTAATCGCCCTTATACTTGATGCCCATGCTATCAAGATGGCGGTCAAACTACTGCATTGACAAAGCCTTAGTGAATGGATCTGCTATATTATTCTTGATGTCAACTCGCTTCACGATCACATCATACCTTTCGACTATCTCCCAAACTAAGAGGAATTATCTTAGGATGTGCTTGGATTTATGATGAGACCTTGGTTCTTTAGTTTAAGCAACTGCCTCAGTATTATCACAATAAAGGGGCACTAGTTATTCAATCCTTGAAACCATACCCAATTCTATGATGAATTTTTTCATCTAGATGGCTTCCTTAGAAGCCTCACTTGCAGCAATATACTCACCCTCAGTGATCGAGTCAGTAACAGTTTACTATTTGAAAATTTTTCAACTTACTGCACCACCATACAAGGTGAACACATACCCAGATATAGATTTCCTATCATCCGAATCAGATTAAAAACTAGAATCGGTATAACCTTTCAGTTTCAAATCAGATTCACCATATATCAAAAAAATATCTCTAGTCCTTCTCAAGTTCTTGAGTGTGTTTTTCACAGCTTTTCAATGATCCTCCCCGAGATCAGTCTGAAATCTGCTTACAATGCTCAAGGCATAAGCTATATCAGGCCTGGTACATAGCATACATTATTGACCCTACTGCCAAAGCATAAGGAATAGAACTCATTCTATTTCTCTCTTCAGGTGTCTTAGGAGATATCTTCTTAGAGAGTTGTATGTCATGACTTATGGGCAAGTAACCTCTTTTACTTCCCTTTATGTTGAACCTCTTCAATATCAGGTCAATGTACCTAGATTGGGATAAGCCTAGCATCTTTTTCGATCTATCCCTACAGATCTTAATACCAAGTATATAGGATGCTTCACTCAAGTCTTTCATGAAAAACTTTTGTGATAGCTATGTCTGGACCAATTGCAACATCAAAATATCATTTTCAATGAGCAGTATGTCATCTACATACAAGATCAAGAAGACAATAGCACTCCCACTAGTTTTCTTGTACACACAAGGTTCATCCATATTTTTGATGAAGCCAAACGATTTGACTGTCTCATCAAAATGGATGTTCTAGCTCCTCGATGCTTGCTTTAATCCATATCTGCATCTATTCAGTTGGCATACCTGATTTACTCTTCCACTTGAGATAAATCCCTTTGGTAGTGTCATATAGACTTCTTCCTCAAGATTTTCATTGAGGAAGGCAGTCTTGACATCGATCTACTAGATCTCATGGTCATGGTATGCTGCAATAGCAAGCATTATCCGAATAGACTTGAGCATGGCTACCGATGAAAAGGTTTCTTTATAATCAATACCTTATTTTTATCTAAAACCTTTTGTCACTAGTCTGGCCTTATAGGTCTCTATCTGGCTATCCACTCCAATCTTCTTTTTGAAGATCCATTTACAGCCTATTGGGGTCACACTCTTAGGTGCATCAACCAAAGTCCATACTTAGTTGACATATATAGAGTCTATTTTAGATTTTATAGCATTGAGCCACTTGTCAGAGTCACTACTCTTGATAGCTTTTGAATAGGTCGTGGGATCATCATTCTCAATGATATGGGATGTATTATCATTTTCAATGACAAACTCATACTTAAGTGGTACATTACGCTCTCTATTCGATCTTTGGAGAGGAGGTGTGTGTAGTGACTGTGCCTCAACAATGGACACATCTGGTTGAGAACTATTTTATGAATCTTAGATGGATTGTAGGTTTTAAACTTCCTCAAGTTCGACATGTAGAGAAATGTGTCCCAAAGCTAATTGTTAGATGATTGTATTCATCTTATAAACTGTATATAAATTTTTATTAATAAAAGTTATTTGATATTTTCATTATAAATTGACCATCTTTGAACTCCTGTGTCGTAATGAAGTCCTTAGGACTATATATATTAATCGATAATGGAAGATTTGTCGTTAAGTCCTTAAAATTATTTACAACCAAATGATACGCTATTACTAGGACGATAGTGATTTCAAGTGTAGGTCATTATGTGCCATATGAGTTGGTTGTCCTCTTAATCAAGGAGTATAGAGATACTATTATGACATGCAGATAGAATGTAGGAGTACATTCACATCAAATGTGATCATGTGCCGAGCACTCTGCTGTCAAGAGTAGCTTGCGAAGGGTATGGGTATAAGTGTCTCTCCGACCTGAGACCACCACAGTGACTTATAAGCAACTTACTATAGTTTAGTATCAGACTATCTGAGTTTCTAACTTAGTGATAGAAGGATACTAGATGCAGTCAAGTACTTATCGAGTCGGTGTGTGAGTCAAGATGGAATTGACCCCTCTGAATTTGTAGGAGTTATGCATAAGTGTATTTTAATTTAGCAAAATCTTGGTCAGGATAATAAGATAGATTTAAAAAGTTGAAATACAATGTGGTCGACTTAATTAAGATTGACAGTTAAATCTTATGTCACCTTGAGCATTTGGATCAAAGAGATAAATTATACGGTAACCATACGCTAGTAGGTTCTAGAAGGTTGCTTTGTAACACTTCGACCCATCCGATCGTTGAATCATCATTGCTAGATGATTACATCGATTGATATAGGAAGTTGTTCCTATATTATTAGCTTAGGTTCAAACCTATGAAGTCACATGTATTAGAAGATTTGATCAGATCTGATGGCTGAAGAGTCCAATTAGATTGTGACTCTAGTGAAGAGTCCTACTTGGACTAGGACTCTGAGGAAGAGTCTCACTGGGACTGAGACTCTACCATTTATGAAGAATTAATTAGTAATTAGATTATTAATTGACTCAATTTGATTGAGTAAAGAGCTTTAGAATAAGTCTAATTGAATTAGATTCAGTTCGACTCAGATTGTGATTGATATGATCAAATCCAATTACAAAGAAAATTTGATCCTGATTTGATCAGAGTTTGGACAGCTAATTTCTAATTGGGTTAAGAATTTGATAACATATTTAAATTTTTAATTGGATTAGATTCATTTCTATCAGTGGTTTCAATCCAAATTTGATTTGGATTAGAATTGAATTAGAAATGAAGAGTCCAAGTCAGACTAGGACTCTATCCTTATCTTTTGTGCTATATCTGGATCCATGCCAATTTCTCCATGTCTAATTGGATTTGGGTTGTGATTTTTGACATTATGAGAGAGAATCCAATAAGGGTGGTCAGCTATAGCTGATGAGTCATAATATTATCTCTTGTCTAATTCGAATGCGATCCGAATTAGAGATAAGATGCAGACTAAGAAAGAGATTTTTTATATATGGTATATTGTTGGAGCCATATTATTTTATCTCTTATTTTTCTTGAGAAATCCTTTGGTGTGTGAGAATTTCTTCTCCACATCTTAATAATTTTTTTGAAATTTTTGGGGATGCCAAAATGGGGTTTTGGAGTTAATTCATGGCATCCTTTCTTGAAAAGTCCTAATTCCTAGTCTATAAAAAGGGGACCCCTCTCTTAGACATCCCATGATCAATTCTCTTATAGATTTTTTATTTCTAGAGTCTCTTATCCTCCTCTTCTATTTCTCTTCTAGATCCCCTATCACTTTGGAGTATCCAAGGTATTTGTAAAAGAAGAAAGAGGTCAGCTGTCGAAGTTGTTCGTAGACTAGCATCTTCGAGCCCCTAATCTGCGCCAGTCTTCATGTGGATTTTTTTATAGAAGTCAGATGACTTCATGTGGCTGTGAGTGACCTGAGGAACACCCTCTCCAATCATTAGATCAGAGGAGATCAAGATTAAAATTTATTTGATAATGATCTCTAACATATTTTGATTCCTATGGTAGATCTAATAGTTAGATCTAGAATTTCGATATTGATGAGATCGATGTGATTTTTATTTTCAGATCTAAAGTATATATTTTTTATATAAAATATTTTGATATGGTAGTCTAAGATTAGATCTTATACATATGATTAGAATTAAATTATTTAATCTATTATTTTTGCTGTATAAAATTTTTAATTGCATGTACTGTACTACCAAAAATTTTCTTCAACTGGTATCAGAGCCAGATTATTCTGGTATGAATTAATATGACTTTAGATCTAATTTTTTATTATTAAATCAATTATTTATAATTTAGATTAGATATAAATTAATTTATTTTTAGATCTGATTATTATTTATTTAGATTAGATGTTCTGAGTAGCAAAGTACTTAGATTGGGTAATCACCAGGCCGTCCGGTCATAGGAGTGAGTAGGATTTCATGACCCTCTCCTCCCATTCAGTGGGGTGCTCTTTATGACATGTAGGGATGCCACTGTGAGGTCCCATGAAGAAAAAAAAAATTTACTTTCTTGCAAAACCTTAGATCTTGAAACTCTAGATGTTGTTGTGTGTGATGCAAGTTGCAAAGATAGTTAATTACATATAATCTTGTTTAGTCAAAATTATTTTGATCTAAAATCATAAAAAATTTAGATTTGATCTAAAAGATTTTATAACTTGATGTAAAAAGTTTACATAGAAAATTAATTTCGAAACCTTAACCATGTTGCTGCAAAACTTAATTGAGAATTAAGTATCAAGCTAATTGGATCTAGAATTATGATTTAGATCTAATGACATTGCATAAAACATGAGGCATGGGTTAGCTTAAATCAGATTTTTCTCTTTAATTAGGTTAGACCTAAGGTTAGTATCAAAGAATTGATTGACCATATAGAGAAATTGATTAAGTCTAACTAAATATTGAATTAGATTAATCAGGGTTTTTTTAGTACAGTAGATATAGATGGTCAAGTCCATGTCTTTGATTAGACCAAATGGACCTTGATTATGGCTCAGTGGTTGAATCCAAATCATTAGGTTGGTCAAATCAAAATTAGTTAACCAATTGGTATCTAAGATAAGTTTGGCATTTCGATCGATAGTTTTTAATTGGGAGCAACTTACTTGGCCATTTCGATGGTGTCTAAGGCAAGCTTAGCAGATCCTCCCATCGATCTCACTTATCTAGCCAATTTGGTGAACTAGATTTTGATTAGATCGCTAAGTGATTCGAGTTAGCCCATGCCATTAAGATTGATCAATGTGACTGATCTAGGTGCCACTTCAATCAGCATGACCTAACTTGATTCAGTGACTTGGTGAAGTTAGTGGGAGAATTATGGTCTGCTGATTGATCTTTTCTTCTCTTTTCTCTTCTCTAAATCGATTAAATCTTCTAAATTATTAGGTCCTTAAAAAGAGCTGGTTATGATGATAACTAAATCATAGCCTCCCTCCCATTAAGATGAGTGATAATGGATCCATTATTTTTGATTGACATTGCAGGACCATCCGTTTGATGTTCCCTTTAAATGTTGGAATTATCATTTATCATATGATGACTCTGATGAACTATCTGATGATGTTGGATTGATCGAGCCATCCTCGGGCCAAATCACTCATTAGGTAGAATCACTGAGTAGGTTCATGTTAATAGTTTGACCTAACTGAAACTTTCAGTGGAGGCCCATCGCCTACTAAAATGAAATTTGGGGCTAAATTAAATACTAGAAGTTGTTTGGAGAAATAATTGGTTGAGAACCTACCCACAGGTGCATATGGATTGATCGAGCTATCCTCGGACCTATATGTAGTATGTGTGGATTCTAATACCCGCTAAGGAGTTAAGATAATTTCTTAAATTGAAGGTAGAGGCTATCAATTCATATAATATAGTGGGAGGACCTTTAGACTAAAGTCCAAATCTTTAGGATGAATAAATTCATATACTAATTAGGCTTTGTTCTTTCTTTGTGTGTGCAGATATGGCCTCAAATTTGTCACTCGATCACTGTTGGACAGTAAGAAGCTTATCGGATCGAATTTCGATAATTGGTATTAAAAATTAAAGATTGTCATGGAGCACGAGCGGATCTTTTATGTGATAACAGATCTGGCACCTGAGGAGCCTGCTCTTAACGCCCAAGAAGCGGGTCGAGATACTTATTTGAAGTGGCTCAACAACCACACTATGGTTCGTTGCATCATGCGGGCCTCCATGAACGACGAGTTCAATCGAAAGTTTGAAGAAACTCAGCCAGAGGAAATACTTCAAGTGTTGAGAGATTCTTTTGGTACTCCTGATGATGTTGAGCAGCACAAGACTAGTTACACCATTTTCAATGCCCGAATGAGAGAGGGTGCATCTGTTACCGATCATGTATTGTACATGATCGAGTAGATTGAAAAATTGAGCAAACTCAACTTTCCTTTGCATGAATAGCTGGGGAAAGTGCGATCCTGAACTCTCTTTTCAAGTTCTACCTACTGTTCCTCAATCATTTCAGAATGATGAAGCCTGTAGTCAACTACCATGATTTATTGGGCTTGCTATAGACTTTTGAGAAAGATCACCAACTCCACAAGGAGATAGTGAATCTAGTGGGAGGATCTTCTTCAGGTAGTCGTTGTCCCTTTAAGAAAAAAAAGAATAAGAATAAGAAGGTGCCTGGTGCTGGGAGTCAGTCCCAAAAATCTAAGTTCAAGACTGATCAAAGTCTGATAGAGTACTTTTTTTTGTAAGAAGCAAGGTCATTGGAAGAGAAATTATCCTCAGTATATGCTTCCCTTGACTTGAACAGGCCAAAGAAGAAGAAGCAATCAGTTGCTGGACAAGATACTTATGTGATAACACCTTGTAAC
Organism: Elaeis guineensis; assembly: GCF_000442705.2. Taxonomy (NCBI): domain Eukaryota; kingdom Viridiplantae; phylum Streptophyta; class Magnoliopsida; order Arecales; family Arecaceae; genus Elaeis; species Elaeis guineensis. The sequence goes on from NC_025997.2 coordinate 74,777,654, forward strand.
TTCTCTCTTATAGATACAATGACCTAGGTATTGGATATTGGAAGCCCTATTCATATGTATAATTTGTTGGAGGATCTTCAGGTCGCTAGGAGATTTGGAGAAAGCAAGAGATTTCTGAATGTTGGAGATAGAAGATCAATTCCAGTTCTAGCTTTAGGAATCATCAAGCTTATATTCGAGTCTCAGTATATTGTTCTTAATGAGTGTCAGTACTATCCTAGTTTTCTTTTAAATATTATTTCTATAGACCTTTTGGCCAATTTCAGTTATGAAATATCAATAAAAAAAAAATTTTGTGATATCATTTTAAATGGTGTTACAATTTTACGTGGACAGTTGAACAATGGTATCTATATTATATCTAGGCCTAATGAAATGTACATTTCAAATAAACACCCTAGAATAGATGATGTCATAGATGCCTACCTTTGGCATTGTAGGCTAGGTCATATCAACAAGAACAGGATGAACAGGTTGGCTCAAGAAGAAATTTTTGATAAACACGATTATGAATCGTTACCTACCTGTGAGTGTTGTTTGCTTGGAAAGATGACCAAGTCATCTTTTACTAAAAAAGATGAATGAGCCAGTGATGTGCTGGGTCTGATACATACCGATGTATGTGGACCCATGAGTACATGTGCCAGAGGAGGGTATAGCTACTTCATCACGTTCACAGACGACCTATCTATGTATGGGCACATTTACTTGATGAAATATAAGTCTGAATCATTTGAAATGTTCAAACGGTTCCGTAATGAAGTAAAAAAATAAACTAAAAAAAGTATTAAAATTCTTCGATCTTACCGAGGAGGTGAATACTTTTTCAGTGAATTTCTGACATATCTAGAAGAGAATGAGATTCTCTCTCAATGGATCCCTCCAGTCACACCACAGCATAATGGCATCTCAAAAAAGAAGAATCGAACCTTGTTGGACATGGTTCGGTCCATGATGGAGTTTGCAACTCTACCGATCTCCTTTTGAGGATATGCATTTGAAATAGCCTATCTTGTGCTCAATAATATTTTGAGTAAGTCAGTTAGTAAAATACCATATAAGATATGGTCAGGATGTAGGCCGAATCTCTCTTACTTTAGGGTCTAGGGTTGTCCAGCTTATGTTAAATGATTACAAACTAACAAGCTCAGTCCCAAGTCCGATAAGTATAATTTCATAGGGTACCCCAAAAAAATGAGGAGATATTTCTTTTACCTGCCTATTGAACAAAAGGTGTTTGTCAGTAGTAAGGTATTTTTTGGAAAAAGAATTCCTTAGTGAAGGAATAAATGCCTCTAAAATCGAGCTTGACAAAGTTCGACAGATAGAAGAACCGACACAAATGATTGAATCTGAATCGGATTTAATAAAATCAAACCTGGAGCTCAATGAACAAACATCCCTAAGATGATCTGGTAGAGTACCACATCAGCCAGATAGATACTTAGATTTTTTGATCTGGGATAGGGATCATGTTGAACTTGATGAGAATGATGAGGATCTGATCACCTACATAGATGCAATGCAGAGATCTGACTCTGATAAATGGCTTGAAGACATGAGATCCGAAATGGAATCAATGAAGGTCAACGATGTATGGACATTGGTTGACCCACCTGAAGGGGTAAAGCCCACAGGGTGTAAGTGGGTCTTCAAGAGGAAGAGGAGCACAAACAGAAAGGTGGAGACCTATAAAGCCCATTTGGTTGCCAAAAGTTATCGTCAGTGTTATGGTATTGACTATGATGAGATATTTTCTCCTGTGGCAATGCTCAAATCCATTCGGATCATGCTTGCGATAGCAGTATATCTGGACTATGAAGTTTGGCAAATGGATGTGAAGATAGCTTTCCTAAATAGAGAGCTGAACGAAGAGGTGTATATGATACAACCTGAAGGGTTCATATCCATAGATGAGTCCAAGGTGTGTAAGTTTCAGAGATCTATTTATGGATTGAAGCAAGTATCTCAGAGTTGGAACATACATTTTGATAAGGTGATCAGAATGTATGGCTTCGTTAGGAATGGAGAGGAACCCTGCATTTATAAGTAAAAAAATGATTCGATAATTATATTTTTTGTGTTGTATGTGGATGACATTCTCTTAATCAGAAATGATGTCCCTATATTACAGGGGATAAAAGTGTGGCTATCGTCATAATTCTTTATGAAAGATCTGGGAGAAGCAGCCTACATCCTAGGGATGAAGATCTATAGGGATAGATCTAAGAGGTTGCTCGGGCTCTCCTAATCTACGTATAAAGATACTATACTGAAATGGTTCAGCATGGAGAATTTCAAGAAAGACTATCTTTCAATAGGCTAAGGAATTTCTCTTTCAAAAAGAGATTATCCGATAACTCTTCAAGAGAGAGAGCATATGAGTAGAGTTTCATATGCTTCGACAGTGGGTTCTATTATGTACGCCATGATATATACGAGATCAGACGTGGCATACTCATTAGGAATAGTAAGTAGATACCAGTCTGATCTAGATGAAAACCACTAGAAGGTTGTAAAGACCATTCATAAGTATTTAAGAAATACTAAAGACCAGTGGCTTGTGTATGGAGAAACTGACTTGAAACTTGTGAGATTCACCGACTCTAGCTTTCAGTCAGACCATGACGATAGTAAAAGTATGTCAGATTATATTTTTATCCTAAATGATGGAGCAATCTGCTAAAAAATTTTCAAGCAGAATACTGTGGTAGACTTTATTTGCGAAGCAGAGTATATCGCAGCATCTGATGCTATGAAGGAAGCTGTATGGTTGCGAAAGTTCATTGGTGAGCTTGGAGTGGCACCCACCATTGATGGCCCTATCTTGTTATACTGTGACAATACTGGAGCCATTGCTCAAGCCAAAGAGTTAAGATCCCATCAGCGCACCAAACATATTTTGCATCGTTATCATCTTATCCGAAAGATCGTGGATCGAGGTGATGTTGACCTTCAGAAGATCGATAGATGAAAAAACTTGGCCAACCCATTTACTAAAACTCTCAAAATCAAAGAGTTTGATGACCACAAATCGAAAATGGGTATACGATACTGTACCGATTGGCTTCAGTCCAAGTGGGAGTTGTTAGAAAATGTGTCCTAAAGCCAATCGTTAGACGATTATGTTCATCTTATAAACTGTATATGAATTTTTATTAATAAAAGTTATTTAGTATTTTCATTACAAATTGAGCATCTTTGAACTCTTGTATTGTAATGAAGTTGTTAGGACTATATATATTAATTGACAAAGGAGAATTTATCATTAAGTCCTCAAAATTATTTGCGACCAAATGATACGCTATTACTAGAATGATAGCGATATTAAGTGTAGGTTGTTGTGCACCATATAAGTTGCTTGTCTTCTTAACCAAGAAGTGTGGAGACACTGTTACGGTATGCAGATAGAATATAGGAGTACATTCGCATCGAACATGACCATATGCTGAGCATTCTTCTGTCAAGAGTAGCTTGTGAAGGGTATGGGTATAAGTGTCCCTCCGATCTGAGACTACCACGGTGACTTGTAAGCAACTCACTGTACTTTAATACTAGACTATTTGAGTTTCTAACTTAGTGATGGAAGGATACTAGGTACAGTCAAGTACTTATCGAGTCAGTGTGTGAGTCAAGATAGAATTGACCCCTCTGAATTGGTAGGAGATATGCATCAGTGTATTTCAATTTAGCAAAATCTTGACCAAAGTAATCTATGAGATAGATTTGAAAGATTGAAATATAATATGGTCGACTTAATTAGGGTTGATAGTTAAATCCCGAGTCATCTTGAGCATTTGGCTCAAAGGGATAAATTATACGGTAACCATAAGCTAGTAGATTCTAGAAGGTTGCTTTGTAATATTTTGACCCATCCGATCGTTAGATCATTATTGCTAGATGGTTATATTGATTGATATAAAAAATTATTTCTATGCTATCAGCTTAGGTTCGAACCTATGGGGTCACACGCATTAGAAGATTTGGTCAGATCTGATGGCTAAAGAGTCTAATTGGATTGTGACTCTGGTGAAGAGTTCTACGTGGACTAGGACTTTGTGGGATAGTCCAACTGGGATTGAGACTCTATCATTTATGAAGAATTTGTTAGATGTGTGCCCTAGATGCCAGATTGGCTGACACATTCCTGTACAAATGTGAGGGCAAATTTATAATTTTGACTATAAATGAATAAAAGGATTATTCTACTATCACATTGTGACATTATGTCTGTGATACATCCTTTGAGTTAGTAGGAATGTTAATTCATATTTTCAAGAGTTGAAAATTTAAGGCATGAATTTACATAACTAACTCATAAATAGGTCCTAACCATAGGATCATCACGAAGATGGAGATCGATCCGAAAGGTTGCTGTACGATCGCTTTCTTAGGATAGATGTGTCTTGAGTCTACGGTGTAGAGACACCGAAGTGAGAGTACAGATATTCATTGAGAATGAGAGTACTGAGCGTGACCACCTCAAGCAGTCATAAGAAAGTCTACCTTCTCATCAATGACTAGCTCGATGCTGCAGCTGTGTGTCTTATTCTTTGACCTAAGGTACATCGATAGTTCACCTTGAGTGTGTTATAGTTTGACTATACCATTACTCGGTCTTCTAGCCATTCGAAACTCTAAGGTGTATGTTGGCTGTAGCATATTCATTGTAGGAACCAGATTGCACCAAGATGGGATCTATCAATCTCGGTAGATAAGAGGAGTAGTCCTACGATAATCGAAAGATTGAGTCCTTAAGCCCATGGCCATGGCAGAGTGAAATAATGAAAAAGAGTTTTCCATTAAGATTTCACATCGGACTTGGATCGATCGATTGATTCATATGACTGATGTTGGGTTTGACGAGTTCACCTTAACCCTAATTCAATCGGGACTCATGATAGAAGAATTCAATCACATAGGTAGCTGCACCTAGAGGTTCGTCTTCATTTTTGATGGGTTGCCACCATATACTACTAGGTGTCACTGATAGATTTTGAAAGCAATTAGAATGATCTTGATGATCGATCATTCTAATTGTCTGAATCAGAAGAGTTCTGATCCATCGAAAGGAGTTTCGATGATGTCGATGATGAGATCACGACATGTCTCATTATCATACGAAAATGAACCTAACTGGATCACACAAACAAGAGTTAGGGTCTGGATGTTATCAATTGAGCTAGCCCAGTTTGATTGATTTGGATTAGATCCAATTAGGTTCAAGAAAATCGTGCTAGCACACGATTGAGCCTAACTATCTTCTCGTATAATCTTTTCTATCTCGACTGAGCCAAATATGATTTGACTCATCTAGAGAACCTTGAGAAGATTTCTCATAGTCTGACTGGAGCCAGTCCATCTTAGAAAAGACTTATCTTAATTCATGAGATAAATTTAAGACAACACCTGCTAATTCCTGTCACCTGCCATTTCTGTTTTAGGATATTGGTCAAACGTTGACCCATGGACCTTGGACTGAAGGCCAGTTGGCAAGAGGTCATTGGAGATTTTTTATGGAGTGTCCACCTGCTAAATTGGGCCTTAAAGTGGGTGTCATATTTAGATTAAGCATGCACCCCAAGTGGATAAGGATAGAGTCCTATGAGATGAGGACTCTAATCCCTTGATCAACTTGGACTATGGGGCGCCAATCTCACTGTGCTTATCCAGTATTGGCACCAACAGTAAGAGGGATTGTGGAGATTTTTATCTGATATGATCAAATGACATCACTCCACCAATCAATTTTTTTTCAAAATTAATAAGAATTTTTTGATTAGTCGAATGATGTGGCACTACATGGCGCAGCAGGGTCTATTTAAACCATGTCTGTGCCTGAGGTTTAGAGACTCTACTCAATAACCAGCAAAAACATGAATTCTCTCCACTTCTCCATGCCCCCTCTACTCTTCTCCCTCCCCTCTTCATGTCCAAGAGGTTGGGCATCCATCTGGTGCTTATCCAAGGCGTGGTGGCTTCCTGATTAGAAGGCTGCAGAGATTTATCGAGAAGCTGCTGCTCCAGCTTCAGAAGATCTTTCAGATCAGATCCAGATCTAATTTTTGGAGAAAAAATTTGCAAGGAGAAGATGATCTAGATCCTACTTGAGTGAATACCGATAGAGGTCAGACGACTGCATGGCTATTTTAGAACCCCGGGCATTGCTGCGATCATCTACAGGGTAATCAGTTACCCTAGAGATATTTTTCTATTTCTCATATTTTTAGATTTAATTTTAGATTTAATATTAGATAATAAAATTTAGATCTAATAGATCTTAGATCTAAAATAATGTAGGATATTTTTTTTTAAAAATTTCTATCCCAGACTCATTGGATCTGGAAGATCCTACAAAGAAAAGGTCGATTTTTTCTTCAACTGGTATCAGAGCCAGGTTGATGGCTCTATTTCAGATTTAATTTAGATCTAATTTTTATTTTTATTTATTTGATATTAATAAATTTTAGATGTTACAACAGATGTGATAGGATCTAAAATTAAAAAAAATTAAAATAAAATCTAAGTAGATCTAATATGTATGAGATGCATGACTAGACTAGGAGTAGTTTAATCTATGAATAGTATTATAGTTTTATATTTTAATATGATTAAAATATAAATTAGATCTAATTTATTCTCTGATTTTTTAATGTTATAAATATTATATTTAGATCAAAAAATAAAAAATAAAAATTTAATTAATACATAAGATTGATCTGTTGCATGCCTACACTAGTTGTAGAATTATTCTAGTAATTGTCTAGAATAGATTTTATATTGAATAGTTTAATTTAAATCTTATTTTTTAGATATTATATGTGATATATCAGATCTGAAAGCAAGATAATTAGATCAGATTTTAATATATATGATGTATGCAAAGCATGTATAAGTTAGATCTGAAATTATATATGTGATATGTAACTTAGATCTAACTAGTTTTGTAGTTAAATTAATATTTCTGATTAAGGTATTCCTCATGGCCGTCTGATCATAAGAACAAAGTAGGATTTAAGATCCTCTCCTCTCCTTCAATGGGGTGTTCTTATAGCGTGTAGGGGTACTGCGCGTTCATCCTTAATCAAAAATTAAAATTTATTTTTCTGCAAAATCCTAGATCCTAAAATCCTATGATTTATTTTACATATTTTGTTTATAAACCTAAGACTTAATTAATGAATTAAGCTTATGAAATTAAATTAGGTCTAAAATTGAAAATTTCAGATCTAAGTCATTTTCATAAAATTGGGTTCGGGCTTGGATAGCTCAATTAGGTATAGCGGTTGATCAAACCGACTCAAAAGTTGATTAGGTGGGATCATGAAAGCTAATAATTGACCAGTCTAATAGGATTAAGTCTAGGTCAAAGTTGAATCACATTTATATATGACTCGATCAAGTTAAGACCTAATTTGGCTCAGTGGTTAGAGCCTGGATTGTAGACTAACACAATTGGTTCTGGTTCGATAATTTGGTGTCTAAGGTAAGTTGGGCAGATGCGACCGACTGATTTTTAATTGGGAGCTACTCGACTCGAATGCGTTCTTGTCAAGTTAATGGCATATCCCTCCCACCGGTCTCACTTACCTGGCCATATGTGTCGACCTAGTTCTGATTTGAGGTGGCTAACAATTTGAGCTAACCCATGCCACTAAGTTAGTCATAATTGTTATGACTATGTCAAGTCAAGTTTAATGAGACCTAAATCAAATCTTCTTAAGAAAATATTAAGTCTAAGATCTTCCACCATTGTGGATGTGCAGACCCTTCTCGGGATTGATTGTTCTCGACTGGTTACAGTAGCTCAGTTATATCGGGAAGACACAATCATGTCCATTAGGCATTGGATGCTATGGATTAGAGGATGGGTTATGCTCAATATTTAGGATACGGTGAGGGACCCAATCAGGAATCTAATTCATGCAAATGGTGGGTCTGACTTAACTAAGGATTGGAGCAATATTTCGGGCACGATAAGCTTCATGAATTAGAGATCAAGTTTTGGGTGCACCATGATTAGAAAATCATTGGACAAGAGTTGTCCACTCATCGGTTGACCCATCACCAATAACTGTTAGGTGAGGTGGTGAGCCAGTCGGTGAGACTGCACCACCCATTAGAAATCACTAATCACGGAGATTTTCACATCTCTACCTAGGGAGTGTAGGGATCTGAGAAAATAATGGGAGCCTAATTTGTTTAAAAATGAAACCTTTAAACAAATTGGTTAAGTCTGATTACAAAATCTAACTAGAAACTCTTGACTCTCTACAGGAAACATGTCTGCATCCAACCCCATGACCAAAATACTAGACACCCACAGATTGACTGGACCTAATTTCAAGGACTGGTTGAGGAACTATAGAATGATTCTGAGTTTTGAGAAACTGACTCGTATCTTGGACCAGGACCCACTTGTCATACCAGCACGTCCGACTACTGAACAGAGAGCGTCTCTGGAAAAGTAGACGGATGACGATAACAAAGCCAGGTACTACATGTTGGGTGCCATGTCTGATGACTTGCAGTGCCAGTATGAGAACATTATGACTACCCACCAAATATTGGCTCACCTATAAGAGTTGTTTGGTGAACAAAGTCACGCAGCCAAGTATCAAGTATGCCAAAGGCTTTTTAAGGCTAAAATGCATGATGGGCAGTCAGTCCAAGATCATTGTTTGTCAATGATCAAGGACCTTGAGGAGCTTGAGAAGCTCAATATCATCTTAGATAGGAATTTTCAGATTGATGGGATCCTTCAGTCCTTGTCTGATGCATATGGTCAGTTCATCATGAACTTCCATATGCATAAGATGCAGTGTACCTTGGCTGAGTTAATGAACATATTGATTATGGCTGAGCTTTCTTTGAAGGGTTCAAAAGGCTCAGTCCTTACTGTGGAGTTGTCACGCCCCCGACCTGAGATTGTGAATCGAGGGTCGTGGCAACCACCGCATACTCATGAAGAACTCTCTCCATAAGCATGCAAGGCATCTCATCACGATATCAATGCATCACACACATTAATATGGTATCAGAGCATAAGTGGATAAATTATGACACATAGAATTTGACATAGTATGAGTGTAGGTGGGTAAACATTAGGAATATTGGGATGTTAAAGTATGAGCATCATAATAAACCCATCCTAACAAATAGATAAATGAATCTAATAAGGTCTTTACTACTACAAGGTTATCATACCTCCCCGTAGAATGACAAGAACTACTCAAGAAATTGCAAGAGAGACATCACAACCACGGGATGGTAGCACTCCCCATCTGACCAGTGGCACCCCTCAGGAGGAGGGAGTCGTAGATCCTAATGGGAGTGCTTTGAGAGCACGTTAAGAATCAGATATGGCTCAGTTAATGCAGACCCTAATCAGGATGGTACAAGCACAACAACAAATACAGCAGCAAATGTTTGAACAACAGCAGATACAACGAGATACACAACAATATCAGCATCCACCACCACAACATGGAGAGCAACCAGTACAACGGAACAATATTTCAGAATTTAAAAAGCTTGCTCCTCCAGCTTTCAAGGGGACTACTGAACCTTTGGAGGCTGGCAACTGGATAATGGAGATGGAGAAGGCCTTCGCTGTCCAAAAGTGTCTTGATGAAGAAAAAATTCGATATGCAGCTTATTTACTACAAGGAGAAGCGTACAACTGGTGTCAGCGACTACAGCGCAAGCATGAACAAGACGGCGAAATACTTACCTAGGAAAGATTTCAGATTGCATTCTATGATCAGTATTTTCCTCGAAGTATAAGGATCCAGAAAGAGCAAGAGTTTATTTATTTGAAGCAAAAAGATATGAGTGTGACTGAATATGAAGCAAAATTTACAGAGTTAGCAAAATTTTCTCCGAGATTAGTGGATGGTGAGCAAGAACATGTTCACAAGTTTGAGATGGGATTGAGAACTGAGATTCAAAAATAAGTGGTTCCATATGAATTGACAACTTATGCAGATGTGGTAAACAAAATACTGATAATTGAAAGAGAAGTCAATGAAGAACGCATGGAAAGAGAAAGAAAGCAAAGAAAGAGAGCAAAATCAAATGATACACAAGGGCAGAATAATAAAAACATCAAAAGATCAGCTAAGGGAGCAATAGATAATAAGACTCAACAAATTGATGGTGAGCCGTGCTCCAGATGTGGCAAAAATCATGCAGACAAGGATTGCTATTGGAATACAGGTGCTTGTTTCAAATGTGGTCAGATGGATCATAAATTGCTAACTGCCCGCTAAATACTGAAAATCAAGTTAGCCAAAGAACTCATGAAGGACAACATAAGGGTGGTGGACAGATTTCTAAAAATCAGGGAAGAGTTTATGCGCTTACTCAACAGAATGCACAGGTTTCCAAAACACTGGTGACAGGTATGAAAAATTTTGAGGATGAAATTTCTTTTTAGGGGTGAAGAATGTTATAGCCCAAGCCCAACAAATCTCAGCCCACCAAAGCCCAAAACAAAAAAAAAAATAGAGGAAAAATCGGGAAGAAGACTCCCGATAGGAGTCTTCTTCTCAGGCGAGATCCGGGTGAGATCGGGAATCCTAGGACCTCTCGGAGTCCTAGGGTCCTCTACAAGAAGACCCCCTCTCCCTAGAGACCGAACATTGGCCTCCTCCCTCTCTCTTTCTCTCCGTCTTTCTCGATCGAAGCCGCAGACACCGTTCGATTTCTCACCGTGATTGCTCACCGGTGAGGTCACCGGAGGCCGGGGTGAGTCTTCCTTTCCTTCCTCTCTTCCTTCCCTTTCTTCCCATACCTTTGCTTGAGGCTGCCGGTGACGGGTGTCGCCGATTTTTGATCGAAAAAGAGACCCCTATTTTGGTTTCTTTTCCCTTAGATTTTTCCGACACCGGTGATCGAAATCGATCGCCGGCCATGCTCCTCCGTGACCGGGGGAGTGGCCCCCCTCTGCAGCCGGCCTCCGTCGTGGCAGCCGCGGCCCGAACGGTCGGTCAAGGCCGGAGAACCACCGGTCCTCTGTTCGGCCTGGAAGAAGCCCAAGAAAAAAAAAAAAGAAAGAAGAAGAAAAAGAGAAAAAGAAAAGAAAAGAAAAAGAAGAAAAAGAGAAAAAGAAAAGGAAAGAAAAAAAAAGAAAAAGAAGAAAAAGAAAAGAAAAGAAATGAAAAGAAAAGAAAAGAAAAAAAATAATAAAAATAAAAATAAATAAATAAATATATATATTTATATATATATATATATAAATAAATAAATAAATAAATAAGAAAATAATAATAATAAAAAAAATGAAATGATGAGAGAGAGAGTTTCTCTCTCTTCTCTCTCTTCTTTCAGTCTGAACCCTGACTTTCTCTCTCTGGAATTGGACTTTCTCTCTCTACTTTCTCTCTCTAAAATTTTCTCTCTCTAGCTTATTTCTCTCTCTTGATGGATTTCTCTCTCTCTAAAGTTATTCCTCTAGGATTAGCGTAGTGGAAGGCTTCATCTGATGATTTTGATCGAGTTTAGAGAAGAGTCTGATTTTAAGTGAGGTTTTAATTTGGGATTTATTTAGATTGAATTTTGAATTAAAATTAATGTAAAAATATAATTTTGGATAATAGGTACGGAAGAATCTCCTAGAAGTTAGTCGATCTATTCATTCAATGCTCCGTGAAAGGTAAGTAATGAATCATCTTCTCGAGATATTCCATATTTATTCTGAAAATAAATAATTATTCTCTAAAATTATGCATGATTTATGAAATTATTTTTGAAAGAAAAGTGCTTTTGAAATATTTTGGTATGTCGATTTATGCACATGTTCAGTGAAATATTTATGATATATTATGATACAAAGTGTTTTGATACAGATCGGATTTATGCTCTCAGCCTAACTATATTTTAGTGGGCCCCGCCAATGGGGATTATACGTTGGTACTCAGTGGATCCTGCCAGTGGAGGTTGTGCGCTGGTGTTTTGTGGACCCTGCCAGTGGGGGTTGTGCGCTGGTATTTTGTGGACCCTGCCAGTGGGGGTTGTGCGCTGGTATTCTGTGGATCCTGCCAGTGGGGGTTGTGCGCTGGTATTTTGTGGACCCTGCCAGTGGGGGTTGTGCGCTGGTATTCTGTGGACCCTGCCAGTGGGGGTTAAACGTTGGTCATAGTCAAGGCTGTTGAGTTACGAGTGTTTTGAAATCGAATCGGATTTATGATTATATTATGTGTAAAAATTTGAAAATATTGGATTTGTATTAAATCAGCATGAAATATATTTTTATGTTTATTTGCAGCATTGTTCTTGAAAATTATATAATATCTGAAATATCTAGTTGAGATATTTGTTACTTACTGGGCTGTCTAGCTCATTACTTTTCTTTCTATTTTTTAGATTCAGATAATTAATTTCGAGCGTGGGACGAAATATTGGGACAGAGCTTTTAGAAGCGAGATTAGCATTGTCAACTTCATTGAACTTAGATCTATTATTTTTATTTTTTTAGTAAAAATTTTATTAGATGTAAGATATTTGATTTAATTACTTGAATTACAGTTGAATAATAATTATTTGAATTTATTCCGCTGTGATGCGTTGATATCGTGATGAGATGCCTTGCATGCTTATGGAGAGAGTTCTTCATAAGTATAAGGCGGTTGCCGCGACCCTCGATTCACAATCTCGGGTCGGGGGCATGACAGGAGTAGACTTCTTCCAAGAGAAAGTCTTTTGGAAAGAAGAAGAAGTCTGCAAAGAAGCAGAAGGTGGATGGGAAGAAGAAGAAGACAGAACCAAAGAAGAAGGCTGCTGAAAAGGAAAAATATTTTCACTGTAATTCAGATGGCCATTGAAAGTGGAACTGTCCTTAGTACCTAGTCACCCTGAAGAACAAGAAGGATGGTCCTTCTAGAGATATGCTCGTTATAGAATCTAATCTTACGATTTCCTCTGCGTCTAGTTGGGTACTTGACTCTGGTTCTAGTACTCATTTGTGCACTTCTATGCAGGATCTAAAGGAGAGTAGGAGACTGAGGGATGGGGATATGATCCTACGCATCAAAAATAGAGCAAGAGTTGCTGCTGTGGCCGTGAGAACCTACCCTCTACGATTACCGTTAGGATTAGATTTAGTTCTTAGAGATTGTTATTATATGCCTGTAGCAAGCAGAAATTTGATTTTTATTTTATGCTTAGCACAAGAAGGCTATGTGATTAGCTTTCATAAGAACTATTGTAACATATTTTATGAAAATAATAAAGTTACAAATGGTTTTCTTATTAATGGTCTCTATCAGCAACATATTGATGTATCTGTATTTCATATCTAGCAAAATGTGAATGCCATGGGAATTAAAAAGCCTAGAGATAGTCTAAATGATAGGTATCTATGGCACCTAAGGCTAGGTCATATAGCGGAAGACAGGGTTAACAAATTTGAGAAATTTGGACTATTGAGTTCGTTAACTTTCAAGTCATATCCAATTTGTGAATCATACCTTTAAGGCAAAATGACCAAGCTCCCTTTTACAGGACATGGGGAAAGGGCTACAGATCTACTTGTCCTAGTACATACAGATGTATGCGGCCCATTTGATGTGCCGGCTAGAGGCAACTATATCTACTTTATTACCTTCATTGATGATATGTCTAGATACAGAGATGTGTTTCTAATGAAACACAAGTCTGAAGCCTTTAAAAAGTTCAAAGAATTCAGACATGAGGTAGAAAAATAAACAAAAAAATCTATTAAGGTTCTTCGATCAGATCGAGGAGGTGAATACCTTAGTCGAAAGTTTTTAGACTATCTTAAGGATAATGGCATAGTCTCTCAATGGACTCCACCTGGAATGCCACAACTCAACAGGATTTCAGAATGGAGGAACCGAACCCTATTAGATATGGTCCGTTCCATGATGAACTTCACGGACCTCCCTGAGTTTCTTTAGGGATATTATCTCATGACAGCAATATATGTATTGAATAGGATTTCTTCTAAAATCGTTCCTACCACACCGTATGAGATATGGCATGGTAAGTAGCCAAGTCTGAGTCATATCAGAATTTGGAGTTGTCCAGCTCATGTCAAGAGGCAGCAGGCAGACAAGTTAGAGTTCAAGTCTTTTAGAGCTCGGTTCATAGGATATCTTAAAGAGTCATTAGGATACTATTTCTATATTTCGGAAGATCACAATGTGATTGTGAATCGACATGCTATTTTTTTTAAAAAATAATTTATTCAAGATAGTGACATCAGAAGAATAATTAAGCTCAAGGAGAATGTCTCCCAAGAGCAACGAGCTAAAGAACCTGAGGAACCCAATCAATTAGAACCAATCCTAACACAACCTCTTCCACCTCATAGATTGACTAGGGTTTTCCGTCCTCCTAAAAGGTACATAGGTACTATACAAGAAGAAGTAGAGGAAATGTTCGTCACGTGAAATGGGGCTCATGGTGATGACCTCAAGACCTATGATGAGGCGATATCAGATATCGACTCCGAAAAATGGTTAGAGGCAATGAGATCAGAAATTGACTCAATGCACTCAAACCAAGTATGGACCTTGGTAGATCCACCTGAAGGTATTGTACCTATTAGGTGTAAATGGATCTTCAAAAGAAAGATAGGTGCAGATGGAAATGTGGAGACATTCAAGGCTAGGCTCATAGCGAAAGGTTATAGTCAGTGCGAAGGCATTGACTATCAGGATATCTTTTCGTCCGTAGCCATGCTAAAATCCATCTGCACATTACTTATTGTTGCAGTCTATTTCAATTATGAAATATGATAGATGGATGTGAAAACGATGTTCTTAAATAGATATCTTGAGGAAGATATCTATATGGAACAGTCGCTTGGTTTCACATCCAGTGATGATGATCACAAGATCTGCAAGCTGTAAAGGTCCATTTATGGACTTAAGCAAGCATCTCAGAGCTGGAATACTTATTTTAATGATGTGATCAAAATGTTTGATTTTATCAAGAACAAGAAGAAACCATGTGTGTTCAAGAAGGTCAATGGGAGCGCAGCTATCTTCCTTGTACTATACGTAGATGACATCCTCCTAATTGAGAATGATATTTTCATGTTGACCTCAGTCAAAATATGGTTGTCTAAGAAGTTCTTTATGAAAGATCTAGGAGAGGCATTCTTTATACTGGGTATTAAGGTCTATAGAGATAGACCAAATAGGATGCTGAGATTTTCATAGAAGATGTACATAGAAGAGGTGCTAAAAAAGTTTAGCATGAAAAACTCTAAAAGAGGTTTAGTATCTTTTAGACATGGCATTCATCTCTCCAAGAAGATGTGCCCTAGCACACCTGAAGGATTGAACGCATGAGCAAGATCCCTTATGCTTCGGCAATAGGAAGCCTCATGTATGCCATGCTATGTACACGATCTGATATAGCTCATACTGTGAGTGGCATAAGTAGATATCAGTCGAATCCAGACAAAGAGCACGGACTTTTGTGAAATGTATCCTTAAGTACTTAAGAAGGACTAAGGATATGTTTCTAGTCTTTGGGAATGGAGAACTCCAGGTTCAGAGATTTACAGACTCAGACTTTATGTCTGATATAGATGATCGAAAGTCGACATCTAGGAGTCTGTTCATTTGCAATGGTGGTGCAGTTAGCTGGAAGAGTTTCAAGTAGATGGTGATTGCTGATTCCACCATAGAGGCAGAGTATATTGCTGCATCGAAAGATGCAAAAGAGGCATTCTGATATAAGAAGTTTGCCGCAGAGCTTGGAGTGATGTCATCGGATGCCATCCCTCTTTACTACGATAATAATGGTGCCATAGCCCTAGCTAAGGAGCCAAGGTCTCACCAGAAGTTTAAGCATATCGAGCGATGATTCCATCTGATCTGTGATTACCTCGAAAAAGATTATGTCAAGGTTAAGAGAGTCGACTCCACAGACAATATAGCAGATCCACTGACAAAGCCATTAGGCCAGCAGAAGATCGAAGCTCACCTTGAGAAGATGGGACTTAGATATGTAGCCAATTGACATTAGGTCAAGTGAGAGTTTGTTAGATATGTGCCCTAGATGCCAGATTGGCTGACACATTCCTGTACAAATATGAGGGCAAATTTATAATTTTGACTATAAATGAATAAAAAGATTATTCTACCATCACATTGTGTACATTATGTCTGTGATACATCCTTTGAGTTAGTAGGAATGTTAATTCATATTTTTAAGAGTTAAAAATTTAAGGCATGAATTTATATAACTAACTCATAAACAGCTCCTGACCATAGGATCATCACAAGGATGGTGATCGATCCGGAAGGTTGGTGTACGATCGCTTTCTTAGGGTAGATGTATCTTGAGTCTATGGTGTATAGACACCAGAGCGAGAGTATAGGTATTCGTTGAGAATGAGAGTACTGAGTGTGACCACCTCGAGCAGTCATAAGGAAGTCTACCTTCTCATCGATGACTAGCTTGATGCTGCAGCTATGTGTCTAGTTCTTTGACCTGAGGTACATCGACAGTTCACCTTGAGTGTGTTATAGTTTGACTACACCATAACTCGATCTCCTAGCCATTCGAAATTCTAAGGTGTATGTTGGCTGTAGCATATTCATTGTAGGAACCAGATTGCACCAAGATGGGATCTATCAACCTTGATAGATAAGAGGAGTAGTCCTATGATGATCGAAAGATTGAGTCCTTAAGCCCATGGCCATGGCAGAGTGAAATAATGAAAAGAGTGTTTCATTAAGGTTTCACATCGGACTTGGATCGATCGATTGATTCATATGACTGATGTTGGGTTTAACGAGTTCACCTTGACCCTAATTCAGTCGGGACTCATGATAGAAAAACTTAATCACATAGGTAGCTGCACCGAGAGGTTCATCTTCATTTCTAATGGATTGCCACCATATACTGCTAGATGTCACTGGTGGATTTTGAGAGCAATTAGAATGATCTTGATGATTGATCATTCTAATTGTCTGAATTAGAAGAGTTCTGGTCCATCGAAAAGAGTTTCGATGATGTCGATGATAAGATCACGACATGTCTCATTACCATACAAAAAAGAACCTAACTAGGTCACACAAATAAGAGTTAAGGTCTGGATGTCATCAATTGAGCTAGCCCAGTTTGATTGATTTGGATTAGACCTAATTAGGTTCAAAAAAATTATGCTAGCACACGATTGAGCCTAACTTTCTCCTCGTGTAATCTTTTCTATCTCAACTGAGCCAAATATGATTTGACTCACCCAGAGAACTTTGAAGTGAATTTAAGTGCAGGGGTAAAATGATAATTTTAAAACTTTTTCAAAATCACTATTTTATAGTGAAAAATATTAATTAATCTAATTAATTAATATCTATTTACTCTACACTAGGATCTAAATATGATATATACATAGCATGTATTTAAATTTAAAATTCAAACTTCTACAGTAAATAATTTACTGCTATGTGTTCAAAACACATTACCTTTGTGTGGGTAGTTGATCACCGCAACTTGATCACCGTCGGAAGGGTTTGATCATCTCAACACAGCCACACAGTGTGTCTGACCTCTGCGGATCATCCACACGAAGCTTCCAGTCTGATCGGCTCCTCACGAATGCTAGTTCGTGACTGCACCTTTTTGATAGCCAATGTTGATCGAACTCATTCGATCGATGTCTGCCGACTCTTCGAATACTCTGGTTCATCAGCAAAGATGGTAGAGAGGTTGTTGATGCTCTTTCTGAAGTTTGGTGGGCTCATGACACTTGTAGCTCACATTCTCACATCCCGAACCCTAAGCCAAAACCCTAGGGTACACAAGAAAAGCTTGCACCCACTTCTCTCTCCTTTTCTCTTCTTTTCTTTTCTTTTCTCATACAAGAAACCTCTCTCACACCTCCTTTTTTTTCTCTGATGCTCTATGCTCACACCCTCTCTTATCTCCTTTTTAAAACAATGCAAGACCACATCTTTGCAGCATTTTTACCGCATGAGAGGATAAAGATAAGTGGTTGCTCATTTGAATTCAAATCAAATTTGAATTCAAATGCCAACCAACTCATTCCTATCCACTCTACGCATGAGAAGAGAGGAGGCATGGCTTCTCTTGTGTGTAGAGAATTTACACGAGAAACTCTTTCTCGTGTAAAACAAATGGCGCATGGATAAGGCTAGGTGGCGCATGGATTGGTTGCTCATTCAAATTCAAACTTTCTTTTGAATTTGAATGGCCAACCAACCATCTTTATCCACCCATATGGTGCACAAATGTGGGGCATGGGAAGACCTTTGCATGGGAGAAAATTCACGAGAAGTTGCTTCTCATGAATTCAAATGGGCGCAGAGAAGTGAGGTGGCGCAGGGAGTTGAATTCAAAAGGTGGTTTGATCGTAATTGAACTAACCTAATCAAAATAGGTTAAGCACAATTAGACTAAATTAAACCCAACTTAATTAGGCTTAATTAGGCTCAATAAAATTCTAATCAAATCAAGAATTGACTAAACCCAACCCCTGATCAAATTAGGGACCAAACCACTTCGACGATTAGGTCAACACTTAACCTAGTCGGGTCAAACCCAACTAAATCCAATTCAATTGAACTTGATCCAAAAATAATTACTCAATTAAATTAAGTTAATTAGCAATCAAATCACTAATTAACCCTCTCATAAATATTGAGTCCAAATCCGATGGGCAATCAGGTATCAAAGTCCATCGATATGAAACCTTGATCGAGGAGTCCAAAATCAGTGGGACTTTTGACCCCGGTACCCAAAATATGTGAAACTCATGATCAAAGAATCCTGATTCTTGATCACAGAGTCTCAGACATGTAAGACTCATAGTCCATGAGCATTAGGACTCTTCATCAGCCATCAGATCAGATAGGAACCTCTAATATGTGTGACCCCGCAGGTTCAAACCTAAGCCGGTAGTACAGAAACCAATTTCTATACTAATCGAAGTGACCATCTAGCAATGATATCTGACGTCCAGATAGGTCAAATAGTCACAATCACAACACTCAGAACCTATGTGAATATGGTTACTGCATAATTCATCCCTTTTGACCCCTGTGTTTAGGATGACTCAGGGTTAAACTGTCAACCCTGATTAGATCATCTGAATCGTGCTCAACTCAAACAGTCCTGTGACTCCTCACTAGGACTACCCTGGCCAAGGTTTTGCTAAATTGAAACATGACTGTACACAGCTCCTGAACTGGAGTAGTCAATCCCATCTTGACACACACACTGACAAGTCAAGTACTTGACTACCCCCAGCAGCCTTACATCACTGAATTAGAAATTCAGGTAGTCCAGTGCCTAAGTGCAGTGAGTTGCTTGCAAGTCATCGTGGCAGTCTCAGGTCGGAGGGACATTTATACCCATATCCCATCGGAGCAAGTCTTGACAGCAGAAATAGCTCCAGAATCGATCACGTTCAGTGCAAATGTACCCTTACATCTCATCTGTAAGCCATACCAGTGTCTCCACACTCTTTGGTTAAGAGGACAACCAACTCATATGGCACACAATGACCTATGCTTGATAAATATTGTTGTCCTTGGTAACAACGTATCATTTGGTCACGAACAGATTTAAGGACTAAATGATAAATCCTCTTTTGTCGAGTCTAAATAGTTCTAAGGACTTCACCACAATGTAAAAGTTCATTAGAAGATGAAATAATTTGTGATGAAAAATATCAAAATAATTTTTATTTATTTATAATTTATATACTAATACAAGAATGAGTACAACCGTCAACAGACTGACGATTGACTTTGGAACACTATTCCCAACAATCTCCCACTTGGCCTAAAGCCAATCGGTGCAATATCTAATACCCATTTTTGACTTGAAGTCGTCAAACTCCTTCACCGCAATGGCTTTAGTGAATGGATCGGCCAGGTTCTCCTTCCCGTCGATCTTCTGAAGGTCGATGTCTCCTCGATCCATGATTTTCTGGATGAGATGGTAGTGACGCAGAATATGCTTCGTCCGCTGGTGTGCCTTTGGTTCCTTCACCTGAGCAATGGCTCCAGAGCTATCACAGTAGAGCAGAACTGGACCAACAAGGGAGGGTGCTACTCTGAGCTCGATGATAAATTTTCTCAGCCACACCGCTTCTTTGGCAGCATTTGATGCAGCGACATATTCCGCCTCACAAATTGAATCAGCCACAGTGTGCTGCTTGAAACTTTTCCAGCAGACAGCCCCACCATTAAGGGTAAAAATAAATTCCGACACACTTTTGCTGTCATCGTGATCAGACTGAAAACTAGAGTTTGTAAACCCTATAAGTCTCAAGTCCGATTCACCATAAACAAGCCACTGGTCCTTAGTATTTCTTAAATACTTCAGGATGGTTTTAACAACCTTCCAGTGATTCTCCCCTAGATCAGATTGGTATCTACTCACTACCCCTAGTGAGTATGCCACATCTAGTCGTGTACATGTCATGGCGTACATGATAGATCCCACTATCGAAGCATATGAAATTCTACCCATACGCTCTCTCTCTTGAGGTGTTGTTGGACAATCCCTCTTCGAGAGAGAAATTCCATGGCCTATCGGTAGATAGCCTTTCTTGAAATTCTCCATGCTGAACCTTTTCAGCATAGTATCAATATACGTGGACTGGGATAAGCCAAGCAACCTTTTAGATCTATCTCTATAGATCCTCATCTCTAAAATGTAGGAAGCTTCTCCCAGATCTTTCATGGAGAACTGTGACGACAGCCAAATCTTTATTCTATGTAATGCAGGGACATCATTCCCGATTAAGAGAATGTCATCTACATACAATATAAGAAATACCACTATTGGACCATTAGCCCACTTATAAATGCAGGGCTCTTCTCTGTTCTTAATGAAGCCATACGTCTTGATCATCTTATCAAAATGTATGTTCCAACTCCGGGATGGCTGCTTAAGTCCATAAATGGACCTTTATAGCCTGCACACCTTAGACTCTTCTGTGGATGTGAACCCTTCAGGTTGTATCATATACACCTCTTCGTCCAGCTCTCCATTTAGAAAAGCTGTCTTCATATTCATCTGCCAGATTTTATAGTCCAGATGGGTAGCTATCGCAAGCATAATCTGAATGGATTTGAGCATTACCACAGGAGAAAATATCTCATCATAGTCTATACCATAACGTTGACAATATCCCTTGACAACCAGACGGTCTTTATAGGTCTCCACATTTCCGTCTGCACCCCTCTTCCTCTTGAAGACCCACTTACACCCTATGGGTTTTACTCCTTCGGGTGGGTCAACCAATGTCCACACATCGTTGACCTTCATGGACTCCATTTCGAATTTCATGGCCTCTAGCCATTTCTCAGAGTCAGGTCTCTGCATTGCATCCATGTAGGTGATCGGATCCTCATCATTTTCATCAAGTTCGACAGGATCACCGTTCTGGACCAAGAAACCATAGTATCTGTCCGGTTGACATGGTACTCTACCAGACCGCCTTAAAGGTGCAGGAACAATGGGCTGCGGATCTGATCTAACCAAATCCGATTCAGGTTCAGCAACTTGTGTTGATTTTTTCACCTGTCGAACTTCCTCAAGTTCGACCTTAGAGGCAACAGTCCCTTCACCAAGGAACTCCTTTTCCAAAAAGATTGCCTTAAGGCTGACAAACACCTTTTGCTCATCAGCTAGGTAGAAATAATACCCTTTGGTCTCTTTTAGGTACCCTATGAAATTACACTTGTCAGACCTAGGTCCAAGCTTGTCCATAATTAAATGTTTAACATAAGTCGGACACCCTCAAATCCTAAGGTGTGAGAGTACTGACTTACATCCTATCCATATTTCATATGGCATTTTGGTTTCAAACTTACTCGAAATCCTATTTAGAAGGTAACAAGCCGATTCGAGCGCATATCCCCAGAGAAAGATCGACAGACTAGCAAATCCCATCATGGATCGAACCATGTCCAACAAGGTCCGATTCCTCCTTTCAGACACACCATTATGCTGTGGTGTTCCAGGAGGAGTATACTGAGAGAGAATCCCATTCTCCCCAAGATATGTCAGAAAATTATTGGAAAGGTATTCACCTCCTCAATCAGATCGAAGAGTTTTAATACACTTTTCAGTTTGTTTTTCTACCTCATTTCGAAATAGTTTGAACATTTCAAATGACTCTGACTTATGCTTCATTAAGTAGACATACCCATACCTAGATAAGTCATCTGTGAAGGTTATGAAGTAGAAATATCCATCTCTTGCATTTGAGCTCATGGGTCCACATACATCAGAATGTACCAGACCCAAGAGTTTACTGGCTCTCTCACCTTTTCCAGTAAAAGGTGACTTGATCATCTTCTCAAGAAGACAGGACTCACAGGTTGGAAGTGATTCACAATCACGTACTTCAAAAATTCCTTCTTGAGCCAACCTGTTTATCCTATTCTTATTGATATGACCTAGCCTACAATGCCAAAGGTAGACTTCTGACACATTATCTATTCTAGGGCGTTTACCGAAGGTTTGAACCATATTAACAGGCTGTGATAGTAAGTAAATTCCATTATTTAGTTGTCCAACAAATATTGTAACACCATTCAAAATAATATTACAAATATTTTTTTTATTAAAAATTCATAACCGTACATGGCCAAAAGGCCTACAGAAATAATATTTAATAAAAAGCTTGGACAATAGTGACATTCACTCAGAATTATATTACGAGAATTGATTACAAGGTTCATGATTCCTAAAGCTAGAACTGGAACTTTGCTTCCATCTCCAATGTTCAGAAACCTCTCACCTTCATCAAATCTCCTACTGACCTGCAGACCCTGCATTGAATTACAGATATGATAAGGGCTTCTGGTATCCAATACCCAGGCAGCAGTATCATAAATGAAAAAGTTGCAAGGTGTTATCATATAATTACCTTACTTCTTCTTTGGCCTGTTCGGATCCAGGGAGGCAATGTATAGAGGACAGTTCCTCTTCCAGTGCCCCTACTTCTTGCAAAAGAAGTACTCCGCTTGGCTCTGATCGGGCTTGCACTTCTTGGTCTGACCCTGTGCTGACGTCCCAGCATGTGGCTATACCTTTTTATTCTTCTTCTTCTTGTTCTTCTTCCCTTTCTTAAAGGGTCGACGACTAGACAAAGTCCCTCCCACAACATTCACCGACTCCTTATGGAGCTGGTGGTCTTTCTCAAAGTTCTGCAGCAACCCCAACAAGCCGTGGTAGTTTACTGCAGGCTTTGTCATTCGAAAATGAGTAAGAAAGGGGAGGAAGGACTTGGGCAAAGAATTAAGGATCGCATCCTTACCGAGCTGCTCGTGCAAGGGAAAGCCTAATTTATTTAGGCACTCAATCATTTCGATCATGTACAGTACATGATCAGTGACTGAGGCCCCATCCCTCATCCGAGTATTGAAAATGGCACAACTAGTTTTGTGCCTTTCAACGTTGTCAGGCGTGCCAAAAGGGTCGTTCAACATTTGAAGCATCTCCTGTGGCTGGACATTCTCAAACCTGTGGCTGAACTCATCATTCATTGCTGCCAGCATTATGCATCGAATGGTGGTGCGATTGTTGAGCCACTTCTGGTAAGTGTCTCGGACCATCCCTCTAGCATTTGGGGCTAGCTCCTCGGGTGCCGGATCCGTTACTACATAATACTCATGTTCAAGGATGATTTTTAATTTTCGATACCAGCTTTCGAAATTAGATCCCATGAGCTTGTCATTATCTAATAATGACTGGAGCGACAGAGTAGTGGCCATAGCTGCATAAAAAAAAATCAGACCTTTATTAGTATATAAATTATTAATATTAAAGACTTGGACTTTAGTCTAAAGTTTCTCCCAATATTTTAACGAACTGGTAGCCTCAACCTTTAATTCAAGGAATTACTTTAATTCCTTAGTGGGTACTAGAATCCACACAGACCACCCATGAGCCCAACTTTGGTTGGTCAACCCATGTGCATCTATGGGTAGGTTCATAACCAGTTGTTTCTCTAAACAACTTCTAGTAATAAATTTTGCCCCAAAATCTAATCAGTAGGCTTTGGCCTCCACTAAAAAAATCTGGTTAGGTCCAACCATTAACATGACTTGATTTGGTGAATCAGACCAATAAATGATCAGGCCCGACTTTGGCCGGCCAACCTGACCACCATCAGAAAGACTCAACCAAATTATCATACTATGAATGATAATTCCATTAATCAATAAGCACCAGGCCTTTGGGCCTCCAGTGATTATTAAACTAATGGACTCATTATCACTCACTTAATGAGAGGCTATGACTTAGTTATCACTATAACTTAATCATTTTAGGGACCTAATAATTTTTGAAGATTTTTATTAAAGGATAGAAAAGAAGAAATTAACCAGCCAATTTCAATCCTCCCACTGACTTCACTAAGTCAGATTAAAAAAAGATTTAATTAAAGCAGTTATTAGGAGCACCTAAATCAGTCACACTGATTTACCTAATGACATGGGTGAGCCCTAATCACCAAGTGATCTAATCAAAACCTAACTCACTAGGTTGGCTAGGTAAGTGAGATCAGTGGTGGAGATATGTCATTAACTCGTCAGAGATTGAATCAATGCGAGTAGCTCCCACTTAAGAACCACTGGTCAAACTGTCGAACTTACCTTAGATACCAACCAGTTCATTAGTTTTAATTTGATTAACTTAGTAAATAGGGTTCCACCGCATAGCCATGAATTAAGTCCATCTTGGTCTAGTTAAAGACATCGACCCATTCAACTACAACTATTGGAGTTGAGTCTAGAGTATCCTTGACCTAATCTAATTCAACTTTTGATTAGATTTGATCAATTACTCTAATTTAGTCCATTTCTTTAAACTAACCTTAGGTCTAACCCAATTATGGACTTAATCCATCTAACCCATTGACCCACAAGTTTATGCAATTGTCTTAGATCTTAATTCTCAATTCTAGACCAACTTGACAACACTTAATTCTTTTAATTAAGTATTTGGGCTGATGGATCAGAGTTTGGCATTTCAAAAATAATTTTCAAATTTGAAAGGTTTTATTTTCTGTTCACCAAATATGTTGACTCATTTCACAAATACATCAGCACATTTCATAAATAGCAATCCTATTGCTAATTACATAATAGAAAATAACTCAATCAAAATAAATCATGAATATTCTTTTAGATCTAATCTAACACATTCATGATAAATTTTACAATTAAACCTTTACGATTAAGTCCTTTCGCTGCTTCATTTGCATGGGATATAATTACAGTGGTACCCCTACCACCATAGGAGAACCCCATCGAATGAGAGGAGAGGGCCTTTAAACCCTACTTTTCTCCTATGACCGGATGACTATGGCAACCAACCCAATTAGACTACTTGCTATTTGGATCAAGTATATCTAAATATACCAATTTCAAAATTTAAATTTCAAATTTTAAATTTTAAATTTTAAATTTTGAATTTCAAATTTCAAATAAATTTCAATTTTAAATTTTAAATTTTTGAATTTCAAATTTTGAATTTTAAATTTTGAATTTCAAATTTGAAATTTCAACCAAATTTTAAATTTTAAATTTCAAATTTTGAATTTCAAATTTTTGAATTTTAAATTTCAAATTTCAAAATTCAAATTTCAAATTTTTGAAATTCAAATTTTTAAAATTCAAATTTTTGAATTTTGAATTTCGAACAACTTTCAAAATTTAAATTTTAAATTTTAAATTTTAAATTTAAACTTTTAGATTACAACTTAATCTATGCATGCAAATATATATCATATTTTAGAACCTGGCTCTGATACCATTTGAAGTGAATTTCAGTACAAGGGTAAAACGATAATTTTAAAACTTTTTCAAAATCACTATTTTACAGTGAAAAATATTAATTAATCTAATTAATTAATATCTATTTATCCTACACTAGGATCTAAATATGATATATACATAGCATGCATTTAAATTTGAAATTCAAACTTCTATAGTAAACAATTTACTACTATGTGTTCAGAACACATTACCTTTGTACGGGTAGTTGATCACCGTAACTTGATCACCGTCGGAAGGATCTGATCATCGTAATATAGCCACACAGTGTGTCTGACCTCTGTGGATCATCCACACGAAGCTCCCGATCTGATCGGCTCCTCACGAATGCTAGTTCGTGACTGCACCTTTTTGATGGCCGATGTTGATCGAACTCCTTCGATCGATGTCTGCTGACTCTTCAAATGCTTTAAATCATCAGCAAAGATGGTAGAGAGGTTGTTGATGCTCTCCCTGAAATTTGGTGGGGTCACGACACTCGTATCTCACATTCTCACTTCTCGAACCCTAAGCCAAAACCCTAGGATACACAAGAAAAGCTTGCGCCCACTTCTCTCTCCTTTTCTCTTCTTTTCTTTTATTTTCTCACGCAAGAAACCTCTCTCACACCCCCTTTTTTTTCTCTGATGCTCTATGCACTCACCCTCTCTTATCTTCTTTTTAAAATGATGCAAGACCGCATCTTTGCAGTATTTTTACCGAGTGAGAGGATAAAGATAAGTGGTTGCTCATTTGAATTCAAATCGAATTTGAATTCAAATGCCAACTAACTCATTCCTATCCACTCTATGCATGAGAAGAGAGGAGGCATGGCTTCTCTTGTGCATGGAGAATTTATATGAGAAACTCTTTCTCATGTAAAACAAATGGTGCATGGATAAGGCTAGGTGGCGCATGGATTGGTTGCTCATTCAAATTCAAACTTTCTTTTGAATTTGAATGGCCAACCAACCATCTTTATCCACCCATATGGTGCACAAATGTGGGGTGTGGGAAGGCCTTTGCATGGGAGAAAATTCATGGAAGTTGCTTCTCATGAATTCAAATGGGTGCAGAGAAGTGAGGTGGCGCAGGGAGTTGAATTCAAAAGGTGGTTTGATCATAATTGAACCACCTAATCAAAATAGGTTAAGCACAATTAGACTAAATTAAATTCAACTTAATTAGGCTTAATTAGGCTTAATAAAATTTTAATCAAATCAAAAATTGACTAAGCCCAACCCCTGATCAAATCAGGGACCAAACCACTTCGATGATTAGGTCAACACTTAACCTAATCGGATCAAACCCAACTGAATCCAATTCAATTGGACTTGATCTAAAAATAATTACTCAATTAAATTGAGTTAATTAGTGATCAAATCACTAATTAAACCTCTCATAAAAATTATATCTAAATTCGATGGGCAATCGGGTATCAAAGTCCATCGATATGAAACCTTGATCGAAGAGTCCCAAACCAGTGGGACTCTTGACCCCGGTATCCAAAATGTGTGGAACTCATGATCTGAGAATCTTGATTCTCGATCACAGAGTCTCAGACATATAGGACTCATAGTCCACGAGCATTAGGACTCTTCATCAGCTATCAGATCAGATAGGAACCTCAAATATGTGTGACCCCGCAGGTTCGAACCTAAGCCGGTAGCACAGGAACCAATTCTTGTACTAATCGAAGTGACCATCTAGTAATGGTACCCAACATTCGGATAGATCGAATAGTCATAATCGCAACACTCAGAACCTTTGTGAATATGATTACTATATAATTCATCCCTTTTGACCCCTATGTTTAGGATGACTCAGGGTTAAACTGTCAACCCTAATTAGATCATCCGAATCGTGCTCAACTCAAACAGTCCTGTGACTCCTTACTAGGACTATCCTGGCCAAAGTTTTGCTAAATTGAAATACAACTGTACACAGCTTCTGAACTAGAGTGGTCAATCCCATCTTGACACATGCACCGACAAGTCAAGTACTTGACGACACCCAGCAGCCTTCCGTCACTAAATTAAAAATTCAGGTAGTCCAGTGCCTAAGTGCAGTGAGTTACTTGCAAGTCACCATGGCGGTCTCAGGTCGGAGGGATATTTATACCCATATCCCATCGGAGCAAATCTTGACAGCAGAAATAGCTCCAAAGTCGGTCATGTTCAGTGCAAATGTACCCTTACATCTCATCTGTATGCCATACCAGTGTCTCCACACTCCTTGGTTAAGAGGACCACCAACCCATATGGCACACAACGACCTATGCTTGATAAACATTGTTGTCCTTGGTAACAACGTATCATTTGGTCGCGAACAGGTTTAAGGACTAAACAACAAATCCTCCTTTGTCAAGTCTAAATAGTTCTAAGGACTTCACCACAATGCAAGAGTTCATTAGAAGAAGAAACAATTTGTGATAAAAAAATACTAAAATAAATTTTATTTATTTATAATTTATATACTAATACAAGAATGAGTACAACCGTCAACAGGCTGACGATTGGCTTTGGGATACTATTCCCAACACCTTGAGAAGGTTTCTCACAATCTGACTGGAGCTAGTCCAGCTCAGAAAGGACTTATCTTAATTCATGAGATGAATTTAAGATAACACCTGCTAATTTCTGTCACCTGCCATTTCTATTTTAGGATATTGATCAAACGTTGACCCATGGACCTTGGACTAAAGGCCACTTGGCAAGAGGTCATTGGAGATTTTTTATGTAGTATCCACCTGCTAAATTGGGCCTCAAAGTGGCCACCATATTTAGATTGGGCGTGCACCCCAAGTGGATGAGGATAGAGTCCCATGAGATGAGGACTTTGATCCCTTGATCAACTTGGACTGTGGGGCGCCAATCTCACTGTGCTTATCCAGTGTTGGCACCAACAGTAGGAGAGATTGTGGGGATTCTTATCTGATATGATCAGATGACATCACTCCACCAATCAAAATTTTTTCAAAATTAATTAAAATTTTTTGATTGGTCGAATGATGTGGCACTACATGGAGCAGTAGGGTCTATTTAAACATTATCTGCGCCTAGGGTTTAGAGACTCTGCTCAATAACCAGCAAAAGCCTGAATCCTCTTTACTTCTCTATGCCCACTCTTCTCCTCTCCCTCCCCTCTTCACATCCAAGAGGTTGGGCATCCATCTGGTGCTTATCCAAGGCGTGGTGGCTTCCTGATTGGAAGGCTGCAGAGATTTATCGAGAAGCTGCTGCTCCAGCTTCAGAAGATCTTTTGAAGATCTTCTAGATCAGATCCAAATTTAATTTTTAGAGCAAAGATTTACAAGGAGAAGATGATCCAGATCCTGATCGAGTGGATACTGGTAGAGGCCAGGTGACTGCGTGGCTATTTTAGAACCCCGAGCATTGCTGCGATCATCTACAGGGTAATCTAGTTACCCTAGAGGTATTTCTCTATTCCTCATATTTTTAGATTTAATTTTAGATTTAAT
Organism: Elaeis guineensis; assembly: GCF_000442705.2. NCBI lineage: Eukaryota > Viridiplantae > Streptophyta > Magnoliopsida > Arecales > Arecaceae > Elaeis > Elaeis guineensis. The sequence goes on from NC_025997.2 coordinate 74,806,916, forward strand.
ATTAGATAATAAGAATTAGATCTAATAGATCTTAGATCTAAAATATCATAGGATAATTTTTTTTTAAAATATTCCACCCCAGATCTCATTAGATCTGGAAGATCCTACAAGGAAAAAGTTGATTTTTTCTTCAAAATTAATTAGTAATTAGATTACTAATTGACTCAATTTGATTGAGTAAAGAGCTTTAGAATAAGTCTAATTGAATTAGATTCAGTTTGACTGAGATAGGGATTGATATGATCAAACTCGATTATAAGAAAAATTTGATCCTAATTCGATTAGGGTTTGGACTCGGCTAATTCTTAATTGGATTAGAAATTTGATGAGATACTTAGATTTATAATTAGATTAGATTCATTTCTATCGATAATTTTAATTTTAATTTAATTTGAATTAGAATTGAATTAGAAATGAAGAGTCCAAGTCAGACTAGGACTCTATCCTTATCTTTTGCGCCACATCTGGATCCATACCAATTTCTCCAAGTCTAATTAGATTTGGGTTGTGATTTTTGGTATCATGAGAGAGGATCTAATAAGGGTGGTCAGATATAGCTGATGAGTCATAATATTATCTCTTGCCTAATTCGAATGCGATACAAATTAGAAATAAGATGTAGACTAAGAAAAAGATTTTTCACATATGGTATATTATTGGAGCCATATTATTTTATCTTTTATTTTTCTTGAGAAATTCTTTAGTATGTAAGACTCCAAATTTTTTCTCCATGTTTTAATAATTTTTTTAAAATTTTTGGGGATGCCAAAAAGGAGTTTTGGCATTGATTCATGATATCCTTTCTTGGAAAGTTCTAATTCTTAGTCTATAAAAAGGGGACCCCTCTCTTGGACATCCCATTATCAATTTTCTTGTAGATTTTTTATTTTTAGAGCCTCTTCTCCTCCTCCTCTCTTCTTCTTCCAGATCTTTTATCACTTTGGAGTGTCCAAGGTGCTTGTAGAAGAAGGAAGAGGTCAGCTATCGAAGTTGTTCACAGACTAGCATCTCCGAGCCCTTGATCTATGCCAGTCTTCGCATGGATTTTTCTATAGAGGCCAGATGATTTCGTGTGGCAGTGAGTGACCTGAAGAAGACCCTCTCCAACCATTGGATAGAGGAGATCAAGATTAAAATTTATTTGATAACGATCTCTAACTTATTTTGATTTCTATGGCAGATCTAATAGTTAGATCTATAATTTTAGCATCGATGAGATAGATGTGATTTTTATTTTCAGATCTAAAGCATATATTTTTTATATCAAAGATCATGATGTGGTTGTATAAGATTAGATCTTATACATATAATTAGAATTAAATTATTTAATCTATTATTTCTTTTGCATAAAATTTTTAATTGTATGTACTGCACTACCGTAAATTTCCTTCACAACAGACCTCCCACTGCCTCTTTCTTGGATAAACTCTTTCTTTAAGAAAATGACATGCATACCAACAAATACTTTTTTTTGAGTAGGATTATAGAAGTAGTATCTTATACTCTCCTTGGGATAACTTACAAATCTATATTTTTCTGATCTAGTATCCAGCTTATGTCCATCAATATTTTTCACAAAAGTCGAGCAATCTCTAATCTTAAGATGCTTAAGATTGGATCTTTTTTTTTTATATTTCATATGAAGTGTTAGAAATAGATTTAGAAGGCACTTTATTTAAAATATATGCCGTGACCTCAAAAGCATATCCTCAGAAGGATATCGAAAGATCCATGAAACATATCATGGACCGCACCATATCTAATAGGGTGCAATTTCTCTTTTTCACAATTCTATTTAATTATGGAGTATAAGGAGGTATCCATTGAGAGAGTATTCTATTTTATTTTAAATAATTGAGAAATTCACTAGACAAGTATTCTTCTCCTTGATCAGATCGAAGAGTTTTAATACTTTTATCAATTTATTTCTCAACTATTCTTTGATACTCTTTAAATTTGTCAAAGACTTCGAATTTATATTTTATTAAATACACATATCCAAATCTAGATCTATCATCAGTAAATGTGATGTGTTGGGAAATATGTCCCAAAAGTCAATTATCAAGCTGTTGACGGTTGAGCAACCAAGCATTGTAATTGATTTGTTAATAAATAAAATATATTTGATATTTTTATCATAAGCTTTCATCTTCTAATGAACTCCGTTGTTATGATGAAGTCCTTAGGACTATTCAGATTTGATAAAGAAAGAATTTATCGATTAGTCCTTAAAACTATTCATGACCAAATGATAGGCTGTTAATAAGGATAACAATTTCTATCGAGCATAGGTCGTTGTAGGCCATATGGGTTGGTTGTCCTCTTAACTAAGGAGTGTGGAGACACTGGTATGGTATACAGGTGAGATGTAAGGATACATCATCATGAAACGTGAACAACTCCAGAGTATTTTGCTGTCGAGAATATCTCTGATGTGATATAGGTATAAGTGTCCCTTAGACCTGAGATCACCTCAGTGACTTGTAAGCAACACACTGTGCTTTGGTACTAGACTAACTGAATTTCTAATTTAGTGATGGAAGGCTTCTGGGCATAGTTAAGTACTTACGAAGTCAGAGTGTGATCGAGATGGGATTGACCACTCCAAGAGTTGGAGAAGAATGAGTCACTGTATTTCAATTTAGCAAAATCTTGACCAGGGTAATCCATCAGATGGATTTGATATTTTGAAATATAATGTGGACAACCTGATCAAAGTTGATAGTTGAACTCTGAGGTGTCCTATGATTATTTTGGTCAAAGGGATGAATTATATGGAAACTATATCCGTATGAGTTCTAAGGATGTTGTTCTATACATTCGACCTATCCGATCGTCGGGTACCATTGCTAGATGATCACTTTGATTGATATAAAAATTTATTTTTATACTATCGACTTAGGTTCGAACCTATGAGGTCACACACATTAGAGTTCATGATCCGATTGGATGGTTGATCAATGATTAAGAATTATTCTAGGGTTAAATGATCAATACGATTGACATTTAACCTAGTGCAAGTGTTGCAAGAGGATCGATTAGCAATTCGATTGCTAATTAGCTTAATTTGATTAAGCCAATGGGCTGAGATTAAGTTTAATTAAATATAATTTAATTAAATTTAGTTTGGGCTTGATTGGATCAAGTCCAATTAGTTTATTGGATAAGCCAAGTGCAAGAAAAAAATTAGTCCTAGTTCAATTAGGACTTGGGTCAATCTAATTTCTAATTTGATTAAAAAATTAAATTAGATTTAAATCTAATTTAATCTGATTAAATTAGATTTTTAATTGAGTTAAGATCTATTTTAATTTGGTTGATATAATTTTAATTTGATATGGTTTGAGAAACCAAATTAAAACAAGTCATAAGATAGAATCCTAGTAAGACTAAGATTCCACCTTGCGCCACATAAGCCCCCCCCAAGCCCTCTCTCTTATTTCACGCCAATCCTCTCTTATTTTATGTGACAAAAGCCCTCTCTCAGGTCTTTCCCACATCCAAAAGGCTTTCTCTCTTCTTTCATACATGGAAAGTGGTTGTGGATCAAATTAAAGTAGGAATAAGTTTGGATTTCAAATTCTATGAGATAGAGTTTTAGAAATCCAAAACTCTTTCCTTTTTGCACCGAATTTATCTAAATTTTTTTTAAGATTTTTGTGGCTTTTAGAGTATACATTGTGCACCCTTTTCTAGTAGTCCATGCATGAAAATAAAAAGGAGAAGCCCAAGAGTTAGGCACCCCTTATCTTGCCTTGTTTGGATAAGCCTTGACTAGGTATTTGACCTAGACAAGGACTCTATCATATCTCTCTCTATAAAATGAATTTCTTCATGAAATTTTTGAATAGCATATAAATTTAAGAGTCCTTTGGGGCATCCAAAAATTAGGAAGAAAAACTTTTGGGTCATGGAGATATAATAGACACAAGACAGGGTGTCTAGGAGAGAGTAAAGAGAAGAAGAAGAGGGTCTTCTTCTAGGGTTGTTAGTTTCATCTCTTTTCTTCCTCCATCTTGAGTTTTCTGAGAGTGTCTTAGATCTAAAACTCTTTCTTCTACTTTTCATTTTTGGAAGAGTCTAAATCAAGAAGAAGAAGGCACCTAATCAACCATCAAAGAAGGATCAGTGCAGTACTAGCATATTGTGCTGATTTCCTGGAGCAGGACTTCTGATCGAGATTCGTGGGCTCGTGTGGATGACTCCTAGAGACCGGATGTATGTGTGGTTTGCAACATCATCCTCAAGCCTGGATCAGCAAGATTAGAACGTCTAACTTGCAAGGTAATAGATCTGATCTATTGTTTAATACATACATTAGATGTAGTATAGAGACATATTGATATGATCAACATGTAGTTCATGCTCTATATATATTTTAATTTTTGATTTAATGCTATGTAATAATTATATAATAAGATCTTAGATCTAGAGATTCTCTAGTTTTAAAAAAATAAATTTTAATTTATTTTAGTCTTCCGCTGTCTGATCTTGAAAAAGTTTCAAGATCTAACCCTGAAATCCTAGATCTGGTTCCTACAATTGGTATCAGAGTCTAAGTTATTTATTACATGATTATTTATATATGATTGAATTATCTCTTATATTAGATCTAATTTATAATCTAATTATTAAATCTAAAATTAAAATTTTAGATCAATCATGAACTGCAAGGTTGTCCTGCTGTAAAGTTTACCCCTTACAGTGCAAAAGTTGTCCTAGTTCGTGTAGATCTATCTTTAATCATAAATTTATTAGATATGATCTAGATTAAATTTATAATTTATTAGATTTAAAAAATATTTAAATCTAAAATAAAATCTCTTTGTTAATAATTTTTTTGCAAAGAAATTGTTTAAAGTTGTAATTATTTTAATTACATGAACCTGTTTAGATTAGATCTAAAGTAGTTTCATATTTATTTTATTTGTATCTTGATTATGAATCAAACATATAATATGGTTGGTAGAATCATATTATAAAATTATTTTATAAATATAAAAATTATTTTCGAAAAGTCGAACCCAATTTTTAGCCCAAAACTTAATTAAGAATTAAGAAGTTGTTTGATTAGGTTCTAGGATTGTGAATTGAAGAACCTAAGACACAAACCATAACACATTAGGTTAATGGGTTAGTAGAAATTAGGTCCATTAATTAGGTTAGACCTATGGTTAGATTAAAGATGGACTTAATTAGAAAATTGACTAAATCTAATCAATTGGTGTCTTAGATTAGGTCAAGGATTCTCTAGATCAATTACAATAGTTATAGTTGGTCAAGTCTATGTCTTTAATGAGAACCAAATGGACTTGATTCTTGGCTAAGCGGTCTAGCATGAACTGTTAGGTTGATCTAATCGAAACTAATTAAATCAGTTGGTATCTAAGATAAATCAGATCGGTGGTTTTTAATTGGGAGCCTACTTATCTGGCCATTTTTGATGGTGTCTAAGGCAAGCTTTGGCCAACCCTCCCACTGATCGAACTTATCTAGCCTCTTAGTGAAATTATGTTTTGATCGGATCACTTGATTATTCGAGCTGACCCATATCAGCTAGGTAAATTAGTGTGACTAATTTAGGTGCTCCTAGACCAGCCCTTTTAATGGTCTCCCTTAAGCTGACTTGGTGAAGCCAGTGGGAGGATCATGATAAGCTGGTTCATCTGATCTTATCCTCTAAATCATTTAAATTCTCTAAAATTATTAGGTCCTTAAAATGACAAAGTTATGGAGATAACTTAGTCATAGCCTCCCATTAAGGTATTTGATAATGAGTCCATTAACTCAATAATCATTGCAGACCCAAAGGCCTGGTGCTTGTTGACTAATGAAATTATCACTCATCATATGATGACTTGGAAGTGTCTCTCTAATGGTGGTTAGGTAAGCCAACCAAAGTGGGGCTTAATCATTCATTGGTTAGATGCACCAAGTATGATCATGTTAATGGTTGGACCTAACCGGATCCTTATAGTGGAGGCCAAAGCCCACTGATTAGATTTTTGGGGCAAAATTAAAATTACTAGAAATTATTTAGAGAAATAATTGATTATGAACCTACCCTTAGATGTACATGAATTGGCCAACCAAAGTTGGGCTTGTGTGCAGTCTAAGTGGATTCTAGTACCCACTAAAGAATTAGGGTAATTCTTCGAATTGAAGGTAGAGGCTATCAATTCATATAAAATAGTGGAAGAAACCTTTTGATTAAAGTCCAAATCTTTAGGTTTAATGAATCAATTACTAATTAGGTTATGATTTTCCTTTGAGCAGATATAGCCACTTCCCTATCGCTCTGATCATTGTTGGATAATGATAAGTTGGTGGGACCCAATTTCGGTAGCTGGTATCGAAAGTTGAAGATAGTCCTGGAGCATGAACGGATCCTATATGTGATAATGGATCCTGCACTTGAGGAGTCAGCTGCTAATGCACGTGAAATAGTCAGAGATACTTACCAGAAGTGGCTCAGTGACCGGACCATGGTGCACTGTATCATGTTGGCTGCTATGAGCAATGAGTTCAGTCATAGATTCGACACGGCTTTACCAAAGGACATGCTTCAAGTGTTGGGGGATGCCTTTGGCACACCCGATGACATGGAGAGGCACAAGACTAGTTGTGCCATCTTCAACGCCAAAATGCGGGATGGTGCCTCTATCACTGATCATGTATTGTACATGATCAAGCTGATGGAACGATTGAGCAAGCTCGGCTTTCCCTTGCATGAGCAGCTTGAGAAAGATGCAATACTAAACTCACTGCCCAAGTCTTATCTTTCATTGCTCACTCATTATAGAATGACAAAGCTTGAAGTAAACTACCATCGGTTACGGGGGTTGCTTCAGAACTTTAAGAAGGATCACCAACTCCACAAGGAGTCGGTGAACTTAGTGGGAGGTTCGTCTTCTGGTTCTCGATCCTTTAAGAAAGGGAAGAAGAACAAGAAGAAGAAAGTGAAGAAGGTGCAAGTTCAGGCTGGGACATTAGTGTAGGGCCAGACCAGAAAGATCAAGCCCGATAAGAGTCTATTCTACTAGCAAGCACCCTAGATTAGATAGTGTGTGTCAGATATCTACTTATGGCACTATAGGCTAAGTCATATAAATAAGAACATAATAAATAGGTTGACTCAAGAGGGAATCTTTGAAGTCAGTGATTGTGAATCACTTCCAACCTGTGAGTCGTATCTTCTTGGTAAAATGATCAAGTCACCTTTTACTAAAAAAGATGAGAGAGCTACTGAGCTCTTGGGCCTAGTACATACTGATGTATGCGGACCCATGAGCACAAGTGCTAGAGGTGGATATTTCTACTTCATAACTTTCACGGATGATCTATCCAGATATGGATATGTCTATCTAATGAAACATAAGTCAGATTCATTTGAAATGTTCAAACGATTTCAAAGTGAAATAGAAAAACAAACTGGAAAGAGTATTAAAACTCTTCGATCTGATCGAGGAGGAAAATATCTGTCTAGTGAGTTTCTCACATATCTAGGAGAAAATAGGATTCTTTCCTAATGGACTCCCTTAGGAACACCATAGCATAATGGTGTGTCTGAAAGGAGAAATTGGACTCTGTTAGACATGGTTCGATTCATGATGGGTTTTGCCAGCTTGCCGATATCCTTCTGGAGATATGCACTCGAATCGACCTGTTATCTGTTAAATAGGATTCCAAGTAAGTCTATAATTAAGACTCCATATGAGATATGGATAGGACGTAAGCCAGCACTTTCACACCTTAGGGTCTGGGGGTGCCCAGCCTATATCAAAAGATTAGACACAGACAAACTTGGATCTAGCTCTGACAAATGCACATTCATCGGGTACCCCAAAGAGACCAAAGGATATTTTTTCTACCATGCTGATGAACAAAAGGTGTTCGTTAGTCTTAAGATAATTTTTTTAGAAAAGAAGTTCCTTGATGAAGAAACCGTTGCTTCTAAGGTTGAACTTGATGAAGTTTAACAAGTAGAAGGACCGACACTAATAGCTGAACCTGAGTCAGATTTGATTAGATCAGATCTGGAGCTCAATGTACCTACACCATTAAGGCGATCTGATAGAGTACCGTATCAATCGGACAGATACTATGATTTCTTGATCCGAGATGGTGATCCCATCAAACTCAATGAAAATGATGAGGATCCGATCACCTATATGGATGCAATGCAGAGATCTGATTTCAAGAAATGGCTTGAAGCCATGAAATCTGAAATGGAGTCCATGAAGGTCAACGATGTATGGATATTGGTGGACCCACCTGAAGGGGTTAAACCCATTGGGTGTAAATGGGTGTTCAAAAGAAAAAAAGGCGCAGACAAAAAGGTGGAGACCTATAAAGCCCATCTGATTGCCAAGGGGTATCGTCAACGTTATGGTATTGACTATGACGAGATATTTTTTCCTGTGACAATGCTCAAATTCATTCAGATAATGCTTACAATAGCTGCCCATCTGGATTATGAGATCTAACAAATGGATGTAAAGATAGCTTTCCTGAATGGAGAGTTGATCGAAGAGGTGTATATGATACAATCTGAGGGGTTTACATCCATAGATGAGTCCAAGGTGTGCAAGCTTCAGAGATCCATTTATGGATTGAAGCAAGCTTCTCGAAGTTGGAACATGCATTTTGATAAGGTGATCAAAACGTATGGCTTCGTTAAGAATGGAGAAGAGCCCTGCATCTATAAATGGGCAAATGGTCCAGTTGTGGTATTTCTTATTTTGTACGTGGATGACATTCTCTTAATCGGGAATGACATCTCCGTACTACAGGAAATAAAAGTTTGGTTGTCATCGCAGTTCTCCATGAAGGACTTGGATGAAGCATCCTACATCCTAGGGATGAAGATCTATAGGGATAGATCTAAAAAGATGCTTGGGTTATCTCAGTCCATGTACATAGACACTGTGCTGAAGATGTTCAGCATGAAGAATTTCAAGAAGAGCTATCTATCGATAGACCATGGAATTTCTCTCTCTAAGAAGGATTGTCCGACAACTCCTGAAGAGAGAGAGCGTATGAGTAGAGTCTCATATGCTTCGGCTGTGGAATCTATCATGTACGCCATGACATGTACAAGATCAGATGTGGTATACTCACTAGGAGTAGTGAGTAGATACCAATATGATCTTGGAGAAAATCACTGAAAAGTGGTTAAAGCCATCCTTAAGTATTTGAGAAATACTAAGGACCAATGGTTAGTTTATGGCAAGTCAAATATGAAACTTGTGGGGTTCACAGACTCCAGCTTTCAATCTGACCATGATGACAGCAGAAGCATGTCGGGTTATATTTTTATTCTGAATGTGGAGCTATCTGTTGGAAGAATTTCAAGCAGCATACTATGGCAGACTCTATTTATGAGGTGGAGTACATCGCAGCATCGGATGCCACGAAGAAAGTTGTGTGGCTTAGAAAATTCATCACTGAGCTCAGAGTAGCACCCTCCCTCGATGGTTCGGTCCTACTCTACTGCGATAGCACTGGTGCCATAGCTCAGGCGAAGGAACCCAAAGCACACCAGCAGATGAAGCACATTTTGTGCCGCTTCCACCTGGTCTGGGAGATCGTGGATCGAGGTGACGTCGATCTTCAGAAGATCGATGAAAAAGAGAACCTGGCTAACCCCTTCACTAAAGCTCTGGCAATAAAAGAGTTTGACAACCACAAGTTGAAGATGGGTATTAGATACTGTGCCGAGTAGCTTTAGGATAAGTGGGAGTTGTTGGGAAATATATCCCAAAAGCCAATCGTCAAGCTGTTGACGGTTGAGCTACCAAGCATTGTAATTGATTTGTTAATAAATAAAATATATTTGGCATTTTTATCATAAGCTTTCATCTTCTAATGAACTCCATTGTTATGATGAAGTCCTTAGGACTATTCAGATTTGATAAAGAGAGGATTTATCGATTAGTCGTTAAAATTGTTCACGACCAAATAATAGGCTGTTAATAAGGATAACAGTTTCTATCGAGCATAGGTCGCTGTAGGCCATATGGATTGGTTGTCCTCTTAACCGAGTGTGGAGACACTGGTATGGCATACAGATGAGATGTAAGGGTACATCATCATTGAACATGACCAACTCCAGAGCATTCGGCTGTCGAGAATATCTCTGATGGGATATAGGTATAAGTGTCCCTTAAATCTGAGATCACCTCAATGACTTGCAAGCAACTCACTATGCTTTGGTACTGGACTAACTGAATTTTTAATTCAGTGACGGAAGGCTTCTGGGCATAGTCAAGTACTTGCAAAGTCAGAGTATGATCGAGATAGGATTGACCACTCCAAGAGTTGGAGAAGAATGAGTCACTATATTTCAATTTAGCAAAACCTTGGCTAGGATAATCCATCAGATGGATTTGATATTTTAAAATACAATGTGGACAACCTGATCAGAGTTGACAATAGAACTCTGAGGTATCCTATGTGTTAGATGTGTGCCCTAGATGCCAGATCGACTGACACATTCCTGTACAGATCTAAGGGCAAATTTATAATTTTGACTATAAATGTATAAAAGGGTTATTCTTCTATCACATTGTGTCCATTGTGTCTGTGATACATCCTTTAAGTTAATAAGAATGTAAATTCATATTTTCAAAAGTTGAAAATTTAAGGCATGAATTTACATAACTAACTCATAAACAGCTTCTGACCATAGGATCATCATGAGGATGGTGATCGATCCAGAAGGTTGGTGTATAATCGCTTCCTTAGGATAGATGTATCTTGAGTCTACGGTGTGGAGACACCGGAGTGAGAGTACAGATATTTATTGAGAATGAGAGTACTGAGCATGACCACTTCAAGCAGTCATAAGGAAGTCTACCTTCTCATCAATAACTAGCTCGATGCTGTAGTTGTGTGTCTAGTTCTTTGACCTTGAGTGTGTTATAGTTTGTCTACACCATAACTCAGTCTCCTAGCCATTCAAAACCCTGAGGTGTATGTTGGCTGTAGCATATTCATTGTAGGAACTAGGTCGCACCAAGATGGGATCTATTAACCTCGATAGATGAGAAGAGTAGTCCTATGATAATTGAAAGATCGAGTCCTTAAGCCCATGGCCATGGCAGAGTGAAATAATGAAAAAAGAGTTTTTCATTAGGGTTTCACATCGGACTCGGATCGATTGATTGATTCATATGACTGATGTTAGGTTTGACGAGTTCATCTTAACCATAATTCAGTCAGGACTCATGATAGAGAAACTCAATCACATAGGTAGCTACATCGAGAGGTTCATCTTTAGTTCTGATGGGTTGCCACCATATACTGCTAGGTGTCACTGGTGAATTTTGAGAGCAATTAGAATGATATTGATGATCGATCATTCTAATTGTCTGAATCAGAAGAGTTCTGGTCCATCGAAAGGAGTTTCGATGATATCGATGATGAGATCATGACATGTCTCATTACCATACAGAATTGAACCTAACTGGATCACACAAACAAGGGTTAGAAATTGGATATCATCAATTGGGCTAACCCAATTGATTTGGATAAGATCCAATTAGGTTCAAGTAAATCGTGCTAGCACACGATTGAGCCTAACTTTCTCCTCGTGTCATCTTTTTTGTCTCTACTAAGCCAAATGTGATTTGACTCATCCAGAGAATCTTGAAAAGATTTCTCTCAGTCTAAATGAAGCTTGTCCAACTCCAAAAAGGCTTGTCTTAATTCATGAGATGAATTTAAGACAACACTTGCTAATTCCTAGCACCTGTCAATTTTTTTTAGGACATCTGTCAAAAGTTGACATATGGGTCTTAAACTGAAGAGGGCTCATTGGAGGATTTTTGTAGAGTGTCCCAAGCCAAGCCACATCAAATTGGGTGCCATAATCAGATTATGGTGTGAGCCCAATTGGATTAAAGTGGGCACCCCAAGTGGATAAGGATTGGGGAGTCTTGATCAATTTAAACTCTTGGGCGCCACCTCTATTTGTGCTTATCCAATGTTGGTGCTATCTTTTGGAGATAAGGTGAGGTTCTTATCTGATATGATTAGATGACATCATTCCATCAATCAAATTTTTTTCAAAATTTATTGGAATTTTTTGGTTGGTTGAATGATGTGGCACTGCGCAGCATACAGGGTCTATATAAATCCTGCTGCACGTAGGGTTTCAAGGAAGAAGTTGTTTTATGCACAAAACCTAATAGTTGCCACCCCCTCCTTTCTTCTCCACATCCTCCCTGCTGTCCTTCCTCCCCTCTTCATGTTAAAAATGTTGGATGTCCATCTGGCAAAGATCCAAGGCATGGTAACGCTTGGAACAGAAGGCTGCAGGACTTCTTCGATAGGCTGCTGCTCCAACTTCAGGAAGACTTTTGAAGATCTTCCTAATCAGATTTAGATCTGATTTTTGGAGTATAGATTTGTAAGGAGAAGATATTCTAGTTCCTACCTGAGTGGATACTGGTAGAGGCCAGGTGCTTGTGTGGTTACATCAGAACCTCGGGCTGTGCAGAGATCATCTACAGGGTAATCAGATTATTCTTGAGGTATTTCTTCTTTCATCATAGTTTTAGATTTAATTTTAGATTTTAAATATCAGATAATAAGATTAAATTTAGAAATTTAGATCTAAAATATATGTAGGATAAAAAAAATTTTAAATTTATTCCGTCCCAGATTTGGTGAAATCTGGAAGATCCTACGAGGAAAAACGGTTTTCCTCCTTCAAGTGGTATCAGGGCCAGATTGTTGGCTCTATTTTAGATCTAATTTAGATCTGATTTTAATTTTTATTTATCTGATATTAAAGATTTTAGATGTCACATCAAATATGATAGGATCTGAAATCAAAATATTTAAAAATTAAATCTAAGAAGATCCTAACATGCATAAGATGCATGACTAGACTAGGATTAGTTGAATCCATGAATAGTCTTAAGTCTTATGTTTTAATGAGATTAAAATATAAATTAAATTAAATTTATTCTTTATTTTTTTGATGTTATAAGTGTTATAATTAGATCAAAAAATAAAAAATAAAATTTTATTTTTTTTCATAAAATTGATCTGCTGCATGCCTAGACTAGTTGTAGAATTATTCTAGTAACTTGTCTAGAATAGATTTAATTTTGAATAGTTCAATTTAAATCTTATTTTTTAGATATTACATGTGATGTATCAGATCTGAAACCATGTTAATTAGATTGATTTTTGATACATGATATGTATGCAAAGCATGTATTAGTTAGATCTTAAATTGTATATGAGATATGTAAATTTAGATCTAACTAGTTTTGTAGTTAAATTTATATTTCTGATTAAGGTGTTCCTCATAGCCGTCCGATCATAAGAATGAAGTAAAATTTTAAGACCCTCTTTTCTCATTCAATGGGGTGTTCATATGACGTGTAGGGGTGCCACGCGTTCATCCTTAATCAGAAATCAAAACTTATTTTTCTGTAAAATCCTAGATCCTGAAACCCTAGGATTTATTTTACATGCTTTGTTTATGAACCCAAACTTAATTAATAAATTAAACTTATAAAATTAGGTTAAGTCTAAAATTAAGAATTTTAGATCTAAGATATTTTCATATAATTGAGTTCAGGCTTGGGTAGCTCAATTAGGTCTAGCGGTTGATCAAATCGAATCAAGAGTTGGTTAGGTGGGATCATGAAAGCTAATAATTGACCAGCCTAATAGGATTAAGTCTGGATCAAGGACGAATCACATTTAGATGTGACTTGATCAGGTGAAGACCTAATTTGGCTCAGAGGTTAGAGCCTGGATTGTAGGCTAACCCAATTAGTTCTGGTTCGACAATTTGGTGTTTAAGGTAAGTTGGGCAGATTCGACCGACTGGTTTTTAATTGGGAGCTACTCGACTCGAATGCATTCTTGTCGAGTTAATGGCATATCCCTTCCATTGGTCTCACTTACCTAGCCATATGTGTCGATCTAATTCTAATTAGAGGTGGCTAACAATTCGAGCTAACCCATGCCACTAGATTAGTCATAATTGTTATGACTATGTCAAGTCAAATTTAATGAGACCTAAATCAAATCTCCCTAAGAAAATATTAAGTCTAGGTCTTCCACCATTGTGGATGTGTGGGCCCCTCCCGGGGTTGATTGTTCTCGGCTGGATACAGTGGTTCAGTTGCATCAAGAAGATGCAACCATGTCCATTAGGCATTAGACGCTATGAATTAGAGGATGGGTTGGGCTCAATATTTCGGATACGGTGATGGACCCAATGAGGAATCTAGTTCGTGCAAATGGTGGGTTTGGCTTAACTAAGGATTGGAGCAATATCCCAGACACGGTGAGCATCATGAATTAGAGATCAAGTTTTGGGTGCACCATGATTAGAGAATCATTGGACAAGAGTTGTCCACTCATCGATTGACCCATCACCAATAACTGTTAGGTGAGGTGGTGAGCCAGTTGGTGAGACCGCACCACCCACTAAAAATCACTGATCATAGAGATTTTCACATCTCTACCAAGGGAGTGTGGGGATCTGAAAAAATAGTGGGAGCCTAATTTGTTTTAAAAATGAAACCCCTAAACAAATTGGTTAAGTCTGATTACAAAATCTAACTAGAAACTTTCGACTCTCTACAGGAAACATGTCTACCTCCAACCCCCTGACCAAAATACTAGACACCCACAAATTGAATGGACCCAATTTCAAAGACTGGTTGAGGAACTACAAAATTATTCTGGGTTCCAAAAAATTGACTCATGTCTTGGACCAAGACCCACCTGCCATGCCAGCACGTCCGACTGCTGAACAGAGAGCATCTCTAGAAAAGTAGATGGATGATGAAAACAAAGCAAGGTACTACATATTGGGTGCAATGTCTGATGACTTACAGCGCCAATATGAGAATATTTTGACTACCCACCAAATGTTGGCTCACCTACAAGAGTTGTTTGGTGAACAGAGTTGCACGGCCAAGTATCAAATCTGTCAAAGACTTTTTAAGGCCAAGATGCATGATGGGTAGTCAGTCCAAGATCATTGTTTGACAATGATCAAGGATCTTGAGGAGCTTGAGAAGCTCGGTATCATCTTAGACAAAGATTTTCAGATTGATGTGATCCTTCAGTCCTTATCCGATGCATATGGTCAGTTCATCATGAACTTTCATATGCATAAGATGCAGTGTACCTTGGCTGAGTTAATGAACATGCTGGTTACGGCTGAGCTTTCTATGAAGGGTTCAAAGGCTCAGTTCTTACTGTGGAGCGGACTTCTTCCAAGAAAAAGTCTTTTGGAAAGAAAAGAAGTATGTGAAGAAACAGAAGGTGGATGGCAAGAAGAAGAAGACAGAACCGATGAAGAAGGCTGCTGATAAGAGAAAATATTTTCACTGCCAATTAGATGGCCATTG